>NW_004567119.1:38018200-38048229 GCF_000260355.1 Condylura cristata | reverse complement strand
GGGCGGGTCAGGAGAGGTCTGCCACGCCATGTGGTCACCTCCAGGGCAGGCGGGAATCGAACTCATGCAGAAGCGGTTTTTTAGATTCTCAGTGCTGTGCTTTAACCCGCTGTGCCACCAGGGAGGGCCGAGCTTTAGGTTTTTTATCTGAGTGGTAGAAAATCTTTTTCTCTCCCTGAGAATGTCTATAAAAGCATTAAAGACCCATTAGCAAGGGAGATGATGAATGGTGGAAGATGGGAAGATTGGAAAAAAGTATTTAGGATTGAAGAAAAAGAACATGCAAAGATCTTGGGGCACGTGGGATAATCTGGAAAAGATGTGTTGTAAAACCAGACAGTCTTCCAAAAATTAGGAGGCTTTTTATGGATTTTTAATCTTGTGCTATGTGAATTTATTATCTATTGACAAATAAAATCAAGTTAGGCATCACTGCTTGAAGTATCAGTTCTTTGAAAAGTCCAAGAAGAAGTCCTCGGGGCCAAGCTGAGGCTGGGCCAATAGGAGCCGAGGATAACAGGAAAACTCATAGCAAATGAATGAACTATTTATGCAACAGATATTTATCTGGAGGGCAAGGTGTCCCAGGGAACAGCTCGGTAGACAGCTCGGTAGACCACATCTATCATTTATGAATTGTGTTTGAGTAAGCTACTTGTTTTTTCCGATCTTATTCTCCTTAACTACAAATATAATTTTGAGGATTGTTACCTGGAATAAATGAAATGGCAGAAGTACACAGAAGATAGCAATGTATTCTCCTGAACTGATTTTTCTGAAATGTTTCAAAAAATGCAGAAAAACTTAACACAGTACAATGAATAGCCATATGGCTTCACCTAATATAACCCTTATTAATATTTTGTTACAATTGCACTTGTTCCACAGACATACAAATACAGGTACGTAGATATTTTCTTTTAGAAATTGAAAACGAGTTCTAGACAACTTGACAATTTAATACTAAATGCTTCAGGATGCACCATCTAAGAATAAGCACATTATCGCACAACTTCATCACACCTAAGAAAATGAAGAGTAGGGCCCTCCCTGGTGGTGCAATGGGTTAAAGTGCAGCATTACGAAGTGATCCACAGCCACTGCAGCATGAATTCGATGCCCAGCCAGGGAGGTGACCCAAATGGCACAGCAGACCGCTCCTGTCTCACCCACTGCTCCCCTCAGCAGTGCACTTCAGTAGATCTGCCTGTTATGCTCCCCACTCTGTCTCTGGTGAATCCTCTCACCCCACACCTCTGGCCTGTACCCCAGTTCTTGTATGCACAAATAAATAAATCTTTTAAAAAAAAGAAGAAAAGAAAATGAAGAGTAATTCTTTGTATCTACTACCTAGCTCATACTCAGACTAGAATGATCTCTGATCTTAAGTGACATGATTGGTTCACTCTGGGGCTATGTGAAGGAAAACAGTAGCACAAGCAAGACTAGTTAGGAAATTACTCCAGGAGAAGAATGGTGAAAACCTGGGCAATGATGCTATGGCAAAGGGACAGAACGGAATTTACAGAGAAATCTGTAGAAGTTATATCTGCATTAAACAGGTGACACATTGAGGCATGTGATGGCAGATTGAGGTCACATTGAGGGTGACCAGGCAGATGCACCCTCTCCGCCCCACCTGTTGGTCCCGCCCGTTCCTGCCCATCCCTGGCCACCTCTGGTGGATGCTTTCATTGACCCCACAGTTATCTTTTCCAGATCATAGAGATGGAGTCATATAATATGTGGACTCTTCTGATTGTTTTTTTTTCACTTAGTGAATAGCACAGAAACTCCTTAATCTCTTCTCATAGTTGATAGCTCATTTCTTTTTAATGTTGAGTTGTCTTTCATGGTCTCGCTGTCACAGTTGGTTTATTCATCCACTCATTTACTGAAGGGCATCGTGGATGCTTCCAAGTTTTGGCAATTATGAATGAAGCTGTTATGACCATTTATAGGTAGGTTTTTGTAGGGACATAAAGTTTTTACTCCTTTGGGTAAATACCAAGGAGTGCTGGGTGATATGGGGAAGAGCACATTTATATTTATAAGAATAAAGTGCTGTTTTAAAGAGTTCTTTGGCTCTGGAACTAAATGTTCTGAAGGGCACCCCTGGGAATTACTGGTCTCCCCTCCTCTCCCTCACCCCCAGAATGCTAAGGTCGTGCCCCAGTACTCTTACTGAGCAGCGAGGGGGATCAAAGGGCCTTACCTTCTGTCAACAGATGTTTGATATGGGACCTGGCACATTGTGGGCACAGATAAAAGCCTGCACCAGCCTTCCTTCCCCCAACCCTGTCCTCCTCTGTCTGTGGCTGATGTCCTACCTTTGGGTGTGGTTTCTGAGGCATTAAGGGCTCCCTGAATGACAGCCTGTGCCTCAGAGTTCTTTTTCTTCAGAAAGTCGATAGTTTCTCGTAAATCAAGCAGCTCAGTGTCCTGAGAGAAAAGTGAAGATAGTGCTATCAGCTGGGAATGGAAGCGCCTGCTGAAGGCCAGGCAGTGGGTGAGGCACTGGAATTTGACCAGACTCACTACAGAGGGGCAGGGAATTTGGATAATTGTATGGAGGGACAGGCTGAGAATTCAGGGTAACAGGAGGGAGAAAAAACAGCCCTCAGGAGGGAGGGATGTCAGAGTTGCATGTCTATCTGGGAGAGCCCCGGCCAGCGCCTCCCCTGTGGGTGCCCGCCTCTCACCTTCTCCTCTGCTGTTTCGGCGAGGTGTCGTAGGCGGGATGTCATGTTTACCAGGCTCTGCTCAAAAGCCGCCACCAGGTTGGCCTGAAACACAGAGGAGGGGCCCGGTTTGCCTGAGGAATGGAAAGGACCGATGTGGGAAGGACTTTGAGCTCATCCTGCATATCAAACTGGCCGATGTCAACAAACTTCTCAGTGATTTAAAAATGCTGATTTCCCTGAGCAGACAAGGTGGGGTCCGACACCTGGACTGGCCAGGAGGCATTTCCAGGTGGGGTCCAGCTTCTGGGGTAATGAGTGGTACAGACCGCATGAGGGTGAGGCAGGCTTAGGGAGGCCCCAGGGGACCTGAGGCCCTGCACCTGTCCAGTACCAGAGGTGGGACAGCCTCTGCTCTATGGGGCTGGGGGGAGCCTTAAGTCCCTGGCTCATTCCTGTTGTCTTCATGGTCTGGCCGGCTGGTCTCCATGGGTCGCAGCCATCCCCTGGCAGAAGCTGGGGGTTACAGCTTTCTACTTATGCTCTGCCTTTCATTTCAATTTGTTCTTCAATTTGATCCTTGTTCTGGCTTCTTCAGTATCTGCAGGGCTGGAGAGAAGCAGCTTAAGATTTTCAGGGGCTTTCCACATCTTGGCCACTAGATGTCAGGCCCGTTTCGTGGGGCATGAAGACTCCCCAAGGGCCTGGAGAAGAGGAAAGGTCCTAGTGCAGCTGACTGGCAGCAAGATGTGTGGGAAAGCGAAGGGATGAAGAAGGGGGACACTTGGGGACAGAGGATTAGCCATCAGCGGAGGGCTTCAAAGGGTGTCCTCAGGAAGAAGTGACGGACACCAGCTGGGCAGGTCTGTAGCACAGAGTTCTAGAATGTCTGTGACACAACTCACTGCTTTCTATCAGCTACCAATTCACCCCCACTGTTGGGTCAACGTGAGTTTTTACCCAGTGCCCTTGATGTGCCTGGGAGCTACTGTCACATGACCTTGGTGGGAAGCAATCTGTTTGTTCCGTGTGAGCACCTCTCCTGCTGGACTATAAATCTGTCAAGGCCCATGCTCCTCAGAGGCTCTGCCGTGCTGAGAGTTCACTGGGACCCGCTGTGTAGGGAATTCCCATGTTCTCAGCCTCCAGGTCTTCTCTTGTTGACTTCTCTCTATCCCTCATGTCTAAGGAGTCTGACCCTAGCCATCTCCTCAGGAGGGGCCCCCAGAACCCCTGGCTTCTTATGGGCTCTTCTCTGTTGGCTCTTCTCAGTGGGGGAGCTCCCTTGACCACTGGGACAGATGGGTTTTCCTTTCCTCTCTCCCATTTCCTTCTTCACCCTCAACCTCACCAAGTGCCTGTAAGACCCCAGAGCGAAGCCATGGTGCTGGAGAGAGGGTGGCATTTGGGAGGGTTTGCGTGGTCCTGGGTCCCCCCAGCACCGTCTCCCGCCTCCCCCCTCCCCCGCTAGAGTGTGCCCTCAGCCTGGGCAGCCGGCAGCTCCGGGTAGCTTGACCAAAGCTCCTTCTGGAGTTGGGATCCTGCGGAGGCTACAAATCTTCCCAGAGTCCTCTCATCATGTCTCTTGCTTGAGGGCAGGGCTCTGACCCTCAACAAAAATTTGACTCTAAAATTCAGAACCTGTCATGTCTGGGTGCTTAGTTTGTTCTCTCCAAGCCAAAGGGAGCTTCCTGTTCTAAGAAAAATCACCGTCTAAATCCATTTTCTTGGCTCTCTCGACAGCATGATGGCTGGCAGTCTGCAGTATAAATGAATCAGACACACTAATGTTCTCGGCCTCCCGGGCGCCTTTCCCCCTAGCATCTCCCAGACATGAATTTCCTGGGGTGTGTGGGACGTGACCTGGGGCCACGGGCCTTGGTGGATGGGGCACCGGCGGGGGTTCTTGCTTACATTGCAATTCTCATAGGACCCCAAGAATGGAAAACAGTGCTTGAGATGAGCTTCCAACAAACTGGTGGGTTTGCTGAGCTACTGAAGAGCTGGGGGTTTGAGAGAATGACCAGTGTGGAGAGGAAACTGCTATTGAACTACATTGGATGTGGGCAACTTGATGGTGCAGAGACTTCTACCAGATTCCAAGGGAAGATCCTAGGCCTGACAGCTGGGTTCCCCAGAGAAGTGGAGAAGGAACAAAACCCAGAAATTACTGCGGAAATTACAGACATGGTTACTTTTGTGCAAACACTTGGAAAGCGTCTGCAGATCCGGCTCAGCTGTTGTTTACACGGTGGCGAAAAGGGCTCTTATGTTCTCTGTTTGCAACTTGGTCACAGGGGAGGAACCACAACCTAGTTAGAGGAGATGGCTGCATTTGTTCCCATCTCACCGGGAAGAAAAACCAAGGCCGAAGAAACTCTCTCTAAAAGCATGTCCTAGAGGCAGAAACAAAGAACCAAGGATCCCAGTCTGAACCTCAGATCATTTCTGCAGCTGATGGGGTAACTAAGAAGAAACAGCTGTGTGTACAGAGCAGTAGAGCTGGGTTCTCACACGGGCAGAGATGCGCCCAGGGCTCAGCAGGCCTGCAGGGATAACCCAGAACTTCTTCACTTCGTGGCCAATGCGAGGCTGTTTCCACTTCTATGCAGACAGACGGATCGTGCCCTCTTCTCTAGAGAGGGCAAAACATACAAACTCATCCATACTTAATAATGACGGTGGGGTAGAAACGGTTCTTCACAAAACTACCAGAGAAAGGGAAAGGCAGTCACCAAACTCCCCTGTGACACACTCTAAGGGGGCCTGCCCCTTTGGAGCCTGCACTTAGGGGGCAGGTACAGAGGACACTTGTCCTCTTTGGCTGAAGTTTTCTAACTTAGGGCCCAAACAGCCGCCTGGGTCTTGACCCACTTTATGGCACTCACATTGGCAGAAAGTTGAGATGTGAGTGTGGCCACTTTTTCCTGGGATGACTCCAGTTCCCGGCGCAGCTTCCGGATTTGCTGTGAACGAAAGAGAAATAGAAATGTATGGTGGCAAAAGAAGTACAGGATGTGGAAGGAAAATGGGGTGCGGTGGTGTTAACAAGCAGACACAAAGGCTTTGCACCCTACCTCAGACTGCATCCTCTCCTCTGCCTGAAGAAGGGAGCACAGAGAGAGAGAGAGAGAAAGGAGGTGGTTACTACGGAGGTGAGGAAGCGGGGCAGAGAACCGGAAGCGGCATGGCTGAGACATGCAGAGAACCCTGAGGCCCTGGCCCTTCAAGGACCCTCTCAGCCCCTACAGACAAAAGATGACTCTTGGGCCCTCTCTGGTGGTGCAACGGATTAAAGCACAGAGCAAAGCCACTGCAGCATGAGTTTGATCCCCAGGCCCAGAGGTGACCCACATGGCTCAGCAAACCTCTCCTGACCCACCCGCTGCTCCCCTCAGCAGTGCATTTCAGTTGATCTGCCTGTTCTGCCCCCTACTCTCACCTCCACCCTCACACCTCTGGCCTGTACCCCAGTTCTGTAAGCATAAATAAATAATCTTAAAAAAACAAGATGGTGTTTTTTGTCTTCTCTAGTCAACTCTGCCATTACCAAGACTAACAAATGAAACTCCAGCTGACCTGAAGACTAATTCTTATTGTCACCACCTTGAAGGAGTAAAGAATTAGGGGTAGAACAAGTGTAAGAATCACGAAACACCCAGTAGCCAAGTGGTTCCCATGCCAATCAGCGAATACATAGTGAGTTCTACCCACTGAGAGGGCTCTGGTGTCTTAAGAGCATCCTCTTACCGGCAAAGCTCCCCACTTCTCATGGCCCAGAATGGGCTTGATGACATCCTCTAATTTTTCAAAGAAAGGGAACCACAAAAAGCACCAGGATTCTCAGCAATGGGCCCTCGGGGGTGAAAGACCACCGGGGAACTGAGACACCTAGCTGAGTTCTCCAATTTCGGGTGCCATTCCCTAACACCAGCCCAGATCCTTAAGGCAGAATAAAGAGGTATCCAACCGAAGGAGGTTCTAGGGAGCAGCGCAGTGGTAGGGAGAGGGGGTGGGGGAGAAAGAGAAGCTAACGCTCTTACTGATGAGTACGTGGAGGAGGCGCTGGAGGCCAAGGACAGCACCGAGCCGTGAACTGAAAAAGAAGCAGAACACCAGCAGTCAGCAGAGGGAGGGCCCGGGGCCAGGGGGTTCCCAGAAGAGCCCTGAGGCAGGAGTTTGGGTTCTGATTCTGGAAGGCATCTGGAGCAAACAGACAGAGCAGGAAAGGGGACCCAACTCGAAACCCAACAGCCCAAAGTAGGTCTCTGCTGGGAGGGGAGTCCTGGGTGGAGCTAGTCTCCTCTAGCTACTTTCTCCTGGGTGGAGCTAGTCTCCTCTAGCTACTTTCTCCTGGGTGGAGCTAGTCTCCTCTAGCTACTTTCTTCAGTGGCCTCAGGCGCTCTGTCCCTGCTTAGCTCAGCCTGCCCTGAGGGGCAGGAGGATTAAGGGGGAGGGACAGGAGATGTTCAGGCTAGGTTTTGTCTTATCTTCACAGACAGGAAAAGTACTTTAGCTGCAGAAGCTGAAAGATCTTATCAGAGTCGGGAAGAACAAATCCTGCAAACTGCCTGAGCCTCCTTTTCTCAGCCCTGAGGGATCACCTGTGATCCTGGGGATCATTCAGATGGAAAACATACTGACTGCAAAACACTCTTCTGACTGTTCAGCAGTGCCCCACTGAGAGGGCCGAGGACCCTCCCTAGGCCCATGCCTGGAACCTGGGGCCCACGCCTGGAACCCGGGAACGAGCGTCTGAAGAGAACCAGAGGAGGTGTGGCCTGGCCATGGACCACTCTGACCATGACATCCAGATCACCACCAACAACCACAGGGCTCTCCCTGAAGCTAATCTTTGGAACATTCTAGAAAGAGGAATGAGATGCCTAGTTCTTGGGAAGGATCTTTGCATACAGTCTGCAAGATGGTAGGGAGTAAAGAGAACGTGCTGGAATGAGGAGGGGGATCGGAGGGGGCTTCGTAGCGCACCCTTCGTGCTATTCCCTCCCCCGGCCCCAATGGTGAATGCTCCACCCCAGAGCCCCAGCGCTACATGGTGCCACCCAAGGTTTCTGGGCCCCCAGGCCCTTCCAAGGGATGGGAAGAAAGAACTGAAATGGCCCCAACTCGATGTCCTGTGATTCATATACGTGTGTGTGGTGGTGGCAGTGGTGGTGAGCAGGTGGCGGTGGGTGAGGGGCCCAGCAGAGCTGGAATGAGCGTGACCCGCGCTGGCATGAAGTCTCACCATCGTCCGTGGGGTCTCGGAAGGATCCTGACCGAATCATTCCCTTGGGTCTCTCGGCCAGGGACAGGGTGCTCCCCATTTGGGAGCCGCTGTACAGCTCGAAGGCCGCCTCGTGGGTGGGGATGCTGTTGGAGCGGGTGATTCTTGGCGTGGTGGCCGCCGTGGGACTCACTGGAAGGACAGAGGGAAGGGGGACAGGGGAGGGAGGGGGAGGGCAGGAGAAGAGGCAGGGTCATCAGCTCTCCGGTCCCTTGGGGGATGGAACACCGGGAGCATGAGAGGCAAATGGTGGAGGGCAGGAGAGGAAGGGGGAGGCGGGGCGGTGGGAGTGTGCAAGCAGCTGGTGGTCAGGAGCGGGGTCTCTCCTGGGGGGGATCAGCCCTAGTGGAGAAGGACCCTGCTGTCTGGGATTAAGGGAGAACAGCGTTTCCTACTTCAGCCCTTCCCTTAGCCCTGTCTGTCGAGCGGGTACTTTTGAAGGTCAGGCTGGGGGGCCTGGCAGCTTTTCCGAAACCTTCACATCACTCGGATGTGCCGATGGAAATGGGATGTTGTGAGTCTCTAAAGCATAGCTGGCTGTCGGGAGGCCGGAGGATTTCGATCAAGACTGGGATCCGAATGATGAAAAGGAGCAGAGAAGGGAGTCCGGCTACGGGTCTGGCGGGCTGGGCGGCACGGGAGGGGACGTGACTCCCACCACAGTGTCATTCTAGGTCACTGGTCAGTTCTAAAGCAGCAAGAAACATGACCTCTCTGCCCAGTGCTGCTCCCTGGCCTGAAGGTCAGACAGATGGAGCAGGCCCGATCGTAAGGCTCGTGGGATCTACTTCGAAGCCAGACTTGGCCGAAACCCTGTTATAGATGGGACCTCTCTGTCTCCTTCGCTCCTGCTGGGATCACAGCCTCCTGGGGCTCACGCTCCCATGAAGCCTGCGGGCTCTTCTTTTGCCCCCACACAGGCAGGGGTGACTAGTCCCCCACGGAGACCTGTGCGGAAGACCTCACACCTCCCTTGGCCTTTCTGAGCCAGGAAGTTGGTCACTGCTTAAGAGGTCCCTTATTCTGCAGCATCAGTGCCTGTCCCCTGGTTGGTCCTCGGGAGAGATGGAGAACACGCTGGCCCCTCCTCACCGAATGGCCCCTCCTCACTGAATGACCAGATGACCTTTCCATAAGAATCATTCCCTGCTCTAGGCAGTGATCCCACATCTTAATTTTGCCTCAAAACCCCTGTCATCTCACAGGCACGTTGCAGGCCCTTGTCTGAATTACTGCTCCCCTTCGCTCAGCTGCAAGAGGAGATGGATGGATCCAGACAGGCTCCAGGAGCAAACGCGAGGCCTGTCCGGCATCCTATGAAAGGGGTTCCTACTAGCCAAGCATGGCCTGCTGCTCCCCAGAACCAGGCCTGGCGTGCTTGCCCATGGGGGCCATGCCTGCCTCCGGAAGTGCTTCCCCTCCCAGTCTGGGAATCAGACTTTTCCTCCTTCCCAGCTTTCCCTTCTGAGACTTTTAGAAGGGCATGACCAGGACTCATGGCAGAAAGGCTGCCTGCAGGGCAAGGCTGGTCCCAGCGCAGCCTGTGCAGTGGGGAATCTGGATTTTCTGGGCTTTGAGGTAGAGCCCATCCTTGGCGCTCAACACCCTTTCCCACCTTCCTGCCCACCAGTCCAGCATTTTAGCATCTCCACGCTGTGCAGGCTGGCTCCTTCTGGCAAAGCCAGCCTGCCCAGTGCCCATTTGCACTCCAGACCTTGTTGCATGTCCATCCTCTGGTCAGGCTCATGGGCATCACTCTAACTCTGATGCCACAAGGCCCTAGCACCTGTGCCCGGGAATGGCTATGTGGTTAGGAACTTGGAGCGCTTTGTCTTTGACATTGAAGCACCTGGAAGCAGGCCAATGCAGTGCCCATCCACTCAGAGAGAAAACTCAAAGCCCAGCTGCCTTGCAGCCTGCAGGGTGGCCCCTGCTTGACCCCAGGCCACAGTGAGTGACTGAAAACACTGACCTATATTGGTAAGCTGGCCCTTTGCGCTCAAGGACATGGAGAGTGCAGGGGGGGACGGCAGCTCAGCCTGGTCATCGGATTCAGGTAGCCCCCCGATGGTGTGGGAGTGCCGCCTCTCCTTGGGCTCTTCCTGGGACTGAAGCTGGTACCTGAGGAGGCACAGAAGAGTTCAGCCTGGACAAATACAAGGCGACACAGGAGGCTCTGAAGGCAGGACCAGGAAAAGGGAGGCAGGCAGGGCTGCTGAGGAGGGGGGAAAGAGGGCGATGAGCGGCCCCTCCCAGGGCCTCTGTGGGTCTCCTGAGCTGGGGAGTGCGCTGATGGAAGTGCGTGAGAACTTCTTCCCCAAAGCTCAGGACAGGTTTGGGATGCCACACACGTGGGCTTCCAAGTGGCGAGAGCCACGGAATGAAGCCGCCAGAGTCGCAGTTCGGGGAGGCAGGGCGTGTCCTGCCCTTACCATGAGCGACCCCACGGGTGCCTGTTGGCCCTCAGACTCTGAGGGCGGAAAATTACAGAGAGGAAGTTGAGCCAGGAGAGCAGAGAGGGCGCACGTTGGTACAGGTAAGGGTGTGCTCCCTACTTACAAACCTGTTCCTCCTCTGTCTTGGGGAAAGAACACTGGCTATGAAATTGACTCACACATAATAGTTCCCTTGGGCAGCAAGTAGGGGTTGAGGAACAGGAACCAGGTGTAGTGACCTGGCTGTGGCCTCGTTAAATTCGGGATCAGGGCCCCAGACAGGTCAAGGGAGTTTTTCACACAGCGGAAGCCCCTGGTCTAGGGAAAATCAAACACGTTGAAAGGTTACCTGAGTCCTTTCTTGGGAAGGGTGTTCCGGTCCCGTTGATTACTGTGGGGGAAAGAGAGAGAAGCATGAAGGTCCCTCTTAGAAACCAAAGTTTGGGGCCTCAGGTTTGAGGGACGAAACGCGAGGACACAGGACAGTGACGTGTGCCCATCGACGCTGGTAACGAAATGAGAGGACAACTGGAGTCGCCTCTTGGTGCACAGCTTGAGAAATTCCCCTGGAGTGGTTTTTCCACTTAGGAAGCAGAGAATTTACAAGATACGACAGGTGAAGACCAGGTGTGATGTGACAGAAATGACCATAGACGAACAGCACAAGCTCCAGACAACAGGTTAAACAAGGTCTTAGTCATTTTATGACTTGGGGCACCACTTCCCATATACAAGAGGAGAATAATTTAAAACCACAAACAAGCAGAAATCCTGTCTCATAGGTTGTTGTCAAGGAAATGAAATGAAGACTGAGGAAATGAAAGCAATGACGTGGCAAAGCAGGGGACGATACTACTCGTGGTAAAATGAGTCAGAGGCAGAGAGACAGGCAGGCCCAGCTCTGTCTCTCTCCACCTACCTGTCCAACTGCCCTGTTCTGGGGCTTCCGCTCCAGGTCAATTCTTCTGTTTCTTCCTCTGGGGGTGCAGCAGAGGGCGCAGGAGGGGTGGGGATAGGGGTGCTGCTGGGGAAGGCACTGGGCAGGCTCATGGGCATCTGCAGAGACTCCATGCTCCTGTGCAGGCCTGAGAGTTTGGGGTACATGCGGGTCTCCTTGGGGACGCTGAAGCCACTCATTAGCTCCAGACCCTGGGAGAAGCTGGCTGAGTTAATATTGAGGATGGGTGCTGGACTGGGGGTGAAGCAGGAGGGAAGCGGGCCCCCAGCAGCTGAGCTGGGAGCATGCAGATCTGGGACCTTGGCGGTGTGGGTGTCACTGGGCGCCGGCAGATCCAGACTGTTGGAGTTGACTTTGTCCAGATTCGCCAGCGAGGGTGGCTTGACGAAGCTCTTAGAGGTGGCCCTAGGGAGTGGGGACAAAACAAAACAGTAAGAGTAAGAGCGTTTACAAAATAAGAGGCAGATGGGACTTTAGAGGAATCCTAGTTGGGTTTCTTTAGCTTCTGGCTATTTCAAAGCTCACAGGCCTGTGCTCTGCTGTGAGATACCCTGGAAGGAAGCCTGATGCCAGGCTCAGGCACCTTCAGTTCTTCGCGGGGGTAATGACACACAGAAGGGTGGCACAGGTAGACCTATTTACAAATGAGCACATGCATGTAAATAAACATGGCAGAGCCACCCACACAACTGCTGAAGACAGGAGACATGGGTTTTGAATAAAGTCTTGAGAGAGGGGAAGGACTGTGGCACATTGGGGAGTCAGGGGCAAGACCGCGCAGAGGCCTGGAGATCACAGCGGGGTGCTACCCCACACCCTACCTGAGAGTGCAGAGGGCACAAAAGCAGGTCAGAGCAGACGGGCCAGGGGAAGCTGCCCAGTTTGGGTACCTGAGAGGGGTTGGCGGTAGCTCTGCCAACTTGGTGGCCGGAGGGTGGCTGGGCTGGTTCTTGGGAGTACTCTCGGGGGAGCCGACACTCTTCAGGGAGATGTTGTCTGAGTCCAAGGCCACTGCCTTAGCCTTGGCCTTCTCCTTTTCCCGATCGGTCTGATTGACAGGGGCTGGAGTGGTCCTCCCACTGGCCACCTTGGAAGGCTCCTTCAGTCTGGAGGGTGTAAGGCTGCCCGGCTTGGTGCTGAGGAGGCTGGGGTCAATGCTACTGCTGACAGGGCGAGGTCCGCCCCGCCCGCCGGTCACACTCATGGAACTGGACTTGGCTGGCCGGGGCAGGCTGCGGTACTGAATGTTCGAACGGGCTCCGGGGGCGAGGAAGCCGGGCTCTGCGCTGTTGGACACATCTAAGCTGGTTTTGCGTCCGTTCACGGGCTTGACGGGGATGCCTGAGGACTTCTGGATCTTGCTGAGAGTGGCCGAACCACCGGTCTGCATGACCGTGGCCGTGCCTGTGGCAGGAGGAGGCTTCTTGTAGCCGAAAGAGCCTGAAGTGGACGGACGAGCGATGCCGGAGGGAGGCTTCTTGGCGTCACTCAGCCGATCCCGGCCGGCATCCGAAGAGCAGCGCTGGAGAGCGACATTCTTCACTGCGAGCTTCCCCTTGTCCGTGGCTTTGCCTTCAGGCTTCCCTGCAAGAGGGCGGGAAATGAGGCAAGAGCCGCTGAAAGTAGCCACTCTTAACAATCCTCTCGCCCTCCCCACGCCTCCAGGGGAGAAGGGAACACTTTCCATTGTGCTGCAGGGTTTCAGAGAATGAAAAGTGGGGGTGGGCAGGAAGGAGCTCAGGTGGAAGGTGGAAGTGGACTGGGTGGATGCTACAAGGGATTTTTTTTTTCTTTTGTTTCCAGAGTCAGTTATTGCACTTTAGTTGAAATGGCAGAGGCGACCACAAAGATTATCAAGAAGGCAGAGCCTCTTACTCGGCAGGGAAGCCCATGAAGGGGAGCAGGGCAATAGCTAGTGAGTGTCGATCAAGGGGAACTTCGGGAGAGCTTGGGTTCCGCCTTATGGCTTTCTTGGGCGGTCTAGCAGACACCTTGTGAAGCGAGGGACACAAATCAGATGTTTCGCGAGAGGAAAGAGAGGAACCAAAGGGATGCATCTGAAGTCAGGTCAAACTAGCCTCTGAACAGAAAATACTCACCCCCTTTACCCCCTATGCATGTGATTTTGTTCACTCATGTTCCCTCCTCGAGTTGGTTTCCCCATTTGCAAGAGGGAGGTAGCAGACTCACCTGCCCTAACTCCCCGGGCTGCCGTGACAAGCTGAGCCGGTAACACACAAGAAGGTGCCATGGGGCATCTACGGTCATTCCCCCGCACTAGTGACCGGCAGAGACAGGCCTTTGCTACTCCCCAGCCCCCGCCTTTATTCCAGGCTTACCTGCCACCTTGAGAGCACTCTGCGCCGTGTGAGTGATGGGAGATGTGACGGCCACGGGCGGAGTCTTGCCCTTCTTCAGTGAGCTGGGGTGCCCCAGGCTGACAGGCTTTTTCAGCTCTCCGATCTTGGATGAGTCATCACAGCTCTCGGGCCGCTCTCTCCGCCACTTAGAAGTCCCAGGTTCCATCTTCAGGCTTCCGCTGTCGTACTCCAGTTTTTTGGGGGCCTTCTCCTCTGATTCGCTAAACCAGCTCAGCCCACTTTCTGCCAGGGAGCGCTTCTCTGAGTCTGTGCGGAGCTGAAGAGGGGAAGAGTGAAGGCAGAGTGAGACACTTACCTGAGGATGGGGAGAGCGGGGGCAGTGACTGATTTTGGTTGCTGGGTGTCCTACTCATCCGGGGTTTCTCTGGCCAGGTACAGAGAGAAGACAGCATATGTATCCCTGGGGCAGTGCTTACAGGATCACTGCATATCAGCTCTCCCCTGTGTTTGTTGAGGGCACTAAAAATGGCACAGCGAATGTCTTAAGCCTCTGCTTGGTAGTTTTTTGCTTTCCTAGCTCTAGAAGGATTGGCCAGAGGTCAATCTGGAGTGGAGCATGTGTACGTAAACACACACACACAGGCATTGCCCAGCTTGCCCGGTGGTTCGTGGTTCATCGTGAGCTGGTGGCCTCCGGGCTTGCAAATGCACATACCACTACGGTAGAGTTCCTTCGAGAAGCAGTGGGTGTGGTTGGAAGGGAGTTGAGTGAGGAGCTGGCGTTGAACTCTTCCGAGCTGAGGTTGTCTGAGGCATCGCTGAGGCCACTGCTGATGGAGCTGCTTTCATCCCAGCTACAGGACAGAGACAGAAAGTTGAAACAGAAGTTAAGGGGGGGGCCTCCTTGATAGCCAAGGGGTTAAGTGTCAGCACTGTCACCACTATGGCATGAGTTTGATCCCCAGCCAGTTTGCTGGCGCAGCAGACCTCTCCTGTCTCCCTGCTGCTCCTCTCAGCAGTGTATTTCAGTGAATCTTCCTGTTCTGCTCCCTACTCTGTCTCTGGTGAATCCTCTCACACTGCCCTGCATTTCTGGAGTACACCCCAGTTCTTCTACAGAAAAATAAAATGAAAAATCAATTATTCATGTTGATGGAGGAATGGCTCTATGCCAGTGTATAGACTGGAAGAAAGAAGAAAGCATGGGCATTAGTGCTGGGTTTGCCAGTCGCGCAAAGTGTGGTTGTTCTTTTATAACAGGAAGACCATCTTGACCCGGCACGAGTCATTACAGCTCTTTAGCAGAAAGGGATATTATAAAGACAAGGTAATTCTTGGATCAGTCTAGTTATTTGTAAATCAATTTCCTCTCTCTATGAATAGGCGCCATTCTTAGAATTATATTTTTGTCACTTTTCAATGTGTTCTCCAGGTATTTTCCCCTCTCTTTTTGAAAAATTCCCATACCTGGTCACAAGGGACAGGAAAGTATTACCTTTTCTAGAACCTCTTAGAGTTTATCATTTCTCATTGTGCTCATTTATGTAAGTCGCCTTATCCTGGGAATCAGGTTTTACTTTTAAATGACATTGCTACTCTTGTGGCATAAGAGACACATTTAAGCTGTGATAGCCAGGCAGAGGTGCCAGATTTGTGCTGAAGGACTTTATTTTTCTGCACTTGCTGGGAATATCAGCTTTGCAGCATCTAGGAGACACTTGTTAAACATCTGTGTATGTACATTTGTATCTAAAGAACCTCGTCTACATATGAAGTAAACTGAATCCAGCTACCTTCACCCTAAGCTGTTCCACAGTCTGTTGGCCACTCATGTCGGGGCTCACAAGATTCAGTCAGTAAGTTTATTCCTAACCTCTCAACAAAGTAGCCTGCTCTGACACTGACAGTAGATTCCTTTCATTCTAGCCTTTGCTACTCACACGTTTCTTCTGATCCCACATTATCTTCTAAGCTCAAGTTCTGTCTCTGTCACTCTTTATGTTTTTCCATTTTCCGACGCGTTCATCATTTCTATTACGCACTTTTGAACTCTAAACACGTCTGTTCTCATTCAAGTTTTAGAGCCTAAAACTGGACACAGAACTTCAATAAGATGGAAAGATGTGAGTGTCCATATGGGTAGGAATGACCCCCTAAAGCCTTGCGTCTGTGTTCACAAGTAGGTCTGTTGAGCAAATTTCAAAGTCTCCGAGGACTGAAGATTTTTTTGTGAATTAGCTGGCATCTGGAAAATGCTCCTTTTCTGATTTATTTTGAGTTTCATATCATGGAACAAAAATCAGACATATAAGTCATCTAAGTGCTTGGCCCAGATTTTAGCTGTCCTCCTAATTCATGTCTTGGGAATAGGAAAGTGGGTGGTTTGGACATTTGGCTTGGCTGCTCTGTAGTGATTAATCCAAATGCATTGAGAAGGAACAAAGAAATCATGGGGATGAGGACACCCTAGTGACTTCTATTTTATTTCTATGAAATAAATATAATAATAATGTCATTATTAAATAACACTTAACCTCTCCCTTTCCTAACCCTCTGCTCCCAGGGTTTGGAAACATGTTAATCTCATATTTGTCCTGGGTTAAGTATTATATCCCCATTCTGCCCCCACCCCCCATTTTACAGAGAAAGAATACTGAGGAGGAAAGATCAATTCTGGTTTTATGACGGTATCAGCTCTTCTGAGTCAAAAATTAGATGTCTGGCAAGCAAACAAACAAACTATTCACAGCATATTCACTTAGGTCAAGACAGAGGAAGCCTGTAGTGCTGAACCTTCTGAGATTAATTATTGATAATCAGGTCTTAGAGCAGTGAAAACTCTGCTCCAAGGATGCTGTGGCTCACAAATCCAGAAGAAACCCTGCCTTTGTTCTATGTTTATGGAAAGTCTCATACTGAAATGGAAGGAAGGGGAGGGCATGAATTATCCTCTTGGGAGAGTTCAGGTCCTCCTTGCCCAAAAGACAATCCCTCCCAAGTCATAGACTCTTTTCCTATAGTAAGGAAATATAAGCCTAAAATTACAGGCTAGAGGATTTAAAGATTTCCTAGCAAAATTCCTTTGTAGGTTCCAAACAAAAGGATAATTCTGTTGTCATTATTAAACCATGCAAAGGTGGGGAGGCAAAAATGTCACAGTTGGTGGGTTCTCACTTGTGTGCTTTACAGATGCAATGCAGGATATGACTCAGGCTCAGGGTTCAACAACAACAGTTAATTTACCAAGGGGAGAATGAGAGAAGTTGGGAGAGAGGACTAGAGGCAGTAGCAGTAGTCAGCAGGAATCAGTGACGCCTGTAGTCAGAAGTAGCAATCTCAAGGTTGGATGGGCAGCACTGGACATGGGACTGGTCAGTGCCAAAGGCAACAGCACCAGGGGTTGATACCCAATGAATCAGAGGAAGGAACCAGTGTTGTAGTTCTTAGAGATGCTGGGTATAAAGCCAACAGCAGAGAGCTTTTTTAGAGATACCTACTAGCACAGGGCCAATGGTGTCATTCAGCAGGTGACATCAGAGACAGAAGCAGAGGCAGAGGTCAGGTCTGTGAAGATGTGGTGCCAGAGAACAGAGACCTACAGCTCAACTTAAGTATTCCCAAGAGAGAGCTCAGAGGAATCTGCATGACTGGAAGCTGGCTGAAGCCTGACTTATATAGTTTTCAGAGTACCCACCTTTTAAACCTGATTGGTTCTTTTTAGTTGATTGGCAGGCATGGGAGCTTCCAATCAGACTGGCTCATTTATAATCCCAGCTATTTGATTGGTGCCAGTTGAACTGTGCCCAACCTGACCTATACTGAGGTTGAGCTTCTTAACTGAAACTGCATTAGTGTGCCCAACCTGACCTATACCAAGGTTGGGCTTCAAAACTGAACACCAGGAGCCCCTTTGGCACAGGTGCAAGCTTGAACCTGATTGGTGTCCACTGGACCTCCAATCAGATTGGTGCATTTTCAGTTCCATGCTGGTTTCCTGGACTCCTGTGCCAATCACAAAAGGGTTAAGCATGACCACTGAGATGATCTGCTGGAGAGAGAGTATTTTCCTTAGTTAAAAAAAAATTAGAAAATATATGCCATAGTAATAGACAATGTACATATATGAAATATATAAAAATATAGAGAGGAAAATGCTCCATGTTACTCTCTTGCTTTTACTTTTAAGACAACCACTATTAAGTTTCGTGTATTTCCTTCAACAATATTACTGTGCTGCTCTCTGGTTCTGCAAAGCAGCTGACATTATGAACATATAGCATTATCTTTGAAATTCTCTATACATGGCTTTGAGACTGGAACCAGTTTTCCTCTTTGTTGGTTTACTTTCTTGTTTTAGTGAAGTACACCTTCCAGTAGGTTCCTGGCAAAGAATGTTTGAAAGAAGTTTGAGATCTGACATATCATCAAATGTCTTTATTCTATTTTTACATGTGAGATTTGGCCTGGCATAGAATTCTATGATGAAAATAAAGGTCTTTTCAGAATTTTAAGGCATTGTTCCCTCTCTAACTTCTATTGTTAGTATGTGACCCGTTTCTTTGGTTCCTCTCTGGAAACTTTTAGTAACTTTCCTAGTATTCTGAAATATTGTTAACAATGTGCCAACGTGAGGCACAAGGTGTCAATTTTCATCCATTGAAGTGGACACACTATTGAACCTTTTTAGTCAAGAAGCTCAAGCCTTTCAAATCTTGGGAATTTTCTCAATTTATTTCTTTGATGATTTTCTCCTCTCCATTTTCCAGTTCTTTCTTCTAGATTGTTATTCAGATGATTCATTTTTCAGGCTGCTACTCTGATCATCTTTCTTGGTTTCCAGCCCTATATCTTAACCCTTTTTGGGGCTGTGGTGTCAGTTTTATCATTTACAGTTTACTATAAGTTTTTCACTTTGTCATATCTTTCAATTTCCAAAGATAGTTGAAAAAATATCTCGTATGGTTTTTTCAAAGTTGTTATCTCTTCTCTCAACTCTCAGAGACATTCATTCAAAGAGCAGGTTTACAATCTCTTCACAGAGTTTTGGTCCAAGTTTGTTTTTTTTTTTTTTTTGTCATGTTAGTGAGTCTTTCACCTTACTGACCTTCTCATATATGTCTGAGATCCTTGACTGTTCACATATAAGACTGCAACAACCATATGTTATCTGGAAGCTCTGTATCCATTGGTCAAGACTGTGCTATGGCTTCAGTAAAGGGAAATGTGATTGGATTGATTCATTTAAGGTTTTTTTCTCTTGGGCTCAATGGATTTCTCAGCAGGACTCTTTCAAACTCCTAACAGAGAGGAAGGGCAATTGCCTTTCTGGGAATACTGGGGAGGGGTTTTGAGAGTATAAATATTCCTTATAGACATTTTCAACTGATCCTTCTGTTTTTAGTTTCACCTGTTCTCCCACTTGACATCACCAATAAGCAAGCTTTTTGAGGGTTCTGGGATGCAAAGAGAGTTGCTGCATAGCTTTTCCACTGCTGGCTTAGGATTCAGCTTTAAGTACAATGAATCACTTCACAGTTGTCATTGTGATTTCCAGCTTCCCAAAATTGTATGCACCATCTTCCTTCTAGTCTTTGTCCTTGTGGTTTTATGACTTAAGGAAAAAAGCAGCTTTATGTATTTTACTTTTGGGGTAGCTGTGAATTATGTAACTGATTTTACTAGCAGCAAGATGCCCTTAAATGACTGAACAAAGGTTGGTCTTTGGGATTACACGGAGCTTTTGGAGAAAGAGGGGACATAAGCCTTGGAGTTACATCATTAATTCAGGAAGAGGTCAAAGGAACCTTCTAAACATTTTATTTTATTTTTTGGTAAAATCAAGAGCACTGGGGAAAAGGCAGAATGGACACTCTTCCTGTTTAAGGTCCAAGAACAGAAAGTCTTTAGAAGAGTTTGCAAAATCTATTAGCTCAATGAGCCAGAGTACTACAGAGTTACTGTCTGGCCATTCAAAACTGCAGTAGAAAAAAAAGAAAGCAGCTTAACTATGGCACCAAGAGGAATAAACAGAGGCGGGCAGGGCTGAGAATTCTGGAGAGTGCTGCAGCTGCTGTTTGGCAAAAGAACCTCTCCGCTCACTTCAAGCTGCATTTTGCCCTCTCTCTTCACTTGTCTTTAAATTCGTTTCTCACATAGATCTCAGGTGGAGAAAAGAACAAGTTAGGTCTAAGTTCGCTAGGCTTTAAAAAATAAACGAGTACCTCGGAGACCCTAATATTCTGTTCTAATCTAATCTATTTATAAATCCAAACAACAATTACTGACAGGCCACTGATGCATAAGAGATGGTGTGAAAGTTTTCATTTCTGTGAGGGTTATTATAAGAACAATGACACTTTTCATTTTCACCCACTCTCAGAGGAAATGAGTCTGGAATAGGCACATGAGAGATTAAGTCAGATATAAACAAGACAATAAAAAGTGACTCTTGTCAAGGGATATTTCAAAGTGCTAAACAGGTCAGAGAAGTATATTAAAGAATTTTCCCTGCAGGATATTTCTTTTCCCCTTTTCTGATCTCCCCATATCCTTTAATCCTCTCTCCAAATCTTAAACTTCTCATTTCCTATTTTCATTTAAAGTATCACTGCTTTTTTTCCTGTCACCCTTTCAAAAACTTAGATATGCTTCAATTCCTTCTTCACTCCCCTCACCAAGACATCCCAGGGCCTGTGTTACCACCTGCCTTTCACGTCTTTATCCTTTTCCTTTGCGGCACGTTTGCTCTTGCTCTGGGTCAGGGGTAACTGTCCTCTTACTTTTCTTTTTTAAAGTGGTTGGATTTTTTTTACCTTTTTTTTTCCCTTTTTGAGTAGAAGAGCTGGGGTATAGGCCAGAGGTTTGGTGGGGTGAGAGGATTCACCAGAGACAGGGTGGGGAGCAGAGCAGGTGAATCTACTGAAATACACTGCTGAGGGGAGCAGTGGGGAGACAGGAAAGGTCAGCTGCACCATATAGGCCAGCTCCCTGGCCAGGGATCAAACTCAGGCTGTAGTGGAGACAGTGCTGAGTCTTAACCCCTAGGCCACCAGCGAGGCCAATGTACTCTTTCTTGAATTCATGTGATTACCTCCTTATTTGTTTCACTGTCTCTGGATTCTCATTCTTTCTAATGCTCACTAAATATACTCAGAGCCCTCACCAACCCGAAGTGTGTCACTTAACAATACCTTTTTTAGCTCCATGCTGCTGACATTATAAAATAAAATTTCAACAACCCTCCGTTCCAGCTGAACCATGAGCTACCTTGGACATAGTGTAATGATTAAGCGCACAAACAATGGAGTCAGACTTTGTATTTAAGTGTATTTAAGTGTGATAAACTGTATTTACAAGGCAGAATCCAAAAGTGGGTGAATACCCAAAACAATGTCAATCCAAGGGTGGTGAAAGAAAAGGAGTCTAAAGGAAATAAAGACCATATTACAAGTATAGACAACGTGCAGAAAAGAACTCTGAGAGAGGAGTGATTTAATCTTCCAACAAAATATGACTTTGTCATAAATGGATGGAGATAAATATAACATCCACCTTCTTTCCTCTACCTCCCAATACCAGTACAGTTCCTACTAGGTGACCCAGTGTCTCACCCAACTTCTCTTTTGGAAGTACAGGCCTGGTCACTCTGTGATGGCCTGTGTGAGGCTGACAATTCTGGAACTGTGGCATGACCACAGGGATCTGAGGGCAATGGACATAAACACTACCTATTCCTCCTGGGTTTTTCTCCCTAGTTTTGTAGTTTGAAATCTTATTTTTCTTTAAGGCCCAGATCAAACACAAGCTTCCTGTGAGGCTGTCGAAGGCTTTTCTTGTTAAAAGAAATCTCGTTCCCTTTGATGTTTCCCTGAGCGTAGCTGTACTTCTATTAGAACATTTTGCCTGAGCAGTTCTGTCCACACCGCTCCTCACTAGATTTCCTTGAGGGTTAGGGTTAAGTCTACATCTTGTACCCCTCATATATTACATTGCATCTAGTGACTTGCATTTCTGGCTTATGTGGAAGTAAGAATGCATAACTCAGGGCAGGGGTTGATTCCGGAACCGTTATGTATCTGTTTTCCAAGAATGACTTGTAGTTTGTTTCTAAATGACCTTCAGTGGGAGTTTATAAAATTCTCTTTTAGAACTTCCCAGATGTTTGCTAAAATTCCCCATCTAGTCAAGAATTTCACCTACATTTTCAACTGGACAATTAAAAATAGTCATTAAATTCATTAAATCTCCCTTATATATTTATTAAATCACCATTATAGTTCTTGTCTATTAATTGCAACATCTGGATCATCTGTAGGTCTGTTTCTATTGATTATTTTTCCCTCTCAGTTAGATTTATGAGTCTTCCAACCTTTCATTACATGCTAAGTGTTGTAGGTAAAAGAATGACAATATATATACCAAACAAAGGATATGCTCCTTCCTCTGGCAGCCTGCTAGCTGAGGCAATTTAATCTGGGCCACATCTGGGCTTTGTTGTCACCATTGGTGTCAAATATTTTGGAAGCAGGATTAAGACTGTCCTTGCAGTTGGGGATTGAGCACTGTGTGACTGCAGAGATCACTCTCTATGCTTTACCCCACAAAGTTGTCTTTGTTCTTGGTGGGCCACTGTTATGCCACTGCTAAGTTTGGGGTCCTTGTGCTCTAGAGGGGTCTGTCTTTGGCCTCCTGTCTTGCTCTCTGGTTTCTCTGTACTATGCTCTGTGCACACTGGGTGGTTTCTTTCTTGGCTTTGCACCATCCTCAGTCATCAGCTCATGGTCACTGTGTTCTTAGTGGAGCCCTCATGGGGAAGAATTAAAGGTGGGTAGGTACACACTGGCTCTGTGATTGGGTCTCCTTAGAGCCAGCTTATGTAGCCTTCAAAAGTTTATATGAAGTTCAGCTATTTTCTCTTCATCTTCATCTACGGTAGGCTTACTCCTTCTCCTGCCATACTCCTAGGATGAAATCAGTCATGCATTTTCTCTCTCTTACAAAAGCCTGTCCCTTTCTGGAATTTAGATTAATTTGAATGCTTTGCATCTTTAGATTTCTAACTTTTTCTTTTCTAAGTTATGTCTTAGCAGATCCCTGTTGTTAGGGCAAGAGTGACAGTGTCCTGTGAGACTATTCCATTCCTTTCAACACGCTGGCCCCTTGAGTGCTGACTCACTAAGCCCTCCATCTAGAGCTGCAAGAAAGGCAACTGACTCCTCCTCTTGTTCCCTTGCTTACTTCCTAGCACTGATACCATAGTCTTAGGGACACTCTGGACACCCCATCTCCCCGAGAAGAAGAAAAGAAGGACTATGAGGAGGCCAAATCAACTCAACACTGCTCTCTTTGTTTTTGCCAACACATGGCAAAGCACAGGACAGAGAACACTCCTCCCCTCTGGGAAAAGCCCCAACACTAACGTAGCTCTTGGCTAGGACAGTCCACCCCTCCCAGGCTTCTCTCACGCAGTCTGTTCCCCATATTTCAGGTCCAGTCATTTCATGGAACTTGAATGTCCAAGGGAGCCTGTAGACAGCCAGGGGGGTCAAGGGTGTGGGCTAGCTAGCGGGAAGGGCGGACTAACTTGTGACAGAATAGGGAAAAACCCTTACTGTGTCTCTAGCATAGCCTGGCTCACACAAGTCAGACCTGAACACTAAATCAGTTCCCCTTTTGTCCAGAATATATATGGTGAATCAGTAACCAAATTTCTAAATATTTCCCACTTCTTGGATACAAATTCTATCTATAAGACTATTTACTCCACGGAGAATAGAGACATATCGGCAATAGAACAGTTTGGTTATAAGAGATGGAGTTTGGTGTTTTTCTTAATCTCTTGGAATTATTTTTTTACTCCCAGGTAATTTATCAAGCTGGGAGTCTAATATGACACCTCCAGCAGATACCCAGGATGTCCTGCTCTTCTATCTAGGAAAAAGAGTAACGATCCTTGTCATCTAAATTGGAAAGAGGCTCTAAGAGAGCGGGGAGCTGTTGAATCACATAGAGCACCCAACTTGTGGGAAATAAATTCCCAACTTAAAAAGAAGTGAGTCAGGAGGCTCTTCGTACCAATAAGGGGGTCTGTGTTCTGTGAAACAGACATCACATAGGGGAGCGGGGAAAGGGCCACCAAGGGCCACCACCCTGTGTGTTGTCTCACTTGCTAGGGCTGATGGGTGGTGGCCTAGGTCAGGCAGATAAACAGGCAGCAGTGACTGGTGGTGAGACAAAGTCTGAATTACACCCAGGGACTGAGAACATCCTGACAGCCAAGAGGGGTGGGGGGCTGGCAAATGTGATAAGCCTGGCTCGAGGTTCCCCAAGGCCGGCAGTGTTGATGGATCAAAATAAAAGCAACATTTGATAATGCAAATGGTTTAGATAATGCTGTCAGTGAATGGTTCTGCAGTCAGGGATATTTCACATGTACCCATGAAATTCAAATTATTCTTGGTATTTAAAGGGGGCAGGGGAAAGAAGGCATAAAGCTTGGCTAAGGATCAGGCAGAATTAAAATTGAACATATAAAGAGACTCCAAACCAATTTGTACTCTTGACGAGGCTACCCTTATTGCTAGAAAGACACTGGGCTGACTTCAAAGAGCACACAGCTCAGGGCTAGACATATTGACATATACGGTTGAAGAGTGCTTTCTCAAACAGAAACTTGATCAATGAATGTCAGTTGGGAGAGCAAGCGCTCACTAGCTGTGAACAGTGCTTACATTTGGTCCATGACCTGAAAAAGCAATGGTTTCTACAGTTTAACTTCAGTTGTTCCTTCTCTTCATGGCACCCAATGTGGCAGAATTGTTGGGTACACACATTGGATAAGTAGCCATGGTTCTCACAGAACATTCAGGAGGTTAAGTAGTTAAAAGAAAATAATAATGGAAGAGTCAGGATGAAATCAGGCAAGTTTGTGATGTTTGGTTTTGAAAATGATTCAGAGCTTTGCAGAGAAACCAACATTCTACTCAAGGTTCTCAAATCAGGAACCTCTCTGCTCGCTGCTCCCACGTGGCTTGAGAGTCTTCCAAGAGTAATGAGGAGTGCAGTGTAGACTTCATTACATGTCTGTGGTTTAGCAAAGACCACAGCAAGCTGGCTTGATCTGGCCAAGGCCAGGCAGTGGGAGGGGAAGATGACTCGCACAGAACGAAACGTTTAGAAGAGACAGAACAGAGAAGACAATGTAAATTATTTCAGCTAAGGGTTTGTCAAGTCTTAATCAAGGGTACAGATCACCAAGCAGGGACTCTAAAGGACATGGGTACAAAAGAGGAATAAGGGTGGGGCCTCCCTGACGGCACTGAGGTTAAGTTGCAGCACCATCACTGCAGTGGCCTGAGTTCAATCCCCAGACAGGGAGCTGACGCCCATGGCAAGCGAACTTCTCTTGTTTCGCTGTTGCTCCCCTCCACAGTGTATTTTGTTACTCTGCCTATTCTGGTCCCCACTCTGTCTCTGGTGAATCCTCTCAACACCCCCTCCCCTGCACGTCTCTCCTACACGTATTCTTCTATGAATATAAACAAACAAACAAAAGAAAAACAAGGTAACCAGGGTCCTTGAAGATGGTGATGTATACAAGTAGAGAAATTTCTATGGCCCCCCTCCATGGTTTGGCAGTGAGCTCATACTCCTGTCCCACTCATAAGAAGGCTAGTGGCTTCTGTAACTTGTTAAACACACTTTAAATTCAGAATAAATAACAGATCTGACCAATTCAACTGTCGAATACTGAGTATAATTCTGTGAAGAGATGATGGGCCAAGGGTCCCCAAATTCAGATTTAACTGCTATCGACTGATCACATGGTACTACAAACTCCACTAAAAAATCAGAAAAAACAGTCATTACGATTTTGGAGCCTATCATTTTAGGATGTTCTGTTGCAACATCTAGGTGATGAATCCTACTCATACCTAATGGGAGATCACAAAGGTGAATACCACAAAATTTGAAAATATCTCCTGAAAATCAAACCCAGCCTAAATCAAGATAATTAGGTCCCAATGCCCTGCTGTTTCCTGATTGTTCTGTTAAACACTAAAATCACAGATATCCACTGTTGCCTCTGCTTTTAAGCCACTCAGCTCATAATTTCTATGGTGATTGCCCGGTTCCCCATGGCAATAGGGAAGGGTGAGTGTAATAAACACAGGGCCACTATACTACCAGAAAATAAAGCACTTTCCACTGAGAGGTCTTCCACTCTTACTTCTGATGATGCTTGATGCAATAGAAAAGTGAGAAAAAGTTATTAGGTCCCAATTTAGGTCACTTCAACTCTTCCTGCTTGAAGGACAGCTGGTCCATGTCCACTTGAGATTTTTTGGGGGGGGTGGTGACGGTAGAACCATAAGCCCAGTCACTCTGAGATTTGGGGGGGCGGTGGTGGTGACAGAAGAACCATAAGCCCAGTCATAGGCAGAACCCTACTAAATCAAAATAAAGTCACACCTTCTTGTGTCATATCCTGGGCCTGAATCTGTGTCATCTTACCAGCCACCAAAGAGTGTTTTTCAGGAGAATTAACCTACCAGGCTAGAGTATTTAATTGGTCCTGAGAACTAGATGCACAAAGCTTTGGACATATGTGCAATTTTCTGGTCTCTGATTTTATTTTTGGATTCTCAAATGCATCTAATGGCAAGAGGGGAAAAAATCTGTTAATTACTATTTTGCTTCATATTTGCTTCACAATACTTCCAGCCTTGCCTTCTGGAGTCTAGCATTTAATTTTTGCCCAAAGGTTTAGAGTTTCTTGAATGTAAATCATTCTTTATTTAAAATTTTTAAAAAGATTTTATTTATTTATGCATACAGAACTGGGATACAAGCCAGAGGTGCAGGGGCAGTGAGAGGCTTCACCAGAGACAGAGTGGGGAGCAGAACAGGCAGATCCACTGAAATACACTGCTGAGGGGAGCAGCAGGCAAGACAGGTGGGTCACCTCTAGGGCCGGGATTGAACTTGCACTGAAGTGGCCACAGCTTGGCTTAGTTTTAAAATGCAGCACTCCAAACCCACTGTGCCACAAGGGAGGGCCAACTTAGATCCTTCTTATAGACTTAATTGTGTATCCTTCCCCGCAACCCCCAAATCTGCATGTCGATACAACTCTCAAGGGCTGTACTTAGTGATAGTCTATAGGAAGGTACAGAATGAATGAGTTTATAAGGGTGGGGTTTTGATTGGATGGGAGCAGTATCCTCCTGAGTGGCCTCGTTCAGGGTGAGAGCGCAGAGAATAGGTCACATGAGGACAGAAGGAGGCACTGCCCACCAAGATCACTAGATCTTCTGCTCGCTGGGCTCTGACTGGAAGCCAACCCTGACAGCACCTTGTTGTTGGAATTCTAGCCTCCAGAACTGTGAGCAAACAGCTTGCTGTTGTTGAAGCCACCCAGCCTTTGGTATTTTGATAAGCAGCCAGAGCATACTCATAGAACAAGGCAGGGACGAAGAGGAGCAGATCCTTTCCTTCCAGCCAATACCCCCTCTGCCACACTGAATGCTGACCACCTCCCCTGAGTCAAGCTCATTTTCAGTTCAGAGATTTACTAACAAGCAGCTTTTGATCCTAACACCACAGAGCACTCCAGCTGAAACAAAGCCCCCAAATCCACTAGGCACAGTGGAAGTGAGCTTAAGGGAAATCAGGGGGGCAAGGAAAGTGGGAGGAATTACCACTGCTGCTTGGGCTTGGCAGCAAAGTAAGCCTGGAGAGGTGCCTTAATTTTGCGATGAACCCAAGTTCGACGCGTGCTCCTTGGATGAAACGATGCCCATATTTTCGGCCTACAAACAGCTAGTAGAGCATTTTGTGGAACCAAATGGATGCAATTGGATTAGAGGTATCCATATATTTTTATTGGGATCTTCATGTGGGAAAGGGTAATTGCAGGGTGGCGGGCAAGAGACACAGAAGTGAGAATATCAGGGGAAGGCATGAGAGACTGTTTCCGAGGTGTGGGTTAAAGCTTTGCCATGTCAGCGGGTAGGGGCCAGAACAATGAAAAAACGGAGCAGAAAGTTGAGCTGTTTAACGGGAGTCTCCTTAATTAGGAACAACTGTGGGTGAGGAATGCTGACTCGGCTGGCCACAATTTGCTTGAGTTTTCTCTAGTTTCAGAGATTTCCCTCTTTGCCTGCTCCCAGCCTTCCCTCTCTTCTACTTCTCTCACAGGGGGCAGGATGAAGACACAAGGCACCTTCCTCTCTTGTTTACGTGTTTCCAAATGAGGAGTTCAAATCTTTCAAAGAGGAAAAGGTCATTCACTAGAGTCAAATTTCTTCCTTTTCTGAGCCTCATTTTCCCCACAGTGAGTTCAACACCAACCAAAATTTGGGGAAATTCAACACAGGGAAAATAATTTCGGGCAAGAAAAAAATTTAAGAACAAAAAAGTCACACACTTAAGATGTCATTTCATACAAGTGGCCTTAATTTGACTTCCCATGTTTTTATCAAAAAGGTCTAAAGGAGGCACTAAAAATACTCCGTGGGGTACTATTCACAACCAGTATTTCTTTCTCTTTCTCAAACCAACATTGATGTCCCATTTTATGGATTTCCAGAAAGACATGAAAAGGATATTTAATTTAACATTTATGAGCTACTTCTTTCTTCCTCCCTCTTACCCATTCCACACTGAGATGGAGTCTTACACAATTCCAAAATCCCTGGCTAATTGAAAGGAAATGACACAGCAGTGTTTGCAGGCTTGTATTTTCTTTAAACCAATAAGGAATTGAGAGACAGTTTTTAGTACCCCAAACTGTGGGAAAGGTTCAGGTTAAATGCGTAGAGCAGGAGACCACATATTTTTCTTTGAAACTGAGCAGAGAATAAATAATTTCAGGCCTTGAGGTTGATCACAGCCTCTGAACAATTCCTCAACTCCAGGATTGTCCCAGATATGCAGCATAGACAATCTGCAAACAAACGAAGGCAGCTATATTCCAAGATACTTTATTTGTGGACAATGAAGTCTGAATTTCATATAATTTCCATTGTCACAAAATATTCTTTGTCTTTTGATATTTCCCCCCACTCAAGCATTTAAAAATGCAAGTTTGTGGGCTAGACAAAAACAGGCAGTGGCCTGGATTTGGCCAGAACCCAACGTTTGCTGACCACCAGGCTTGACCAGTAACAAAACCCCAACTAACAACACAACCCTCTAAAAACAAAAAGGAAAAGGAAAAGATAATCTTTCAGGCCCTTCCTGGTGGCGCAGCAGGTTAAAGCACAGCACTTAAAAACTAAAGCCACTTCAGCATGAGTTCGATCCCCTCCCCGGAGCTGACCCACATAGTGCGGCAGACCTCTCCTGTCTCCCCACTACTCCCCTCTGCAGTGTACTTCGTTGGTCTGCCTGTTCTGTTCCCCACTCTGTCTCTGGTGAAGCCTCTCGCCGCCCCTTCACCTCTGACCTGTACCCCAGTTCTGTATGCACAAATAAATAAATCTTAAAAAAAAAAAAGATAATCTTTCAATAGACAGTCCTGGACCAGAAGCAACTTTGTACTGGGTAGGAATGGCCTGCTGGACGTCTATGTTTATTCCATTTTAATTATCCCATTATAGTTATTCCTTATTCTATTTTGGTGCCTTCTGATCTAACCTGCTCCTTTACAAGTCGCAACAAGACTTTTCTAGCAGCAGTATTGCTGGCTCAGTTCTGACTCAGGGAGAAAGGCGGGGTGGGGGGGAGTTTGAGGAGGGTGTGGAGAAAAAGGAAAGCATGAAAGAAGCGCTGGAGTTCCTGTACCCCACTGCCAATCCTTCATTGGAATTAGACAGTGCGTTAAAGTAGGATGGGATTCAAGCGTATGTACAGCCTTTAGAGTGATTTCTGCAGGGGTGAGAGAAGCAAAAGCTCTTTTCAGTCAGACACACAAACCCTGCCCCACAGATGGCTTGGATTTGGACATACTGAGGCCTGTGTCCTGTCCCTCCTTCTGTTACGATCACAGCAGTAAGGTTTTGGTACCAACGAGCTGCCTGCCCTCTGCAGATCTCAAATCACGGGGAATATCCGAAGAAGTGGGATGGGACAGGGATCCCAGATTCATACTACTGAACTAAAAAAATCTCTCAGCTCTCAGAAGCTTCTGGCAGCTGGAGGATTCCAGCCAGACTGCTGGTGTGAAATGCTGAGCTGGCAATAAACACCTCTAGCCTGTAAGCTACTTTCTCTTCTCGGAATGAAGCTCCCACCACAGACCAAACCAACTGCCAGGCATTCCCTTTGAACACACCACTCTTCCTTTTTTGGCTTCTTCATATCACATTCGATCTTCTCACTCCCAAGTCCCTGGTCTTCCTTTAC
>NW_004567119.1:37972635-38018035 GCF_000260355.1 Condylura cristata | reverse complement strand
TACTCTATTTTTTTTAAAGTCCATTTTCTAACTTTTTCCTTAGTGTTTTCACACTCAGTGAGAGGATTCCCACCCCCTCCCACTTTTTATCTATTTACTGAGCATCCTTATTCAGTCCGAAATCCTGGCTCAAAACTGAGGGCTAACCCACCACCCTAGTGTTCTATCCAGAGTTACCCTAATGTTGTCCATATTCGATTCACCAAAGAAAAACAAAACAAGAAACAAAGAAGTCAGCAAAACAGACACAAACACAGATCCTCGCTGGTGGCACAAGGGGTTAAAGTATAACACTGTGAAACTATCCACAGTCACTGTGGCACGAATTTGATCTCCCGCCAGGGTGGTGACCCACATGGTACAGCAGACCTCTCCTGTCTCATTACCCACTACTTCCCTCAGCGGTGCACTTTAGTCAGTCAGCCTGTTCTGCTCCCTGCTCTGCCTCTGGTGAACCCCTCCCGGACCCCACCTCTGGCCTGTACCCAGTTCTTGTGTGCAAAAATAGATAAATTAAAAAAAAAAAAAACAGAAACAAACACAAAGTCCAAATCTTAAAACTTGCAGAAAAAAATGTTGAACCCTAATTCCTCCTATCTGCTGGGCATGTACCGTCAGTATGAAGCACAGAGGGAAGATCACTGGAATCCCGTGATGCACCAGTCACTCTTTATATGCTTTTCATTTCAAAAATAATGAGGAACAACCATAACAGCCCCCAAACAAATCTCTAGAAACTCACACCCAGTTGAACTTCCTAGGGGGGAATTCAGTCACCAACCTTGGATGAAGATTACTCGAATACAAGTCAAAGGCCGGTCACGCAAAAATAGTTGTTGTCCTTTCAAGAAATATAAAGGGAAATCAATACTCCAGACTGGTCCGTTATCAATAACAAAGCTGTTTCCCAGGTTAGAGAGATGTCTAATGCAGCCTAGTTGGATCACTTTGAAGTGTGACCTCAGTTGACTCTGTCAAGATTTCTTCATTCCTGTAGCTCTGCCCCACCCTCATTTAAATCCCAAACTAAAATTTCAGTCACTTCTGATGACAGCAGTCACTGGGGTAAGAGTGGTATGAGTTTTCTACTTCTGCTTATCCACAAAGAATTAGATCCTTTATGAAGGCCTGTCAGTGTGTTGCTAGGGAGGTTTATCAATCTGTTACTGAGGGAGTTTATTCAGAGCCTCCACGAGTGTCCTGATTTACTATAAAAAAAAAAAGTCATGAAAAGGCAGGAGAATTTAAGGGCACAATTTATTCCTACACAATTTTTTTTTTTTTTTTTAAGATTTATTTATTTATGCACACAGAAATGGGGCACAGGCGAGTGGTGCAGGGGCAGTGAGAGGATTCACCAGAGACAGAGTGGGGAGCAGAACAGGCAGACTAACAAGGTACATTGCTGAGGGGAGCAGCAGGTGAGAAAGGAGAGATCTGCCATGCCATGTGGGTCCCTCTAGGGCCGGGGATTGAACCTGCACAGAAACAGCCAGGGCGTGACTTAGCTTTGTAGTGCAGTGCTCCAACCCTCTGTGCCACAATTTCTACACAATTCTTAACATGTGTGGTTTCTACTCTAAAGATGTCTACAGAAGCAAAGCAATCTGTGCAGATGTCCGAGACGGCTTTGTGGAAAGTTGCTGTTCACTTAATCAGCAGGCAAGCTGGGATCCAGTTCAACATGAACTATTACTTATTCCACCCAGTCAAAAGAGCTGACATAATCTCTACGTTGCTGGACAAACACGCAGCAACGTACTGCCCTTAACCAAAGGCAAGTCATGGCATTCTCGAAGACAACCTCAAATAGCTTAGGAGAAGACAACCAACTGGCATGGATGAACACCAAGGATGGCTGCATTCTGCTAACCACTGTGAGAAATGTGGACGCCTGGGGATGGTCCGGGCAGTGTGCGGAGCCACAGTTATCGAGCTCACTCCACTGGGACCTGTCTACGAACCTGCCTCAAGCTACAACAGTTTCTCTACGACCTAAAGCTCCAGTAACCCAGAGTGTCTTCAATGCTCACTGTAAAAGGCATTTTTAATCTTCTGTCTTTTCCACAGACCCATGGAACTTGACAAAAGGACAAGCCTATTACATTATTTCTAAAGTAGGTGCCAGATTTGTGCTGACCGATGCTAATATTTTTAAAAAATTATTTATTTATGCATACAAGAACTGGGGTACAGGGCAGAGGTACAGGGCAGGGCAGTGAGAGGATTCACTGGAGACAGAGGTGGATCTACTGAAACACTGCTGAGGAGACAGGAGAGGTCTGCAGCTCCCTGGCCGGGAATCAAACTCATGTTGCAGTGGCTGGCCATAGTTTGATAGCACTGTCTTTAATCACTGTGCCACCAGAGAGAGGCCCAATATGGTAATAGAGAGAGGCCCAATATGGTAATATTCTAATGCTGTTTTGATTTGTACACTATTAAAACAAGCTACACCATGTCTCACATTTAAATATATATGCCAAGCACTTTCACACACATGGAAATCTCATTTATCCTTCCCATTTATCCTGACTTAGATGTTTTTCATTCATTTTTACCTGGAAAAGGGCTGAAACTTAAGACAGGTAAAGCTACACACTCCAGGTCCCCCAGCGAGTAGGAACCAGAACCAGTTTAATATCAACATGTGTCTGATTTGAAAGACCCTATTTTTAACCACTACATGTACTATAAATACTTCCCACACGAGAGGTAACCAAAGCAAGGGGTGGTCACCGAAAAGAAAAACTAAATTAGGCATTTACTCAGGTCCCCAGGGAGCCACTTGGCCTCACTTCTGCAGCCCATTCTCTGGCAGCTTTCCAGAGGGTGTTCCACTGGACCACTTAGGCATCTCGGGGGGCTCTTTGCACAAAAAGGTGGTCTCCAGGTCAGATTTCATTTGTGTCTGCCCGGTCACTTTGACACCCACACCTCAACAGTTACTGTGGTTTGGGATAGAGAATTGTGAAAAAGAAACGGGGTTAGTTCCTAAACCTCAAAAAGACTGCAAACCAAAACATAATTTGTCTGCAGGAGTGACATACCCCTGGCAACTACAAGGAAGGGTTTTATACAAAGAACGTGGAAGCAGGCTGTGGAGCTTGACAGAAAGCTTTCATGTTTGCTCAAACTGGTTCCTGTCATTTCCAAAGGCAAAGCCGTGTACTTTCTGAAACATGAGCATTACCTAACAAGTCTGGTGGACCTGCACCAGAACGGGTAGAAAGCCAAGAGATGCTGAGATGTGGGCACAGGCTGAACAGCAGTGAGGGGTCATTTAAATGACTCAGCATGAGAGGAGTAGGTTCCCCCTTTTTGGACTGCCCCACTCAACTCTCCCTCCTCTAGGAAATCTCATCAAGAACTCTACTTGCTGCAAGGGGTTAAGTCACAGCACCACGAAGCTGTCCCAGTCCCCAGCCACTGCAGCACAAGGGTGATCCCCAGCCAGAGAGCTGACCCACATGGTGCAGCAGACCTCTCCTGACCTGCCTGCTGCTCCCCTCACCCATGTATTTCAGTTCCTCTACCTGTTCTGCTTCCCACCCTGTCTCTGGAGAACCCTCTCACTCCTGCACCTGTGGCCTATACCCCCATCTTGTATGCATAGATAAATAAAATAAAAAAGAAGTCTCTTCTTCAGAGATCTTGAGTAGGAGCTGGATTTTCTGATACTCAGTGGCTTGAATGATGGAGTCAAGCCCAGGGTCAGGGTGCTGAACAGGGAAATAATGAGGCTTGCTCCTCTGTCCTTGATACCAGAATATCCTGCCACAGAGGCTGTGTGAACCAGGAGTGCCATTGCATCTGCGGCTGCTACAGTAGAGCGTCTGTGGAGAGCAGGGTCTGGTGTGCTCATGCTAGAGCTGCTACTGGTATCGTGACCACAGATCAATCACAAAGACAGCCAGAGGAGAAAAACACAAAAAGACTTTCTCATTAGTTCTGTGCCCCCGTTCAGATCCCAGCGCAACCAGAGAAGGAATTTTTCTTTAGGTTGAAATGGAGAAAATGTCTACATCTTCAGTCAGGTAAAGTCCAAATACTGACTGAAAAACGAAGCGGCAAGGAAGTGAGGGAGCCAGAGTACTGGGAACCGGGGTGTTTCAGAGCCCCTCTGCTTGGCAGCAACGCAGGGCATCATCAGCCAGAGGTCAAATGTGTGGTGATCACATGTAGGTGCCTTTGAGCCAGTTCTTGGGCCTTATGTGGAAATCTTGGAGAAAGAACTAAAACAATGCCCAGATGGCTTTGTTCCAGAATTAACAAGGAAGCATAAAATGTTCAGGGACTAAGCTTTTTAAAATGCCTGAAATGTGATTATAGTGTGACCATTTAGATAACTACAAAAACATGTAAAAACTGAAGATTTGAGTACTTTCATAGAGGCTCTGCATTCGACCCGTATGTATATATTTCACCTTTATTTTTCACCTGTTTCTTGGAACATTTTAACTCTTAAAAGCAACTTTTAGGGCCCTCCCTGGTGGCACAGTGGGTTAAAACACAGCACTAAGAAGCTAAAGCCACTTCAGCATGAGTTCGATCCCTGGCCCAGAGGTGACCACATGGCGTGGCAGACCTCTCCTGACCCACCCGCTGCTCTCCCCTCAGCAGTGTACTTCGTCAGTGGACCTGTTCTGCTCCCCACTCTGTATCTGGTGAATCTGCTCACTGCCCCTGAACCTCTGGCCTCTATCCCAGTTCTGTATGCTTAAATAAATAAATCTAAAAAAAGAAAAAAAAAGATGGCAAGATGGAAGCAGAGTTTGCTGCAAAGTTGTTTATGTGTGAACCTGTCTAACCTTCTATGATGCGCTCTGCCCCAAAACAAGAAGCCCTGTCACTCCGTGGAACACGTATGTAGCCATCACCTGGAGTCACGGGGTGTCATTATGAAGGAATTACTTCTGAGGCAAACCAAACCATTATCCTGTTCCTTCTCTAGTAAGGACATTTGAAAGCGACATTCTCCCTAGCTGTCGCCACTCACCAATTCCACACGTGGTCGAACATAAGGTCATTAAATTCTCCTTTCATATAGTAGATGGAGGAATTTAATTAAATAGGGGGCTTCGCCAATGACTCAGTTCTGGGCTGAAATCGAATACAGCACAACTACTTCTGCTTTTTCCACTTGTGAAATATGCTACGTAGTTCCTGCAGTACTCAGCGACTCCGTCTTGCAGGGTGGACTGGCGTACGTATACCACAGTGGCTCTCAGAGAGACAATTTTAAAAGTATTTCTATTATCATCTTTTCCCTGCCTGAAATAGTCACTACTTGAATGCTTTTTATTTGGGAAGGCAGTTATGGGTGACCAGGAGAACTTTCTTTGAGGTGTGTGTGTGTGGCGGGGCCGGGGGGTGGATGTGATATGGCTTTCTAATCAATTCTCAGATCCCAGACAGATCTGATACACTATACAAGGTAACCTTTAATTTGAGCTTCCCCTGACTCCAAATAAACAGCCCATACATTCTTTCCTAATGTAAAGATTTCCAATAACAGCATAAAACTAGCAGTTAATAGTAGCTCCCAACATGTAAATTACAGTGGTATCCAAACCTAAAGCTTCATGGGGGAAAAATTTGCAAGTTACCACTGTGAGGTAGACGCTGTTTAAAAAAAAAAGAAAATGAAAGAAGAAAAAACCCAGTTTCCTCACACCACGGAAATCTGGATGTCTCCACACAACTGGCAGATACATGTTCTGAACACAACCTTTGGAAATGATTTTTCTGTGTGTAAACCAAACCATGACTTTTCCCACCTCGCCTCTCTGTCTCCCGCTCTTCGACCAACCTTACAATTAAACACCCTAGGCTTATTCCTAAGTCCAAGTCTTGCCTCACATTTCTAGAGCACAGTGAGAGAAAAGCAGTCAGGCAGGCAGTCAATGTTACCTTCTGCGCACTCTCCCTAAGGTGATGACCCGGACCACATTATTGTGAAGTTTTCTCTCTTGCTAACCAGCCCATAAATGCTTACATCCTTGAGACCCTGAGATTAGGAGTACTTGTGAAAGATTTCAAAAGAAGCGCTCCCAGGGGCCCTGGAGATTCATGCATTCTGAAGGGCTTCCCCACCAGGACCCACCACCCCCATCCACAACTCTTCTTTTATCAATACTCCCAAGGAACACTGGGCAGGTTTGTGCAAAGAAATCACACTGAATAGAAAGTTTATTTGTCTCTTTCATCTAGGTCTTAAGGAAGGTTGAGTTGTGGCCCTTACCGCGGTGGGGTGGAGAGGGGCAGTGATCTGGTCTTGGTGGGAATTGTCATTTTCATAGACCTCTTGCCTTCAGCTTTATCTCAGAATTAACCACCTTCTTATCTTAAGTCATTTAGTTCATGGACTGCTTACTCTGGGTGAAATATCTTTGTTGAGAGCTCTGAGGATTTTCACTTCAGAGAACAGGACAGCTGAATACTTCATTGTGCCGGGGGTCAAAGGTCAGCATCAGAGCGAAAACCCAGCTAATGCATTGTGAAAGACCTTCATTTTCAGGGATGAGTTTTCTGTGCATGTGAAAGTAAGCATCTCTCTCACCTATTACAAAGTCTTGAACAAAAAGAATGAAAAGAAAAAGGAATCTTAATTCTTAACAGTAAGTGCATAAAGATCTTATTGCAGAGACACAAACTACATGCAGGTGTTCAGGCAAGGTAAAAAGCCACTCATTATCTATGCCCCAGGCATGACATTGCCTGCTTACGGATGAAGAGTGAATGGAGCAAAAAATAACAGGGAATTGAAAAGATTTAAACTTCTCAAACCCTCACCTGCAAATGCAGCTATGCCAGACACTCTTAAAAGGCAGATGTCTTGCCCAGTTTTTACAAAATCAGGTATTGAAGTACTTGTAGTGCTTGGCAAACATAAATATGTGGTCACTTTTGTCACTGGTATTGCTTTCAACACCTCAATGAGAGTGAACTGCCATATTTCCTTAGCAAATCCTTCCAGATGCACCTTCTATTCAGACAACATTCCATTCCTGCTGAACTATTTCATGCTCATTATGCATTATGCATTAAGTGCCTCTCCCTGGCTAGTGGCCTTCATCCTCCATCAGAGGAGAGGAAACTAAAGCTCCAAATTCTGCTCTGTGTTGTAGAACAAGTCAGTGGCAAAGTCAATATTAGATTTCTGGGTGCTCGGTCTCTTCAGCTTATACTCCGGGCTCCCGGTGAAACCCTCCTGGCCTGTTGGAAGTGTTTTTGTAACTTATTTACTTCAAATGCCTTTTGCCACATCACCTCTCCCAGGTCAAAAGAACAGTTTTTATTATCTAAAGATACATATCTTAGGGAAAAAATAACAATTTTGAAAATACAGGAAATGACTGGCTAGGGAATTACTTTTGATATTAAATGCTTTTCTTGGGCAACTCTGAGTCAAGTCTGTTCTGAAGGCTTATGATCAGTCTGGAGCTTTGGCATAATCCTGGAAGAACTCAAAAGACAGAAGAATGAAATTTTAAAAAGAGAAAGTTAATCAAAAACCAAACTGACTTTGTTTCTGGGGAAGGTGCCTCCAGGCAACAGACAGGAACAAAAGTACCTTGGCTTTTCACTTCCATTCCGTTCTGATGGGGGACAGATCCAGAGCTTAAGAAAGGGTCCACCCAGCAACTCCCCCTCCCTCTCCCTCCGAGCCCCCTTTACTGGCCCAGATCTGAGATCCGGAAAGAACAAAATTCTAAAGGGGCATCTCTCAAAGGTGACAGTCCCTGCGGTAGTGATTAAGCATGACAATTGAGTAAATACAAAATCCATCCCTCCAGTCTCAATAGGTTTAGGAGAGAGACACAGAAAGCTAATCTAGTAGTTTACACTCCTTTTTACTAACGTTTTTACCAGCTGCCCCCAACGAATAAAACAGGTAACAACAGGGCTACCCTGGCTGAAAGGGAGACTCAGGGTCCACCTGGCCCTCTTGGGGAGCCCCAGAAGCGATCTCCCCCATCACCGATGCCCCAGACACCAGGCATCTTGGAGTTTTCCACCTTGAAAAACTACAAGGGAACCCCTCACAGGCACGCATTACATGGAAAATCCTTGCAGCAATAAATTCTTGTTATAGAATACAACACAGAAAGGTGCCAGTGAACCTCAGTTGCATCCAAAGCACTTAGAAGCAGCTGGCTTTTCCTGACACACATCTGCTTTTCCAAATCCACCCTTCACACCCACCCTGCCAGGCATCCAGGCAGCCAAACACCAGTCTCTCTGCAAAGTGGAGCGAAGTTTCCAGTACACAAAGCAACCTGAGCACCTCCTCCTAACCTTTTACGTCCTGGGGCTAGTTCAACAATTTGCTTTGCAGCTTTCCTGAACCTAGTTTTTCATGAACCTAGTTTTGAGTTCTTTTTCCCACATTTCATCAACTTCTGTTATAATGAGATGGGTACAATCTCAACCAACATAATCAGGGTTGGGAACAAATAGCTCTTGAGGTGCCTCTATCGATCAGCGGAGAAGGTAGGAGGCCCATGAGAGCTTACTGACAGCCAGAGTGGGGAGGGCGCGGAGAATGGTCGGGGCAGAGGGCTCTGCTGTAGTGATGCCCAGAACCACGTTAGTTAGACAGAGGTGAGGTTCACAAAGCAGGATACCTCATCACAGCTTCACTTCTCAGTATAGTCTTCCTCATACCTCTGTTAGGGCCAGAGGTGCAATGGGGGTGGGGGTGGGGTCAATCTTGGTCACCCTGAATCCTCTGGCTCACACCATGTGACCAGCATCATTTTGCTTGAGTGGCATTATTTTACTGGTGGAATTGTCCTGGGTTAGTCAAAGTTCCAGTTCACCTTTCTTAGACAGAAACAGGGTACCAGGGAAGCTCGCCCAAGCAGACCGTTTCTCAAAAGCCGGACAGCGAGTCCAGGGGTCTCCCTGCTTGGGAAGCTCCCCGAGGTGCAGGGCATCCCTGCCACAGCAAAAATTTCCCCCAAATATTTGGATTCTCTGGGGATCAAAGCTGCGTTCACAGCGAACAGCTCTGTGCAAGTCCCAGAGCGAGATTCTCAGAGAGTGGGAAGCTCAGATCAGGTCGGGCATGAGTAAGCAGTGATTTCCTCCCTCTTGCAAGAGGCTCCTGGTGAGTTTCGCAGACAGAGACCTGGACAGGTCTTTTATGACCTGGGACCCTGAGGCCCCATGGAATTTGATGGAGGCTCTGAGGCTCCCGGCTGGCCTGGGTCGCTGAAGTACAGTAGCGGATCCTAACACCTGCGCAAGCTGATTCTCAGGAGCCCAGCTTTGCTGCTGCTTTCATCTGGGGACTCCAGAAAAGAAAACCCCTTGAAAAATAGGGGGGGGGAAGTGATTTCTAGAAACTACTTGAGAAAACTGGAGTTGTGGAGGGGCAAGGAGGACCCTGTTAATAATGGAACAGGATATTAGAAGACAAATAAATAAACATACTACTCTTCGTACTTGGAAGGCAATAATGCTAAAATACGGTCTCTGCGCCAGAATCAGCGGTCTTTTTGAACTTCCCTCATTCCAACAGTCACCATTTCAGGAAAAGATGATTCAGAAGTCTTCCCTGAGATCAGAGATCATCTGAGGGCTAGACTAAGAGGCACCTGCAGCGTTCTTAAGCATGTGTCACATATATTAGTCTCCTTCCCCACCCCCACCCCCCAGTCTGCTGTGGGGAGATCTGGGTGACGAGGGAATACTCCGAGGGCAACACTCAACAGCAGAAGCAGAAATCAGTCAGGGCTGGGAAACTAGGGCATGGAACTTACAAGGATATTTACCTAGAATATGAGATAAATGAAAGGGAGAAATAGTACCAGTTATGGGAACTGAAAACCTGTCACATCAGAAATAGGGAAAAATTTGGCACAAACTTGCAGAATGGAAATAACCTCAATGTAAACAAGGGATTTCACAGGGAAACTCCTTCCAGACAAGGGACATCTATTTCCAGGAATCCGATCAACCAATCAACGACTGCTTTTCAGTATCAGAGAATCAGGGGCTGAGTCTAGGACAAGCACCAAGGGACACTGCTGTTGTCTCAGACATTGTGCTTGGGGTCAAATTCCAGAAACCCACGACACCCAGGGATAAATCCCAAGTATTTATTTTTCTTGAGTGTCTTTGAGCCATAAGTTTACCCACTGGCAGAAGTACTACTTGTTTTAAAGCTGTTAAAAAACCTATTTTTAAAGCCATGTGGTGGGTAGATCACCAGGATCAAAACCTGGTGGTCTAGGATAGTCTTCTAGAAGAATTTAAGTTAATCCACGGGAAAGAAACGCCAAGCCTGAAAAACACCACTCTGAGGTAAGTACATGCGAGCATCTACAGACCCAGACATGACTGACACAGGCGTACAAACACACACACACAACCACAGCAGCATGTGAACAGCTACTGGCACAGCCTCAGGAACAGCTGCCTTCCAGAACAGCCAAGGGGACGCAGTGCAACAAGCCCACGTTGCAGCTTGTGGATACATCACCTCTCCGCCCCATAAGTATTCTGTGAGATGCAGCTGAGTCCGAGGGTCCCGGTCCTCCTTCCCTCTTCCTTCATACCTGAAGAACCTTCAGACAGAACCTTCCTCTTCCTGGATATTCGCTCTGGTTTCCACGCAGTCTGCCTAACTTTGCTGCACTGTCCCTCAGTGTTCTGACTCGACGGCTTCCTAGTTCTAGCTCCTGTTATTCTTGGTATCAGAAGTCAACACCAAATCCCTTGCAAATTAATCTGACCACATGTGGATTGCAATACATTTCTTTTGCTCTTTTTGTAGTGATAGCACCATTCTTTTTATTTTTCAAATAAGTTATTTTAAGTTTATTTGCACTTACAGCTTTAGTATAGGAAAACAGCTTCAGGATAGAAAACAAAAAAGGAATAGCATTATGACAAATCAGTAATGTAGCAATTAGCACAATTCTTGGCACATGTAATCAACAAATCATGCTGTTATCTAAGCTCTTATAATGGGATTCTGTTAACTATTTGTTGTCATCATCGAAAGACCATTATGAAATCTCCCAAGTGTATCACCTGAGTAAGTTCTTGCCCCCTGGGAACTTATGACTGAACAGAACAAAAGAATATGGGGGAAAATACATCAAGAGGTCAGTTGGAAAGCAGCTTCCCTGGCTGTTAGAGAACCTCCCTGGGAACATATTTTTTCTTGTCAAAAAAGACAACCTCAAAAGGGAGTCTAGGTTTTTTCAACTTGCAGAGAGCATTGAGCTCCTTAAGACATCAGCCAGTGCAGAGCAGAATGGGCTGTGGAGTTTGGATTCCTGCCCCACCACCTCTCTGCTGTGACCTGGGATCATATTCCCACTCAAAGCACAAAAATGGGTAAATCATCACCAGTCTTAAGTCTCAACACTTGCCAGCTATCAAGGTCTGAGTTCGATCCCCAGCCAGGGAGCTGACCCACAGGGCACAGCAGACCTCTCCTGACCCGCCTACTGCTCCCCTCAGCAGTGTATTTCAGTACATCTGCCTGTTGTGTTCCCCACTCTGTCTCTGGTGAATCCTCTCACCCCCTGTACCTCCGATACCCCAGTTCTTAAATACATAAGTAAATAAAATAAATCTTAAAAAAAAAAAGCACACCATTCAGTCCCCAGCAAAGTGCTGGTACACACACAACTTCCCTCTGCTCTGTGGAATGACTGGCCCCGACTCTACTGGCAACCTAGCAATGCACCCCATGGGGACCTACTTGGTGAGGAAACTTGGGAAACCCAGATGGTGAAGAAACACATTCTGAGTGCTCCTGGCTGAGCGAAGGGGCTTTCATGTTCTTTCCTTCCCAGTATTTCTTCCCCAGTGTCTGAATCTTTATGGGGTAGAGGTGCCCTAAAATTCAAATGTCCATAAATACAGTATTTCTAGAAAATTTCTGAAGCATACCAGGAAAGTCACATCCTCCACATGGGCAGAAAGATGCGACTTCTTTACTGGCCAGGGCAGCCTACTATTCTGGCAATGAACTTAACTTGAGATGACACTGTGACTTGGTCCAAAGGAAACAAGCCAGTTGTATTATCAATGCTTCCTGATGGGATTTCCTGGTGGTGCTGACCAGTGAAAAAGTGATTCAGGGCCCTTCCTGGTGGTGCAGCGGGTTAAAGCACAGCACCTAGAGGCTGCTTCAGCTCCAGTTAGCGCCCCAGCTGGGGAGCTGGACCTTTCAGAGGCTTCAAATACCCTCACGGCCTGCATCTTCAACACTTAGTATTCACTGGGCTGAGATCAGTGCAATGAGACAGTGGTTAGAGGTGGTTTTGAATCACTTTAGATTTGGGGGGAAATCCCACTACTGTGCTCAATCTCAGGTACATTTCCTGAAACCCCCCGTGCCTCAGTTTTTCCATCTGTGATCTGGGATGATAACCAAATGTCCCTCATGTAGCTGTGGTAGGGACTGGGTGGGCTTCTGCTGAACAAGCACTCAGTACAGGTAGTCACGGTGACACAGGTGACTGGCTCAGCGGCTGGACAAAGGCCGCTGCCTTTCTTATTAAAAGGTTTTTTTCCTCGGCACACTCTCTGCCTCCCTGGCCAAGGGCAGGGGCTTTACAGAAAGAAGTTAAAACAGGAGGCATGGCTTATCTGAGTGTAGGGGTCCCATAACACCTGGACCAAGATGCAGATCCTGAGCTCTGCTGACCCTGGGAAACTGTCTTCTCAGAGAGGCTGAGTCTGTGCCCAGCTGAAGCCCTCAGTCTCTGTGAGTTGAATGAGGAGGCCCTGTTCCCACTAAGATCCAGGTTCTAGCTAAAGATCCTGTCTAAGAAGACATATAGATGTGTTAAAGAGGAGAGATGCTTGGATTCTGGGTTTCCTGTGTGCAAGACAAAGTGGTGGTGTTTTCTGGGACAGTGGAAGAGTGATGGTGTTTTCTGTACAACACTTAAAATGTATAGAGTGGGCCCTCTCTGGTGGTGCAACAGGTTAGGATGCAGCACTGCAAGCTGGCCAAAGCCGCTTTAATGCAAGTTCTATCCCCTGCCCCAGAGGTGACCCACATGGCACGGCAGACCTCTCCTGACCCGCCCACTGCTCCCCTCAACAGTGTACTTCATTGACCTGCCTGTTCTGCTCCCCACTCTTTCTCTGGTGAATCCTCAGCACCCCTGCACCTCTGGCCTGCACCCCAGTTCTGTATGTATAAATAAATAAATCTTTTTTAAAAATTGTAAAAGAAAAAAAAAGATGTACAGAAATGATGCTAAGGAGGGTCCTTCTACGAGGATGCAAGCCTCCCAGGCATCTGGGGAGGACAGCATGTGCTTCAGGGACATCTGGAGGGCCAAGGGCTCACTGCAGTTCAACTCATCAAAAGCTGGTCATTGAGTTATCTGAGCATCAATTAAACCATTCACTAGGAGCTTAAGGGGAACCTGAGTCTGCAGGGGAACTATCTCTTTGATCCCTGTTGGCCCCAATCAAACATCATTTACAAGGAAGGTTTTGATCTGTCCCCGGAGCAAAGGCCTGAGCTCAGCTCTCCCTCTGTGGGTTGGAGCCAGGGTAGTTAAATTTTACATTTCAACCAACGCTGGCCTGGTGATTGAGGGCTGACTTCACTTTACAACATCCCCTCTCTCCTTGCCTGCTATGGACGGTCTGCCTGAAAGTCTTAGGCCTGGAGAGGAAGGAAACCACTGGCCCGGCCCAGCCCCACCCCAGCAGGCAGCAGGTTGTATAGTACATGTAACCTGACCTGCTCCTCTCTCTGGGCTGTGGCAGACAGGTCCCCGCCCTGGCACACCTGCCCAGAAGTCTGTTTCTGGTGAGGAGTTAGGTGTGTACCCAACAGCTGTGGCCTCAGGATAGGGCACAAAGCTCACCACACAAAGCCCAGTCCCTGGGGTGCAGTGGGGTGGAGTGGAAGGGGGCAGGGAGAATGCAAATTCGAAGGAACATGGGATAGCCCAGAAAAGGCTGCAGAGCAGGAAGGAGCAAAGGGTTTTCACATCTTTGGCGGGGAGGGGGGAACAAGAGTTAAAGCAGTGCAAATCTTGGCTAGTGGTAATTAGAATTTTCCTTGGACACACCCTGTGCTGATCTAAAGTAGGTTCCCAACTGGGGGCAGGGGTGGGGGGCAGTGATAGAAGTGGGAGAGTTTATTCAAAGCCCCATCTCTGGACCTCATCCAGGCCCAGTGAGCTGGGCAGCACTGGCCCAGGAGCTCCTGGGGAGTAAGAACCCCCAGAGATGCTTAGGATGATCTATTTTCTGTCCATGAAGTAGTTCTCCCACTGATCATCTTAGCAGAGAGACCCCAACATGCAAGTCACATTCCAGAGGGATTGGGCAAAAAGTTGGGGGCCAGCAGCACTCTGGCTCTAATGGGTTCCTGGTGTCCACTGTCCTTGGAGAAGAAACTCAAGCAGGAGGTGCCTCTCTCTTCCAGGCCTCGCCCAATTCTTTTGCTTTTACCTTAGGCCTGCATGTGCAGAGTGGCAATAGGGCTGCAGGAGAGCACTTGGGGCAAAGCAAAGAACCAGGAGCAGGGGTGGGGTGGGGAGGGTGCGCAGGAGCATGCTACAAGGAGCAAGCATGGTCTTCTGGGGTTGAAAGCTTTGAAGTTTGGGGTGGGAGTGGCCACAGCACTAGGCTTCCAGCCTCCCATTCAACTCCCTAGTCTCCATCTTCCCCCTGGCCAGCCAGAACCCAGGGGACGGTGAGAGGCAGGGTGTGTGCCCACTGGGGTGGGAAGCTCCCAGAAAAAAACAGAACTCATCAGTCCTCAGGCCTCTTGCATTTCATGATTGTCTTTTGGAAATGCAGTTCCCCAGCCAGCTCTGAGGGTCCCAGGGCAGGCGGTGGCCACACACCCTCTGCTTTACGCAGGGGTCTTGGAATACTGCTCCCATCTTACAGGACAGGTCTGTTCAGCTATTGCCACCAAAAAGGCTCATCCCCCAAACACGGGGCTCTCATTCCTCCCCAGAGTAGTACCCCACGCATCACTACTCTCTAACAGAACCAACCAGTTGTAGGGTCACACGCTCAACAACACCCCAACCCCTCCCCCTGCACCTCCTTTCATCCCAGGATGAGCCTGGAAGGCTCCAGAGTTAGCGAGAACCTACACTGAGTCGGGCTGGCACTGCAGCCCCCTCTCCTTCCACCCTGCAGATCCGAGGAACCCCAGCACCTTCCTACACCACCCTGACCCCCACTGCACTGCAGCAGCAACCATGCAAGTTCAATCAAGTTGTGCTATTGTCTCTGCTTCCTCCCAGCCAGGGAGGCCCCCCCCCCTTTTCCTTCCCTTTCCCCTCCTGAGCCACTCAACATACCCACCTCCAACCCCAAAAGCCAACCAGCCAAATGTTGCAGCCAGAGAGCTCTGGCAGCTCGGGCACTCCTCCTCCTGTCAGTAAAGCAGGGCCGCCAAGATCCTCCTTCTTGCAGACCCCACACCCACCGCCCCAAGGCTGCAGCTGATCGAGCTGGGGAGCTGGAGCTGGTCTGGGGAGCCACACGCCAGGCTCGGCTGGCCGGCCGAGGGGTCGGGGGCGCTTACCTGCGGGGACAATTCACTGTCCTTCCCGACCTGGGCAGGGGCAGATGAAGCATCTTTCCTGGCTCAGGAGGCCATTCGCCGGTCGAGCACCCAGCGTACCCCGGGAACGTCCTCGGCCGGCTCCCGGCGGACTCCCGAAATGTATGAGCCGCCGGCCACGCGGAGGGCCAGAAACCCAGCCCTCGCCGGCCCTCGCTCCCCATTCTCCTCCGCCCGCCAGGGCTCGCACTTAGAGCTCCAGCTGTACTTAAAGCGACAGCGCCCCATTTCCCCGTCTCTGACTTCTGTCCCGAGCCCCGGCGAGTGAGCCTGCGAGCGGGCTCTTTAACGCCCAGAGCAGGTAGACAAAGAGCCACCGCAGCCTCCGCGGCTCGGGTGGCCTCGGAAGCCCGAGGTGCAGTGCAGGCCGGGGGGTCTCGACCTCCACCTGGGCGGTTCCCGAGTTAACCCCTGGGACGCCAGCTGCGGTCCCTTGGGCAAGCTACGCAAGCAGAAGGGGGTGTGAGCAGCAAGGCATTTCTAGATCTCTCAGGCAGGGAGCCACTGTGCACGCATGGGGTGGGGGAGACCTGGGCTGAGCACCCCCATAGAGGGCTTCCACCCAGCACAGCCCCCACCCCCAACCCTTTTCCCGGAGTTTGAATTAGAATGTGTATGTCTGATCGATACTTCACCTAAAACATGGTCTGTGCAGGAGTGTGGAGGCGATGAAGGTCAGAAGATGGTACAGATCAACAGGGGTTGGCTTAGGAAATGTTCTGTTTGGGAGAGAAGTAGAATGCGAAGGCCTCCGTAAGCGCTGGCAACCTGGACTATGGGGGTCTAACACCTCTCCAGCGTGGGGGGAGACACATGTGTCTCCCCCACACATCTGTGTGAAAGGTGAAAGGTGGGCACATTGGCACGTTAGGGAGAAAGAACAAGTCACACCATGCAAAGTTCTGTGCCATCCTCTGGGAAGCATTTGGAGCTGACCAAGTAGGAAAAAATGGATCCCCACAAGATTTTAGTGGAGAGAAAAAAAGTGTGACCCTGCATCAGGGCTCACCCTTCAAGCCCAGTCCCCTCGGGGTCATCTCCAGAATTGAACTGTCCCTATTTCAAGAGAGAGGAGGCCACATAGGCGCTGTTTCCCGGACCCTGTCCCTTCTGGTCCTCTCCTGCCCCTGCATGGGGTTCGGTATCCCCTTGTGCCCCAAGTCCTAATGTGAACTGGGCCAACAGGGAAGACCACTTTTAGGAATGGACACATTTTATCTACAACTCCTCTAAGCAACAAAAGCAATGATGATTTTAAGCCCCCCAGTACCGAGCAAAGATGACCACGAAGCCCAGGGCAGCCCTGCCTTGGTGTCTGGGCCTTGTGGTGTGCCCGAGGCACCAGCATAGACCTGGCTGCTCATCTTCTAGATCTCAGCAGAGCCTCTTATGCCTTCAGCTTTCTGGGCTTCAGTTTCCACAAAGGTTAAGGGAGAAGAGATTCATTCCACTTCAACCTCTCCTCCTCTCCAGCCTTTCAGGAGATCTACATGGTACTCTGGATTCTAGGGATCACTCGTCCATCTTTGTGTCCATTAAGTCAAGTGCTCTGGTGGTCCAGGCTGCTGGTCCTGCACACAGCTCTAAAGGAGAGATTCAGTGTCCTTGGTTTAGGAAACCTCACTGAGAAAACTGTCTCTGGGTCCCCTAAAAGTCTGGGGTGGGAGTGCAGGGTGTTTTGTTTCTGAGGGTCAAATTGTCCAAATCTGCTTTGAGATCCAAGAGGGCTACAGAGCAACAGTGACCCCAACACTGATCCCTCAGGCTAGCCCCTAGCATGGAGGACAAATCCAGCATTAGCCTTTACTCTGTTCAGGGTGGTTTGGATATATAGCAACATAGAAAAGGCACAGGCCTCAGCTTTGACGGGAAGTCAGAGCAAGGCAGGTGGTTCCCTCCAGTATATTCTCCCACCTCAGTCCAGGACTTGGTCCCCAGACCAACGCTCTGTCCTGGCCTGGCTCTTCTCCCGCCGTGTCCTCTAGGTATCCATCCTCACCACTGCCCTAAATGGAGTGAGGGCCCGTAATTAGTTCTCTAGGGACAGTGGGTCTGTGCAGCTGTGCTGGGGCTGGCCCAGGTCATCTGGGGAACAGCTTATAGTGACATGCACCATAAGGGAATCTCTTCAGCTCAGCCAGCATGGAATCTGGCGGAGAATGACTGTCTCAGCCAGAGGAATGTCACCAGCAGGGGATGTTTTTCTCTAGATGGAGCTGTGCCTGTGAGTTTTCCATAAGGGTTCCTCCTTTGTGGCTTTCTGGGCAGAGCCTGGAGGGAGGGAGATGAGGCCTGAGAGGGGTAAGGCACAGGGAGTTGCCTGGCCTGTGTCACCCTATCCCTCCTCCTCACACCTGACAGCCTGAAGTCCCCCTTTGGGCCCACCCCTCCCCTGCCTTTCACTGTCCCTCCCTACCCCACTGGGGTAATAGGCCATAAAGGGAGCAAGTGGTAGCAGCTCGGCCCAGAGAAGGGCCCCCAGCTTTCTGAGTGCCCCCTCACAAAGGATTCTGGGCTAGGGCATCTCTAAACCCCCCTCCTTTGTGGAACTGATTCTTGAACCCAGAATCTGCCAGAAGCCAGCAGAATCAAGGTCTCCTCTGTATGTTTCTCTTTCTACCCTGCATTGTGGTCCAGCCGTCTCTGCTTGAGACCAGCCTTCCTGCTCAGAAGACCCCAGAGTGGGCTTTAACAGGGAAGGGGCAGGGTCCTGGACGATTTGCTACTTAAATAAATAGCATACAAATTAGCACCTGCTATTTTCAGCCAACAGGTCAAGGCACTTTGGGTAATTGGACACAGCACTGAAGAGAGTGCTATCGGGGGACTTTTGTGAGGATGGGAAAACAGGCTCCCCTGTCAGCAGGCCCAGCTCAGCCTACAGAGGGGCCCTGACTTAGCCTGTCGCTGGGTGTGGTGGAAGAAGAGGTGGCGGCCCAGTTGCCTAGTGATACTGAGGAGGGGGCCACGCGAGGGGCTCTTCTTTCCAGGTACCAGGCTGCATGGCTATGGCCTGGGCAGAGGAAGTGGGGAACAGCTGAGGTACACACGGGGGTGGGGGGGATGACTCCTGCTGAAAGGGAGCTGGGAGCCAGGCACTTTTCCAGAAAGAAGACCCAGCCAAAAAGAGAGAAGAAAAAGGCGCATCTATCTCAGAGAGGCCTCCCCTGTGAGCCTCTGGCACTGCTCTTCAAAGGGCCCTTGGGAACCCTGATCTCACTTGTCTCCTGTGCCAGGGCACACATGGGGGAAACTGAGGCACAGTACAGCCAGGGCATGTCCAAAGCAGAGGGCACAGCCCAGACTAATAGCCATTAGGTTGCTCAGTTAAATTCCTGAGATGGGGTGGCTCCCTCTCTCTCCCCTCTCCCCCAAGCAAAGGGTCTTTGGAGTCACCATGTCTTGGGCCTGAGGTCATCTAGACCAATGTGCTATTTCTAGCAGAGACACCCAAAGATAGTTCATGGGAGGCCCTGGTGTCTCCCCGACAATAAGCACAGGGCTGATCGTGCTGGTTAGAGTGAGACAAGAAAAAAGGAAAAGACTCGCCAGGGAGTTCCATGTGGTCACAGTCCCAGCGTCACCTGCCTGGGGGTTTCTGGGTTTGGGTGTCAGGCCTGGGGCCTAACCATACACCTGATTTCCTGGTAAGTCCTAGAGTGAGACCCTTGACAAGACTAGAATCCCAAGGTGGGCATCCACTTCTCTGTCCCGTGACTGCCTCTCACTTCCCCCTTGCCCATCAATTCTGAGACTATCTAGTTCCTTACCCGGGAAAGTTTCTATCCTGTATGAGGCTTGGCCGGTCAGAGAGCCGCCTTGGGACCTGGAGGCCCCTCTCCAATCTGCCAGGCTGAGCTGTCAGCATTTGCTCGTAGGAAGGATGTTAAAAAAAAGAAAGAATTACACCAAGATGGAGGGTCAGGGAAGGGGAGAAAGCACTTGAAGAGGACCGTGGGAAGCAGCCTTGTGCTCTGGCTAAGAGCCGTCCTGTGCTCTTCCTGTGATAACCTGGCCACGTCACTAAGCCCAACTTTACAAAGCGTACCCAAGCCCCACAACGACCCACCTGCTGAGTCCTGGGGAACCACCTGTTGTGACCTTATTGAAAGATCTCTAGAAGTCACCCCACTCCCTGGGGAGTACTTCACAGCTACAATTTTCTTTTCAGACATCCTAGTGATCTAAGGTCAGGCGGGTGTATGGCACTTGACTTAGAACGTGAAGGCCCATGGGCCCTCCCTGGTGGTGCAATGGGTTAAAACACAGTACTCTGAAGATAGTCACAGCCACTTCAGCACCAGTTGGATCCCCGGCCAGGGGACCTGGCCAGCAGACCTCTCCTGTCTCCCTGCTGCTCCCCTCAGCAATGTACTTTGTCAATATGCCTGTTCTGCTCCCCGTTCTGTCTCTGGTGAATCCTCTCACCCCTTGCACCTCTGGCATGTACCCTAGTTCTGTATGCATAGACAAATACATCTTTAAATTTAAAAAAAAAAAAAGGAACTTGAAGGCCCAGCAAGGTTAAGAGTGGCCTCAGGGAGTCTGGCCACAGGTATGGAAGCCACGATGACAATTAGGCCAGGCCCAGGGATATTTTCTATTACATACATCTCCAGGGGGCTTCTCCTTGTGCTGACCCTGGACAGCCTCTTTCCTCTGGGGACCTGGCAAGGCTGTTGCCTTTCTTCACCAACCCTAGGTCCTTCCCAGTAAGTACCCCGGAACCCACCTCATCATGTGGGCTGAGAATTTAGCTTGTCAGAGCCCAGAAAATCTTTGGAGAGTATCTGGTTCAACTCCCTTGCTTTCTTAGAAGAAATATAAGTGACTTGCTCAAGGTCCACTGCAGAACCCAGGCTTCCCGGTTCCCTGGGCGGTATGCTTTCTGCGCATGGTTGCTGCTGCTCTTCACCAGCTCCCTCCCTGGGGGCAGAGCAGGGACAGAAGTGTTTTGAGGGCCTGCAGAAGAGATTGGCTCAAGAGCACAGGAGCCAGGAAGAGCACTGGAGCCCAGCCCTAATCCCAGTTGAGAAGTCTCTGGGGATACAGGGGAACCAGCTGGAGAGGGTCCTGCTCCCAGCTGTGTTATTACTCTACAAATATTTACACAACCTCTGAGGAGACCAGCCTTCCTCACTACCCCACAGCTGGGAGAGGCAGGCTCTCCCTTGCCCAAGTGAGCGCACACAGCCGCTACTACAGCCTTAATGGTCCTGACTGAATATCCTCCTTCCACCATCAAGCCTGTTTCTGGGTGGTTCTGAGAGCATGGGAAAGAGACCCCAGAGCGGTGGCAGAGAGACCCAGGCACTGTGGGAGAGAGGCAGCAGCTGTCCTGGGACAACCACTGCCCCAGGGTTCTTTATGACTCAGTTAGATCGCCAATCTTTAGAGAGAAATAGAAATTAAATCTCTGAGAAGTCACTGCAAGTAGATCATCTCCCTTTGTCCCCAGAATGCTTCTCGCCAGGTCCACGGGACCTCCCGCATCCCAGCCCCGCCCCCCCATCTCTTGCCTAGATTATTATAGAGGTTTCCTTTCTGTGTTTCCAGTTCTCTCTGGTTTCTCCTCACAGCAGCCAGGCAGATACTCTGCAAACTGTGTTGCATTTCATCACTCCTCTGGCTTCTCCTCTCACTTTAAGGCAAAGCTGGGACTGTGCAGTACAGCACCGCGCTACCTGGCCCCTGACTGCATCCTCATCTCATCCTGATCTCATTTCTGACCACGCTCGCACTTGTTTACTCTGCTTCAGGCACACTGAGACCTTTGCAGCAACTTGAACACATGCTCTTTTCTGCTCAGGGCCTTTGCACAGTCTCTTTTGTGTGTGGTTTACCAGAGAAGTCTTCCCTGACCTCCCTATTTCCAATCGCCCCCACCCCGTCACTCACGTCCCTCTGCATACACAGCACCCTGCGTGTACGACACGGTGAGTCCTCTGCTCGTCTGGTTATGACTTTAAGAACAGTGTCTATTTCCCCCCCTGTGGCATCCTCAAGTGTCTGGGATAGTAAGTGAATATTGACTGTATTAATAGGTAGCACCAGATAGGCCATAGTATCAACTTTCCTTTCAGAAAATGATACTGAAACACAAAGAAGCTAAATAACTAATCCACAGTCGAAATAACTAATCCACGGTCGTGCAGGTGGTGACTGGCAGACTGAGAATCAAATCCAAGTCAGCCGAACTCCAGGATGTTCCACTAGCTTTGCCAACCTGCCTTCCAAGAACAGGAAGTAACCACAGGGCCTGGTAGGGAAAAGGACTGCACAGCCCGTGTCTTCCAGACTGCAGGGCGGCTGCTTCGTGCTGGGAAGGCAGGTTCTGTTCATTGCAGCCTCACGTAAGAAGCTCCTTGCCGTGGCTATGCCTGGGAGGTTGGTCACCTGCAAAGGTACACCCAGCTAGGGTGTGGGGCAACGTGCGAGCCCCAGGAGACCCCGGTGGAGGCTTGTTGTGGTTGGGAAAGGCACAGTGACAGCCCCATGATCATCTCTGTGTCCTGCGCAGAATGTCAGGCATCCTGGGAGGCCCGAGTCTGTTCACAGAGCCAAGTCTGTGTCACTCTTAAAATTGCTCTGTGTCATCAAACCCAAGACAGAAGGCAGATACGGAGGAGGGGAAGGCTGACAGATTGAGGAAGGTGACCAATGAGAAGGGGGTCTGGGAAAGGAGCCTGCAGAGGGAAAACAGCCAGGAAAAGAGGGCAGGAACTAGGCCAGAGGTTTATCCCTGTCTCCTAGGTGGGTGATGCTCCTGAGGAAGAAGGCACAGGGCCTGAGACAGACCCCTTTTCATGCAAGCTGGCCCAGAGGAGCAGGAGGGCTGGGCTACAGAGTCCCTCGCCCTGCTCTGGGTCAGGCCCCGGGCTGAATGCAGGGTCACTCACCCCCTCTGGAAGAGTCTCTCCATCTCTGAGACTGTGCCTGTCTGGCCCTGCACATGGCGGGGCTGCCTCCGCCGCCCTCTGCCAGCCGCACGAACGCACACACAGCCTCTTTGTATCCAGCTACCTCCACACACGTGTTCGGACGGGTCTCACACAGGGTCTGTCTGTCTCCCGTTCCTGTCCTTGGCGTGCACATCGCAGCGCGCTGGCGCTGACCTTGGCGCGAGCCCCGTGTTGGCCTCCCCACCTTGCCTCCTCAGACCCTGCATGGGAGATTCAGTGAGTGGCGGTCTGGCTCACGTCGCTACGTGCTTCGGTCTCTCTGGACCTGACTCCTCCTTTCTGCATGTTTCAAACCCCCACACACATGTAGCCATCACCTCCCCATCATAGAGGGGCACAACTCAGTCCCGAAACCTCTGCAGGGTACCCCATGCACAGCCCAATGGGGAAAAGGCCTGCTGGCCTTCCTTCAACTGAAGTGAATGGTCTTTTGCTGCCTGGCCAGAGACATCTGATAGCCCAGAGGCCAGAGCTGGGCACTTGTGAGCATTCTGGGACAGCTCAACCTTTGAGCCAGAGTCAACAAGGACCGGTATTCACAGAGGCCGGCATGCTCTTCTGCAAGTCTGCCCCCGGCTTCCGGCTGTGGCCACTTTGTGGCTCTCTGATCAAGACCCTATTCTGGATGAGAGAGAGGTCACTTAGGGGCATTCCAGGAGGGGCTCGCACGACAATTCACTGGCCATCAACAGCATCGTCTGGGAACCTACGCAGGGGGTATCAAGAGGAAACAGATTGAAGACAGGGTCTCTGTGCTGGGAAAACTCCTACCCATACAGAAGGCATGTGACCCCGCTCCCCAACATGCTCCCAGGCTTAGGGGCCACAGCTACACACAGATGAAAAAACTGTCATGGTGCACACAGCAAATGGGGGGGCACAAGAAGTAGGGATCAGATTTCTGGGCTCTGCTGTGGTGCTGTCACTTCCCAGTTAAGCTGGATCCCCATTGCCTCACTTGTAAAGTGGGATGAAGAATACCTAATTCAGAATATTGTTAAGATTAAATAGGATAATGCCATAGCAATGCCCTACAAACCACGGGGTGCTATAGAACAGTTAGAGTCATACAAACACAGGTCACTACAGTATAAACTAGACAGTCCAGAATCGGAGAGTATCCTATTGCAGTGGGATGAATTAGGGAAGTTGGCGGGGGGGGGGTGTAATGGGTTGGGGGGCTTCTCAAAGATGCACAGGCAGCTGGGCATCACCACCCAGATAGAACCTTTTTGGTTTTCTGGGGGCTGTCCCAGAAAAGGGAGGGAGGGGACATTTACTGAGCACCTACTGCATGTCTAGGGCACGGATGCACGTGCTCACGCACATGCTAACAAGTCTTGTTCCCAGGTTGCTATTCCCACCAGGATGGGCACACAGCTTTCCCAGCGCCTCAGACCTCAGATCTGGACCAGCCTGTCAGATTTCCAAACTCGTGCTCATTGCATGGAATTTCCAGGCACCACATAAATCCAGCTGCTTTATCACAGAACATACGATTTAGAGGAAAAACGAGAAGGATGACAATGGAAGAGGTGAGAAAACTGGACAGGCTGGCAGTCCAGTGGTGGGTAGGGCTAGTGAAGAAAAGCCAAGCCCATCTCAACAGATTCCTCACCCCCTTATCCATCCTGATTGCCAACCAAATTGTATGTCATCAAACTCAGTGCAAACCCCAGCAGCTTGATTGTAGGTTACTAGGACACGCCAGAGGAGGGGCCACTCCTCAGCCTGCATAGTTGCCATGGCAACCAGCATACAGCCAGCTACCCCTCTGGAATACCTGGCTTACTCCAACCTTCAGCCAATCCTGTTGGGTATGAACAGGGTTTCAATCCAATTTAACCCTCTACGGACCAAGTAGAGCTAGCAATATATTTGGTGTTAAGAATTAAGGGGTGTTTCAAGAGCTGGGGACTGTCTGAAGCACAGCGTCCCTCCTAATGGGCCCAGATATCTGACTTCGCATTTCCCTTTCTTTCTTCCCATCTGCCCTTTTCATAATGATGCTCTCTGTGACCCACCTCTGTGCCCTCTGCAGTCACTTTTCCCGCAGAGCAACAGAGCAAGACTGTGCCTCTCAAGCTAAGGGATTCCTCTCAGCCTGTGGGGCACAGGGTAGAAAAACTAAGGATGCGATGCCCCTTGCAGTTGCCAACAATGAGTGGGAGTTGAAAGATGAGGATCCACAGCTTCCTTACCCTCTGGTCAGTTGGGAGAGTGTTGCATGTGGTCTCACATGTGCCCACAGTGGTGCATGGCACACAGACAGAATCTGTGCCGGCTTCCTTCCTCTTCTCCGACTCATTCCCCCTCAACCCACCAGTGCTTTCTGGAATCACTTCCCAAATAAATCACTGCACTCACGTGCTTGTCTTGAGGTCTGCCTCTCGGGACCCCAGCCCAAGGTACTCTTCAGATACAGCAAGCAGGGAAGTGGGGCGAGAGTCCTGTTAGCCAGGTCAGGTGGCTCCTGGACACTCGTGTGACCCTGTGGATCAGCTTAGCTCACAAGCACACGCTGCGCCCATGGCCCGGATCACCAGCCACAGATGGGTTCAGTTTGCCACCCGGGAGCTGGGCACGAGCACATGTAACTAGGCCAGGGCATTCGCGTTTTGCTTGGCAGAGCACTTAGTCTGTCACTTGCCCAAAGAGGATCAGAAGCATCGTTTCAAGCATGAAGGTTAATACTCACTTTTGCAAACACTGTATTAGCATTGAGAATGTGCGTGTGACAACTTCTGTCCATCACCTTCTACATCTGCCCTCAAATAGCCAACTAATCACTATGAGCATTTGTCTAACACATTATAAAGTAAGCGTTGACTAAGTGAATGCTCACACATCTTACAGCAGAGGCACCATTACTTCCCAGTTTTGCAGACGAGTAGGATGAACTAGCGGAGATGAAGAACTCACCCAAACTCACATAGCTGGTAAGACCAGCCAAGTTCAAACTCAGGTTGTCTGGTTGAGACTTCAGTCTACACCATTCAGTGAATGTACCAATCTGTTGAATACCTCTGATAGGCTCAAAGGTCTGTTTACCTGCACACCACAGGACTAAAAGAATATCAAGAAGGCATTAAAAAGCAAAAGAAGATTGTGCCCTCCCTGCTGGTGCAACGGGTTAAAGCACAGCAGTGTGAAGCTATCATAGCCACTGCAGCACAAGTTCAATCCCCAGACCTCTCCTGACCCGCCTGCTGCTCCCCTCAGCAATGTACTTCGTCAATCTGCCTGTTCTGCTCCCCACTCTGTTCTGGTGAATCCTCTCAACTCCCTGCACCTCTGGCCTGTACCCCAGGTCTATATGTATAAATAAATAAATCTTTCAAAAAAAAATGACAAAACAAGATCACCCCAGGCAACATAAGTCAAAGCCTACATTCAATGAACTCACTCGCCAATTTTAAGAAACCTTTTTTTTTAAAGATTTATTTATTTATTCATACAGAACTGGGGTACAGGCTAGAGATGCGGAGGGTGAGAGGATTCACCAGAGACAGAGTGGGGTGCAGAACAGGCAGATGGACGAAGTACACTGCTGAGGGGAGCAGCGGGCGGGTCAGGAGAGGTCTGCCGTGCCATGTGGTCTCCTCCGGGGGCAGGCGGGAATCGAACTCATGAGGAAGTGGCTTAAGCTTCTTTGTGCAGTGCTTTAACCCGCTGCGCCACCAGGGAGGGCCAAGAAACCTTATTTTGATACTACAGCAGCCCCTAATTAAGACAGAGGCCATCAGTTAAATGGACAGAACAGAAGGCTGAGATCGATCAGAATAATATATTTCAAACCAGCAATGCTTTATGCCTTTCCAAGCATTCTTATGTGTTCTTTCCCATTTGATCCTTACAAGGCAAAAAAGGCCACCACTTTACAATGAACAAACTAGGAGTCAAAGGGGTTAGTGACATGTTCAGGGCTAACTAGCAAGTTAGCAGTAGGCTGAGGTGGGCCCCCAACCCTAGATTAGTCCAGTACCGCTCTCCTGATATCACAAGGAAGTACCGGCCATGGCAGCTCATGAAGTCCACATGCCAAGGTGGTAACTGTTTGATGCTATCTCCCAAGGGGCGATGACCATGTCAACTTCAAGTACAATTGCTTCTTTGCTATGGACCCACCTGTCTCCCTTCTAGATCTGAAGCCCTTCAAAGGCAGAAATGGACTTTTCTTCTGGATCCTGAATGCTGGGTCTTTGCTAGGATCGCCTCCAAGGCCCCTCTGCCCCAAAGCTGGTGTTTCATGGGCAAAAGCGAGGCCTGGCCCAGCAGCCCACTAGGTGAGATGCCTAAGGGACTGCCAGGAAAAAGGAGAAAGAGGCAGTTGACCCCCTTCCTGCCCATTCAAATCCAAATGGGTTTTCTTCTTTGCACAAACCCTGCCTCGTCAGTGCCCACAGCAAGCGAGTGCTTGTCACTAGACGTGGCAGGGGTCTGCCAGTTAGACGTTAGTCAAACTGGAGCGCAGCAAACGGGGCCCCTTCTCAGGGGGGGCTACAGGAGTGAGGTCTGCTTAGCGAGGCTGGGAGGTCCCTTTAAGGCTTGGACTCACTGCCTCTGGGAGCAAAGAGCCAGCCTGGGAGAAGGCAGGGCCTACAGTTTATTTTATTTGACATTTTTCAAAGTCAGGACACTTCAGAGCCAAGGAGGAAACGAATCCCATCTGTTCCTGAGCCCCCAAGCACAGTTCAAGAGGACAGGCTGGAGAAGGGAGGCGGGGAGGCGAGAAGGGAACAGGAAGACAGACATGGAGCCACCCTAGGAGCAGGTAAGCACCTGAGGAGAGACGGGCGGGCAGCCAGTCACTGAGAAATCCCGCTGTCCCCAACAGACACCCCCAGAGCTGCTCTTTCAAGATGGGGCCTGCTGATTCTGTTCAAGGTTCTGTGACCCTTGGCATAGGTCACTGGACACTATTTTATGTGATGTGAGTGGCGCCCCCTGGAGGTGTGCAATGTGTCGGTACTGCTGCAGGCTCAGCCTGAGACTCCTGCCTACGGCCTCCAAGGCTCAGAGGACCACCCAAAGAAATGGCAGCATTGACAGGCAAATCTAGGGAGGGGACAGAGGGCCCCTGACCTTCTACCTCAGGGCACACACATGTGGCTGCTAGACACAGAGCCTGTATCCCGCTGCACTCCTCTCCTGCCCCAGCCCTGGGTGCCAGGGAGAGAAGGACAGATGGCCATGGACTTATCTGCTTAGATTAAATTCCAGGCCTTCCTATTTTTAGACAAACAAATTCCTTTTCTCTTTTCAAGAGGTAAAAATGTCCTGAGCTGTCATCCAGGATGGTCAGCAGCCACCTGGCAGCTGTGAGCGTGTCATGCGTCGGCTACTGCCCTGACAGTACCAGAGTCAGGAGGTGATCAGTCAAGGTGTCAACTTGTAAGAGGATCACTGATAACTCCAGAGGAGGATGACCCGGAGAGCTGGGGTCTGGAAAACTGGGTCATTTATAAAGGTACTGAAGGGCCCTCCCTGGTGCTGCAAAGTGTTGAAGGGCAGCACTACAAAGCGAGCCTCAGCTGCTTCAGCAGTTCGATCCCCAGGCAGGGAGGTGACCCACATGGCGCGGCAGACCCCTGCTGTCTCACCTGCTGCTCCCCTCAGCAGTGGACTTCATCGATCTGCCTGTTCTACTCCCCACTCTGTCGCTGGTGAAGCCTCTTACTGCCCCTGTACCTCTGGCTTGTACCCTAATTCTGTATGCATAAATAATACATCTTTAAAAAAAAAAGTTACTGAAATAAGCTGGGCCTTGCAGAGAAGAGAATACCTACACAACCATTAAGAGCATGGAAAATATCTGCATGCAGGTTTATTTACACTCATTCTGTTCTTCCCAGGTGACAACATTTTGAATCAAAAGGCAGCAGTTGTGTGAAGCAGATTTCAGGTGAATATTTAGAAACTTTCTTAGAATTTGTTTCTAAGAATAATCTCTCTGTTACCATGCCTGTGAAGCAAGAGAGAGCCTGGTGTTTGCATGGAGGAGGGAAGAGCTGACTTGGGAGGAAACCAAGTGGATGAAGCCCAGGCAGGTAACGGAGAGCACTCACGAGACTGCAGGACCACTGCCGTGGTGCACAGCTCCCTCAGACAGCTGTGACTGACCACTTCCCACAGTGGGGAGGTGGGGCCTGGGAGGTCAGGTTCCCCCCTCCCGCTGGCCCGGTGCTGGGAGCTCCAGGGTATCGCCATGTGGAGGAGAAGGGACTTCTTGCAGGCTCTCTCCACACAGGAACAACCCTGTCCATGTTAGGAGCAGGAGAAACAATTTTCTTTAGAATCGGGCATTTTCTAAATTAGGAAACCAGGATGGAAACCACAGTGGGAATGGAAGTACCAGGAAGAGTCTGAGCGAAGAGGCTCAGGTGGGCATCTGCTGGAACCCTGGATGTCTTCTTTTTAATGAAAAAAGCACATTTACCCAGGAAAACACATAATTGAGGAGTGACTGTTTACATTAAGATGGCAGGAGGTCATGAATGGACTCCCCTCAACTCTGCCTTGCTGAGCAGAAGGGGGGTGTGTGTGGGGGCGGTGTGTACAGCCCTGGCAGGGAAGTCCGCAGTGGGGAAACCTTGAAACCAAAGTGTTGGGAGTTACTGCTAATTGCAGACCAACCGCAAAACATGCATGTGAAATGATGTAAGTGCAGCTTACAGTCTGGAACATCCACTCTGGATGCAGACAGGCAAACACTCGTCTCTGCAGCCCCCGTGGACACCAGGCTTCCCTGGGCAGGGTCTGCGGCTGTGCGGCAAGGACAGGTCTCATCACGCATGCTCAGCAAACCCCGCTTTCTCATCACTGACTCAGGAGCACGCACGTTGTCCCGTGGGCAGAGGAGACAGAAAAGGTGGTAGCGGGTGGGAACGGGGCACCTTCCCTGGCCCTTCCCCCCTTCCATACTCTTGACGCCTGCATCACCTTCGCCTCAAGATGGGGCCCACTGTCTGTGCTGCTGATTTCTGAGCCTTTTTGGACATAGTACAGTCCGAGGCCAAGTCTGGGACCGCACAAAGTTAGGTCCTTTAACCTCCTTCAGAACCGTATTTCAATAATAATAGCCTAGAATGACAGCCATTCTATTATATACTAGCCATTTAGTATATATTTATCAATATATATGAATATAGTATTCATATAGTATATTTATTATACTATACTATATATACACTGTATTATACTATATAGAATATAGTATATTTACTAATATGTAATAATATATAAATAACATGTAATTATTGCAACAGCTAGCATTTATTGAGCTTTCATACTGAGCCTGGTAACCCATACATCCTCATAATCACCCTGGATTAGGTTTCTACTGCCACTGAGCAAGCAGAGAGATAAAGCGAACCTGGAGAGGGGGACTGACTTGTCAGCGGCCTGAGTGACCCCACAAAGGCAGGAGTTCTGTGCGTCCCAACATGTAGGGAACTTTCTGTCACCACCACTGTCAGGGTGGTGGGGTGGCTCTTTCCTCACTTGTCTGGGAGCTCCCTGGGGGCTGAGGCCTGTGTCTGCGAAGACACGAGGACATTCTGGAGCCCTCTGCCCCACTGCGGTGGTAGGTCACTGGAGGGGGTGGGCGGGCAGGAAGGGAAGCTGGCAGACACCCGGCATGCCTGAGAGAAGAGGCGGTGCGGGGCAGCTCGTCAGATGCCGTCTCTGCTTGCCCAGCGAAGCCCCCTGAGCACAGGAGAAGCTGGATGATTCTCTGCAGCCCTCCGCTCCAGGCTGGCGCTCCAGGCTGGCGGATCTGAGTGTGAGGTCGGGCGGGCCCTTGGGGTTTAACAGGCAGTAAACAACCCCATTTATGCGTCAGATGTTTTGCTCCAGAGCAGCTGGACAGGCTCTGACCAGATCCCTCCAAGCGTATCCCCAGGGGTGGAGAACAGCGGATGGCCTGGAACTGGGCTTGTGGTCCTTTCTGAGAATGTGGTGTTTTCAATTCTCTTGAAGTTTGAGTTTCAGTGGGGAAAGGTGGTCTTTGAGAAGGGGGTGGGGCAGGGATACTATCCCCTCTTGGGGGCTCCCAGCAAACCACGAAGAAAAAGTTAGCTGAGAGAGGTCCCAAAGAAGCTTCCAGAACCATTGCAACTCGTTGGCCCTGGGCCTGGTGCAGTTGGCCAAGCACTTAAGCCCTTCGCACTACATTTTCCTATCCTTTCCCCTCAGTTGCCAGACTGTCAAGTTGCCCTGTCAACTGAGCGAGAAACAGTGTCGCCCCCTTTTACAAATGGGGAAGCAGATTAGTTGCCCAAGGGCTGCAGAGAGTTAGCTTAAGAGCTGGGACTAAAGACCCAGTACCCCCACTGCCAACCTTGGGAGAGAGGCGGGGCATGCCGGACAGGCAGCCACGGGGGCCAGTGAGAGGGAGGCACCACCACCGACCAATCAGCTCTTCGGGTGTTGGCCCCGCCCACCACGCCAAAGCCTGGACAATTCCATGTCAGGGTCTACGCTAACCTTCGGCTAAGCAAACACACGCCCCTGTTGTGAGCCGCACAGCACATTTAGGAATTCCGCTGTCCGCTACCCTCATTACCCAGCTGTTCCAGGGAGCAGCCCTTACCCTGTAGTGATGTCGTCGTCCTCGGTCATGGTCTTGCCCATGAGGTCACTGTCGCTCATGTAGCCGGACTTGAGGTCCACCTCGTCCGAGTCCAGGGACTCGACCAGCTCCAGACGGGAGATGTGACTGAGCTTGCTGGGGCTGCGCATGGGCATGGTGTGGGAGTAGTGCGCACGCTCCCCATGCATGTACCATGCGGGCGGCCCCTCGGAGCGGCAGCTGCCCCCCACCGAGGGTGCGTCCCCCGCCTGCAGCCGCGGGCTGGACTGGCCGTAGCGCCAGGAGAGCGGGGAGGAGCGGTTGGAGAGGCTGGAGACGCTGCGCGGGTTGGCGTCGTCGCTGTCATAGCAGGTCATCTCCAGGGAGCTGGGTGGGGAGCAGAGGGCACCGATTACTCCCCGATATAGCTGCTGTCCGCTCACACTGCACCCCTAGTGCCGGCCTCCCGCATGGTCTCCCCTGTGCAGCTCCGCCTACACGGGAGCCTCTCCTGAGTGTGTTCGCCATTGTATGTTATTTCAGTACGCCCCAGGAAAGTGATTTTAAGTGTTATGGAAGCGATCAAGTATTGAAAGCTTAGATTTTGTGATATGGCCTGGGTTTGAGCCCTTTAAAATCTTCCATTTATTCCAAAGTGAGTCAGAAGGAAGTAATCAACCTCGCTAAGTCTCCTTCCCTCATCTGTAAAATGAGGGACAATAACATAATAGCTAGGTCATAGATCTTGTGTATAAAGACCTAACACTGTGCCTGGCAGGTAGAAGATGCCTAATAAATGGCAAGGGGCCAGAGACCTCTTGACAGGGGTAGGAGAAACCAAGCCTGGAAAGCCTTGGTCATTCGTTTTGTTCATGATGTGTTAGTGTACTGAGGACTAGTTGATTCCCAAATCACAGTTAGAAAAATGTGGAGTAGGTGCTTAGGGAACAGGAAAAGTGTTGAGAACTTATGATGTGTGGCAGGCTCCTAGTTAAGTCTAGGAGAGCTTCTGCTGCTTAGCTGGACAGAGAAGAGGTCACGGGGGAGATGGACCAGGCGGTGAAGGCCCAGTGTCCAGGGCCCCAGGTCTCAGGCTTTCCTTGGCCAGGCCACAGAGGCCTGCCGGGGTTAGTGCTGGGAGGCCTGAGCCTTGGGGGCAGAGGAGAGCAGAGAGAAAGTACAATGGGGATCTTCTTGGAGAGGCTGCCTGGAGTCGGCTCAGACAGAAACTGATGTTCCCCCCAGCCTAGCAGTAGTGCCAGTCCAAGTGAACCAAGGGTGAGGGTCTCAGGGCCTTGGCCTAACTAAAGCCAAACAGGGTTGAGTAATAAGATGGGGTTTGTGGCCAAGAAAGCTGGGCGGCCAAGGCCACCTAAAGCTGGATAAAGTTACACGAGCAAAGGAAACGTCACTGTGAACATATCCATATCTTAGTCACTTTGGGGGCTGGGGAGAGCAGAACCTTGAGTTTTCTGTTCTTGTTCTTATACAGTTGCCCTCCCTGGTGGCACAATGGGTTAGGACGAAGCACTGCAAGCTAGCCACAGCTGCTTTAGTGCAAGTTCGATCCCTGGCTCTGGAGGTGACCCACAGGGCGCAGCAGACCTCTCCTGACCTGCACGCTGCTTCCCTCAGCAGTGTACTTTGTTGATCTGCCTGTTCTGCTCCCTACTTTGTCTCTGGTGAATCCTCTCACTGCCCCTGCACTACTGGCCTGCACCCCAGTTCTGTATGCATAAATAAATAAATCTTTAAAATCAATCAATCAATCAATCAATAAATCCCCCACAGTTGTCTCTACCTGAAAGAACAGCATTTTATACTTTGCTTAACAGAACTGGAGGGGGCTGAATGGTTCTGAACCCCACTGGGTGGGACACTTGGTGACCACTGCTCCTGACCCACAAAGGGTCATCTGACCTGCTTCACACCACCCTGTCCCCTTGGGGCTCTCTTTCATGACCTGGTGCATTTTGTCCTGCACTTTCTAATTGCAGTTTCTAATGACTGCGGACCTCAGAGAGAATGGAAGTTCTCTGCAGACTCCTCCTTGATCACCATTTGCACAGGGCCTGACTTAGCAGTTGTTGCAAATTTACAGGAGCAAACCCGTGACAGAGGTGCTGAGTTGAAGGGCAGGGGAGTTCTCTCACCAAAGACTCAGTTCAGGGCCTAATGCAGTATGTGCTTAATCAAAACAGGTTGCCTATGGCAATGAGACAATGGGATGGGGAACAGAAGAGGACAGTGATGGCCAGGGTGGCAGAACAATGGAGAACTCCAGGACACGACTAATAAAATGAGTGTGGTGTGTGGGCTGCGCTCAGTACCCAGATCCCTCGTTCCTACTCCTGGTCTGCCTCTTGTTTAGCACTATTCCTTCCTTCCTTTCTTTTTTTTTTAAAAAAGATTTATTTATTTATACACACAGGACTGGAGTACAGGCCAGAGATGCGGGGGAGGGAGGGGGGTGAGGGGATTCCCCAGAGACAGAGTGGGGAGCAGAAGAGGCAGATCTACTGAAATACACTGCTGAAGGGAGAAGTCGGCAAGACAGGAGAGGTCTGCTGCGCCCTGTAGGTCACCCTGGTGGCAGGGATCGAACGCCTGCTGCAGTGGCTGTGAAAGCTTCATAGTGCTGTGCTTTAACCCGTTACGCCACCAGGAAGGGCTCTCCTGTGCTATTTAATTGCTCCTTTTCCCCCTGAAACACATCCCTAAGTTGGCAGGGGAGGGGTCTACTCAGAGCTTCAGTTCTTGGCTTCTGGTCCTATGTTCAACCCTTCAATCCTGCCTCTCTCCCAGGAGGGCATTTTTGGAGTGGGGAAAGCAGTGGGCCTGGCGCAGAGGGAGGACAGAGTTTCATTTCCTCTCTAGTCCCAGCCCTCTGACCCAGGTTCTCCTTGGTGGGGAAACAAGCCAGGAGAAATAGACGTAGGACAGGAATAAAAATTCCTGAGAAGGACCTGGATCTAGACTTAAGCATTAAGTTCCAGGGTGAAAATAACCTGGAAGCCCTCAGTGTACCACCAGGATAACACAGCATCGGTGCCCAGCACTGTGCCTGGCACACAATTGGCACAGGCACTAAACTTGCTGGATGCAGCTAACTGGCCTGAGTGCTCATCGCTGACCCAGCCTCAACTGTTTCTTCTCTATACTCTGGGGGCAGGGGTATTTATCCTATCTACTCCCAGGGCTGTGGGATCGGCTGATTGATGGGAAACACTTTAAAAACTAAAAGAGCCATAAAAAGTCAGGGAGTTGTTTTGGCTCTCAAATTGTGGAACAGGAGTAACATAAACCAAAGGCAAAGAGAGGAAGTAGCTCTGGGGCCACAGTAAACAGAAAAGTTCTCTTTGGGGCTCTTGGTTCCTTTCCCATAGAGGGAGACAGAAGCCAGAGGCCTGAGGTTCTCCACCCCTAACGCTACTCAACACGACACACAAGGCTTTAAGCACAGGACAGAAGCCAGAGGTCAGGGCTTCCCCACATCAAGCAGAAAGTAAATAGCATTGTTGGGGGTCACAGTGTCTGTTTAATTCAGGAAGGGGGCTCTGGCCGCTTGGGTCAGGGGCACCAGGAGGCTGGGCTACTGCTTCCGCTCTTCCCTGGTGGATGAGTCACCTAGGGTGTGACCTTCTGGCACTTTCTGCCTTCTTTGGCCTGGGGCTAGCAGGTGATTGGGTGCTGAGTGCTGTTCCAGCAACTTCCGTGGAGCTGGGAGGGAAGATGTACAGATTTCACCCTTTGGGTCCCTGGATAATGAGTCAAGTAAACCAGACCCCAACAATGTGGCTTCCTGCTCAGGGCTTGGAGACTAAAATCAGGGGGCCAAGTCCCAGGGAGCACAGAACTTCCTGTCCAATGTAGAGGACGGGCTGGAGCTGGGAGAGGAGAGGGGAGGCCTGGCAGGAGGGGCCCTGGAGCCGGGAGAGCCTGTCCGCAGCCCTCATGCACAGCACCCCTGGGACGACCAAAAGGGAGTGAGTTCTCCAGCTCGGGAGACATGGAAGTCCAGTCTGGCACCCCTGGCCACCTATGTGAGTGAGAAGGCTGCTGCTCCCATAGCCCTGTGTCTCAAGTTCGCTCTCACTTTCCTGCCCTGGGAGGTGGGGAGGGGCCCATTTCCCGTCCAGTGGGAGAGGCTGACTACCCTCCTCTCAGCCTGAGGCTCCACACGCCCGAGATTTCCCAATCCTGGCTAGCTGTTCCCTCTTGCTCTACCCCCCAGCGGAGCCTGGCCCTCTGTCCCCCCTGGAACTGACAGCATGAGCTCATCTGGGCAACCCAAGGAGCCAGTGGGGAAACTCTGAGTCAGAGCAGAGCCTGTGGCCAGGACACCACTCGGGAGAGGTGCCGTGATGGGGGCTGTGCCCCACGCAGCTGGAGGCTACGAGGTCTCTGCAAAGGGTGGGGTGCCCCTATATGGTGGATCTGGGCAACACAGTGAAGGCCCTGCTGAGCTCTCAGGTCTCCTTGTGAGGCCTCAAGAGGTGAGAGGGAACGTAACTCGCAGAAGTGTGAGGATCCTGGGTGTTGGAAAGGGCACTTATCCTGGAATCCCAGAATGAGGGGGACTTCAAAACAGAAGAGGCGCTCACTCAGCAAAGCCCTTGACAAATGAAGCTGACCCCTAAGAAGCATAGGACATCCCACGGCTTCCCATCCCCCACTCCAGTGATATTCAAACTCACTCACTTAAATGGAACCCAATGCCCACACCCAAGCAGATAGCTGTCAAAGCCAGGCTCTTTTTCGGACATGGCCCTCCCAACCCCAGTGGCACGTGGCTTCTGCTCTCTGCATGCAGCGGGTCTACCAGCTGACCAGGCAGAGATCAGGAGGGCCCGGCCTCCAGAATGGGACAGAGAGGGGCCACTCCCACTCACCTGTGAGTCACCTGTGATCCTCGAAGGCTGGACATGGTCTCTTCCAGGTTCTGTCGAAGATCCAGAACATTCTGCACTGTCCTCTTTCTCTGGGACTCCGGGTCTGAGAAGGAGAAACGGAAGGTTGGGTGAGTGAAGAGAACTTATTGCTGAGACTCAGGGGGTTGGGGAAGAAGAGTTGGTCCACACCTCCAGGAGATTGGTCCCAAGGACACGCCGGTCACCTGCCTCTCAGGCTCTTCTAAAGGCCCTGGACACCCTCTCTGGAGTCTCAAACCTGAAAGGTCGCTACAGCGTGGGCCTTCAGTGCTCTGCTGTTCTCCCAGGCCCTCTGAGGACATCCCTATTCCCTGGCTTCACCATGGGGATGCCTTGCTTCTCACAGAGTTTTCCATGGTTGGGAATAGCTGGAAACTCTTCTGCCTAAAGCTTCATTTCCAGCAATATGCTGGGAATTGTTTAACAACTGGCTCTTGGGAGAGGGCCACCCCAATATAGTGTGCCAATTTCAGTGATGTGAATGCCCCTGCCATGGCTGCTTTGAAGCTGCCCACCTGAATGCAATGACCGTGGGCTTAGGAGGAGGAGATGCTAGTGACTGGCTCTGGGGAGCCGCTACAAGCCAGGGTGTGCCCCACTTCCATAGTCCTGACTGGGAAACATCTGGAGTTGGGGAGTATCTGGACTGTGGGGTTCAGGAGATATAGCTCAGATAGTCTCCAAAAGATGAGCAGGCATTTTCTGGAGCACAGACTGAGCCCTGAGCAATTCAAACCCTAGCTGAGGGACACGGTCCCAAGTGCAACTAGAATCCTATAAACAGTCAGACATTTTATCTGACCTTGGTGTCTAAGTAGTTTAATAGGATGAGAATCTACAATAGCAAATAAATTTATCCCATAGCCTTTCTGGAGTGAAAATAGCATCCAAAAGGCCCCCGAGGGGTATTTGAGCTGAAATCATGAAGTTCTGAGAACTTTCTCCTTCCATCAATCCAGCCAATAAAACTTTATCAAATGTACTTTGTGCCAGGTGGCACCATAGGCCCTGAAGACCTGGCCTTGACTTTGGGATCAAAAGCCCTGAATGGCATCAACTCCCCCCACAATCTATGGGAGGACAATCTATGGGAGAGAGTCAGGGAGGCACAGAAAGGCGACGCTAATGCAGAGCCTGAAGATTCCAACCCACAAGGCTACAGCCCGTTCTCTCCATCCCCAAATCTTCTGCCTCCAGCACTAGAAGTCAAACTACCTGGCGCTCCCCTTACCCCCCCCCACCCCAGCTCAGCAGGGCAAAGAGGTTCTCTCAACCCCAGAACCAAAAATGTTTCTGAGTCCTTTTCCCTAAGGCTAGGCGCAGATCAGGCCGCTGGAGTCTGGGTAGGGCAGGTAGGGAGCCAGGCAGCGCCACCCTTTCTAGAACATTTAAAGCACCTTTACTGAGAACTGGTGCCACACCCAGGCCCAAGCACTGCCCCTTCCCCTCGGTGGGAGAGCCAGGAGGAGGCTGGAGGTGGTGAGGAGGGACTCTCTGTGGTCAGCATGATGGATCCAAGAAGGGACGAATGGCAGCCTCAGTGCCAGGCCTGAGCTCTTTTCCCAGCCCTGGCGTCACTTCTGTGGCTGCTAATACCTATTTATCCTGGCAAGTGTCACCTTAGGAGCTGCTCATGGCTTGGCGGTGAACTCAGACAGGGTCAGCAAGTGTAAATATATATTGTTAAAGCTTGGTTCTAAAATGCCTATGCAAGGACGGGGAGCACAGTGCCAAGATGTGGGTTTCGGGGCCAGGGCACTGCTTGCCCAGGGTTGGCAGAGACGAGAGAAAGGCAGGCACAACTGCAGGGCTGTGTGGTCCCAAGAAGAAGGTTACCGAGAGTCACCCAGAGATTCTGTGTGTGCCAACCCTTTGCAGGCATCATCTAGTTGAATCCTTACATTATGAGAAATTTGTGCTATCGACCCATTTTACAGATGAGAAAACTAAGTCTCAGATGCAGCAAATTGCCCCAGGTCACACACCTAACATGCAGTGCACAGCAGGATTGAGCCTAGAAAGAAACTCCTGTTTTTTCTCATATATCACAAGGCATCTCTGTACCGCTAGCATCAAGCACAGTGGTGGCACACAGCAGGTACTCAACGAACGTTTCAAGAAAGCATGCATGCCACCTTAATGTTTAAAATACATTGAAAAAAGAAAGCATACATGCGTGTCCTACTAGGGAGATGTTCTTTTTTTTTTTTTTTTAAGATTTATTTATTTAGGCACAGAGTTGGGGTATAGGCCAGAGGTGCAGGAGTGGTGAGAGGATTCACCAGAGACAGAGTGGGGAGCAGAACAGGCCGACTGACAAAGTACCCTGCTGAGGGGAGCAGTGGGCGGGTCAGGAAAGGTCTGCTGTGCCAAGTGGGTCACCGCTAGGGCAGGGATCGAACTCATGCTGAAGTGGCTTTAGCTTTTTATTGCTGTGCTTTAACCCACTGCGCCACCAGGAAGGGCCCGGGAGATGTTTTTTTAGAAGGGAAAATTATTTGACTCATAGAGGCCAGCATCACATGGTCACTCTGCTCTCTAAGTATTCAGGGGTGCAGAGGTGGGCTCTGGGAACTTAGATCTTAATGCTCCAGCAGTGACAGAAAAAGACACTTTCCCATTTCTCAGTGTGTTGATCACAGTACCCTCTTTCCCCCACAGACCCTGACCCGAGCCCCCTACCTCATTTCCACATACCAGAATTGATGTAAACACCTCAAAGTCTCCTAAACTTGCCAAGAATTAGTCACAAAGTCCTTGGAAGTGAGTCAATCCAAACCAGTCACTGGTGAGGTGGGCGTCTAGATATCTGCAGGGTGGGGGTGACTAGCGGGTGGGTGGGGTGAGATGAACATCAACCACTGGCAGCCTACCCCCCAAAGGGAAGTGGGACAGAGCTTACTTGCTGGGGGACCAGAATCTGCCCTCTGCTCCTAGGCCTGGACAAATCCTTAGAGCCAGTACCCAACATCTCCCTCAGTGCCCCAGCAGTGTCCTCTGGTGGTCATCTTGAGCATGCCACCTTCAAAAGACTGTGGACAAGTCTGTCTCTGTTCCACAGTCATCAGTGATGCACACATTCTTGGGGTGCAGCTGAAGCCCCAGGATGAGAGGACTGACATGCATGCAAAGGGGAAGTCCCCAGAATTCAAGAAGCTTACACACTTTGCCCAGACTAGAAGGTGATTTGACATTCACATGGTCCTCCTAGGCTGCCGCTCCTTTTCCTGCAAATGGAGCAATCTGGAGGATACGTGCAGTTTAGACTCAGAAAAGAGCAAGAGTCTCCTAATGCAGCCATCACCACGGCAACTCACACTAGCCACAGACAACAGCATCTTCCCGGCATGCACTGTGACACTGCAGGATAGGGTGGTGGTTCTTTCAGATCGTACGCAAGACCACAGAGAGCACCCCAAGGATGAGGAGATCATTCACCCTGGCCCATAGGTGCGCACACACCAATGCACATGATGCCCATTTGCTGAATGTGTGCCAGGTGCACGAGGCACTCTCCATGCTGGTGTGAGTCCCAAGTCCCCGTTGCTTCCACTATAACACACAGCCTTGAGAAGCATGCATGCTCCGGCTGCACGCAGCCGTGTGGCCCAGCCAGGAGGCTGTGGAAACCCACAAACTCACTCATGTAGACACAGTTCTGCAACCCTGCACACACGTGCACACAGAGACTTAGGTGGCCACTTCTCCATGGCAGGTGAAGGAGGAAAAGGACTAAATCAAAGCGGAGGGATAGTTTGTCATTCCCTGGAGGAGGGATGGCCGGGGTGAACTGGTGGGTGGTGGCCAAGGCTCCGTTTATCCACAAGAATGGGTCCCCTTAGAAGTAGGAGACTTAGTGCCCAAGGGACTGAGATGCGGGGCAGGAGCTGACAGTGTGGTGTAGTAGCAAGAACACAGTCCTTAGAGCTGCGAAGACCTGAGTTCAGATCCTGGCACTGTCTTTTCCGACTGGTTTGACCTTGAATAAGCCACCTCGCCCTGTTGCAGATGTCTCTTCTATAAAATGTGGAGAATAGCATCCCCCTCCCCCCACCCCCCACGTGAGGATTAAAGAGCTAGTTCATGGCTCTCCCTGGTGGTGCAGTGTTAAAGCGCAGCACTGCAAGCTAGCCGCAGCCACTACGGTGCAAGTTGGATACCTGGAGCTGACCCACATGGCACGGCAGACCTCTCCTGTCCCACCTGCTGCTCCCCTCAGCAGTGTATTTCCATCGATCTGCCTGTTCTGCTCCCCACTCTGTCTCTGGTGAATCCTCTCACAGCCCCTGTGCCTCTGGCCTGTACCCCAGTTCTGTATGCATATATATATATATATATATTTTTTTTTTTTTTAAAGAGCTAGTACATATAAAGTGCTGGGCGCACAGCAGGTGCTCTGGAAGTGGCAGCACTATTGGTCCGAAGGCACAAAGGGGTGGCTGAGCCATAGGTGCCCCCTCAGGTGGGGCTGGTGCTGGCTCCCTGGCTCTTCATTTGCAGGTGAACTCCATTCTCCTCTGGCACCTCACTGTGCCTGGGGGGAGACAAGTACCCCAAACTGTCCCTGAGTCCTCAGGCCTGACAGCCCCGCACCCCTCCCCCCCAACATTTGAGCTCCAGTCCTGCTCACTTGGGACCGGTCTCCGCCATGGGCCACACTGGGCTTTGGGCCTTCCCTGGCCATCTGATGCCATCACAGACAGAAGCTTCTGGTGGAGGGTTATGATCCTGGCAGGTTTCGGGAAGTGTGGGAAGGAAGGAGGGCTGCAAGTCATCAGCCACATTTCCCCAAGTTCTGTACAATTTTAATTATTAGCTGGCAATTAAGTAAACTGCAATAACTGCTGTTGAAATCTTAATTACTTCCACCGCTGTTTCGAAGCCCACATTAGCAGCCGAGCCAGGGCAAGGACACCGAGGGCTGCCTTTGCAGCTGACTTCTAGACCCCCTCTTGCGAGTGGCTGGGGGCTGCCCAGCGGGAGTGAGTGAGTCAGGAGGAAGAACATCTTCCAGTCATGACATTTCAGGCCTTGAGCGAGTCCATTTCTAGCCTTGAGCGAGTCCATTTCTAGGTCGGGGAATCAGCAGAACACTCGGGCAAAGAGGGGACAGGCTTGCCCAGTGACCCCTGGAGTGGCAGGGCAGGGCAGGGCAGGGCTACCAGCCCCAGGACACCGTCTACTGGTCTATTGCAGGTCAGGGTGGAGACACAGTGAGCTGTAGCACCAGAGGGGTCAGAAGCCAGGCAACCCTGTGGGGCAGCCTGAGACTAGGTCCACTTGGAAAGCCGGACTGGACTAAATGAGCCAGAAGAGCGTGGTGCCCATGGACACAGACATGCACACACACACTAAGACACACACACACACTAAGACACACACACACACAAAGACACAAACACATATGTGTCTGTACACACAGGCAGACATTCTCAACAACTCTCAAAATCTCTCCTGACTGCTAAATCCCAAGGGCAGGGTCCACGCCCACGGGAAGTTCTAACATTTGGAACAGTTTGAGCTCAGTACACCCAGGTCAAATACCACTATAATAAAAGCCATTTCAACACAAACATCTAACAACTCGCCCCCAGGCCGCTTTCTCCCAGTAATACTCAGGCCCTTGGGGTCTGTGCACATCACCAGCCGGGTTGCGGAGGAGCGCTGGGCTCGGCTTCGAGTCAAGCAAGCATGTTTGGGAGTCGGGACGGTTTTTCTCCCTTTCCTCCGCTCAAGTCCAACCCGCTCCTCTGCTGGTCCACTTAGTGCATTCCTCGTTCTCCCAGCCCCTGCTGGGTTCTCGCCACTGCTCAGCATCTGGCTGGGGATGGCAGTAGGGGTCCACCCAGCCAGCAGCTTTGCACTGAATGAGCTCCCCACTAGAATCAAGGCTCAGTCCGCAGTGTCTGCTGGGTCCAACGCTCCCTGCCCTCAGCTACTCCTCCCTACAGCAGCTCCATCTCCCCGCTCCTTACCCTTCCTCACCATCCGATGGCCCCAGGGGCCTTGGGAAGATGGGTGGGTCTCCATGCAAGAAGCATGGAGGGTGCAGGGGGCGGACTATTTACTCTGTTACTAATCCTATCATTTCACTCCTGGCCCCCGGCTTCGCCCCCGTAAGTCACAATATTGCCAGAGGTGGCTGTCACAGAACCCCGCAGTGAATCACTTGCTTCTAGTGGTTGCGAGCTCCTGCTCCCCAGGGGAGCTCCTGCAGGTTTTCATCTTTGCCCTGGAAAATCCCTCAACTAGAGCAAGGACTGAACTGGCACCAACAGTTTGCTGTGTGGGGACAAATACCTAGAAAAGAAATGACATATTGGCCACATGGCCAGGAAAGGGCAACAAGGAGGTGGAAGCAAAATTGGACGAGAAGGGGACATGATGCCCCCCCACCCCACCCCACCCCAGATCTGCAGCTTCCAGGTAGGTGTCTTTCTGGACCACCCCAACCTTGACTCCAAGTGAGAGAAAAGGCGTGGGTTAGAGACCCTCCTGGTGAGTCTCCACTGGGTGCAGAGGAAGTGTGGGGCATGGGCACAGGGAAGGAAGGCAGTTTGGGGCCAGGCAGAGGGCGCCAGCTTGTTTTGTCCTGAAGGACGCACACTAATGATCTAGGCGGCCTTCAGTAAATGACTGCCCTTCCTCATCTGTAAAATAAAGAAGTTGGGGTGGGGGGACAACCTAAGGGCCCTGCTTAGTTCTGGTGGTCTGGTCTTGTGGATTTGTGGCTGGATGAAGTCTGAATAAACATCCTGCTCCCAGAGCGTGTAAAGAACACAGGTGCCAGGGTGGCACTCCCAGAAGTAGGTCTCAGCGGGCTGCAGGTGGGGACCGGCACTGCGCCTTTGCAGCTCCCAGGTCTGAGTGCTGTGATATAGACTCTCACTCTGAGGTTTCATGTCCGCCAGAAAAGGACAGAGTGCAAAACGGCTGGACTCCTGGTGCCAGGCTGCTGGGCGTTGTATTTGGGGCCTTCAGACCACGTCTACTCCCTGAGCACAAATCCATTGTGTGTCCACCGGGGAGGTCTAATCCTCACTTCCAGACTTGGTGTAAGAGACGCACCCCTCCTCCCCCACCCCCCCCAGATTGCCACCAGCCCCAGGCCAGCGCCTACCAGGGCTTGCTGCTGGGGATGGCCACCAGGGGGCGCTGCTGGCCCTCAGCCTGTGGGGGGCCTTGTGGCTGCTGCGTTGCTGTTAAGAAGGGATCTCTCATATTGGGGAGCAGCACCCCAAAGTGTCTCTTTCCCTCTATATTCTGTTAGCACAACTCTTCTCCACCTAGGTGCTGCAGAAGTTGCATCCTTGGCTGTCCGGTCTCAGTGCCGAGGTTGTCTCATCATCCTTGGAAAACAGTCAAGAGTTTGTAGCATCTACTCTGAGGACCCTGTGGCTCCTGGGAAAAGCAGCAGCACCTGGCTGCTGGAGACAAGCCAAATGGCCTTGGGCCTGAGGAGGGCGTGGGGGGCCTGTGGGTTCGTATTTGCAGCCAGGTTTTCAGAGACTACACTGCCTGTCAATGCCCTGCAGGTGACATACTGCCTGTGGGGAGCAAGTGAGGGGCTGACCTCATGCCCTGAGGCCTCCTTCCACTCCCCTACAGTGTTCTTGGGGCAGATGATCCGTGGCTCTTTCTGGGGGTGTAAGAGGAACAGTGAGGAGGGTACCTCCATGTCGATGGGTAAAGCTCATAACCAACTTGATGGTAGAAGGTGGAACTTTCTAGTCTCTACCCCCTGAGCAGGAGTTGGTGGGGAGAGGGTGCAGCGTCTGGGCCTTTGGCAATTAAAATGCTGGTGAGTGGGGTGTCTGTGGAGAAGCCACCAGCTTGCACCTGCGGCTTCAGCTTGGGCCTTGGTGTCTGCTCAGAGGACACTAGCGGGGGCGGGTGGGGGGGGACAGTGGCATCTGGCCATGTGCCAGCCTGTAAATACCCTCTCTTTCTGTGGTCCCTTTTCCGCTCTCTGTGCAAATAAATCCTGCTATTGTTTCACTGCGTGTCTGTTTTGGGTCATGTCCTGCATTCCTAAGTGTGTGGGTGAGGACCCACCAACTGGGTCAACCTGGTTCCCCAGGTTTCAGGGGGAGAGTGGCAGCCTCTCTGCCCTGAGGAAGGGCAGGAAGTAAGCCCAAGGGCTGCCCCACTAAGCTGGCTGGGTCAGCCTACTTGTGAGGGCACAGCTTGGCTTGCCAGGCTAGGAACAAGCCTTTGTAAGAGAGCTCCAGGGGCGGGGACCCACACCCACTCTTCCGTTTCCAGCACCAGTTTATCACATCAAGAAATGCCTTGTTGGGTCAAGGGTGGTCCACTGGGAGGGCTCTGGGACCAGGAGAGGGGTTGTTAACTCTGCCTCTCTACTTCCCACCCCATTTCCCTCTGAATATTTAAGTTAATGGATCACAGAGAGGAACATCTTCAGTGCCCAGTCTTGTCTTATTTAAAGACTTGGCAGGGCTCAGCTTGCTGGGCAGACCTCCTGCAGAAAATGGCCTGCCAGCCTCAGCCTGGGGAGGTGGTGCTGCCTGTTCCCAGGTAGGTGCTGCCTCTCCTGCCCAGTGACCTCAAGGTTTACTAGAAATGCTTTCCATGCCCAGTGAGGCCCAGTCTCTTCCTATGATGCCCTGCTCCCATGAAGTCATGCTGCTGGGAGCTGGGAATGGTTGTTATAGCAACAATTTACACTGCAGAGAGAACCATCTGCAGGAAGCATGGGGGAGGGGAGAGGGCCTGGGAGGGGCTGGGGAGCTGGGCCCAGGTGTGGGCCCTGGAAGGGGGTCCTGGGGGATTTCTAGTTGTGAAACCAGTAGTATTATTAGCATTGGCTGACTCTCCTAGCGCTGTGTGCTAGGCACTCCTCCAGGAGCTGTATGTGTGCGAGACCATCTAATTTCTAGGACAACCCTTTGAAGTAGTTCAGTTAGTTGCCCCATTTGACATTTGAGAAATCTGAAGCCCAGCAAGGTTAAGTAAGTTGCTAAGGCAATTCAGCAGTCAATGGTAAAGCCAAAAAGTCTCACTCAAGAAACAGTGTGCCAAATGGATAGAGGTAAAGTACTTATGCCATATATATTTGCTCTTTTAAAGTGTACAATTCATGATTCTTAGCTTGACATTTGCAAAGTTGTACAACCATCACCACTATCTATTTTCGAAATATTTTTGTCACCTCCCCACCAAAGAAACCCCATACCCATTAGCCAGCATGACCCTTTCTCCCCATGCCTTAATTCCTGGCAAACACCAATCTACCTTCCATCTCTATAACATGAATGTAAATTAAATACAATCACAAATATGGGGTCTTCATGACTGGTTTCTTTCATTTAGCATATTTTTTTCAATTTTT
>NW_004567119.1:37971534-37972535 GCF_000260355.1 Condylura cristata | reverse complement strand
TTGGCTGCACTAGCCACACTTCAAGTGCTCCACAGCCAAGTCTTCACACTGGCTAGTAAACACCGGGGCTCAGACGAGAACATTCACCACCCGAGGGCCGTGAGGACCTACAAAACAGCACCACACTGCTTTGTGGGTGGGTCTGTACTAACACCACCAGCCTCTTTTTCTTAAGATATATTTTATTCATGCATATAAGAACTGGGGTACAGGTCAGAGGTGCAGGGGGTGAGAGACTTCAGAGACAGAGTGAGAAACAGAACAGGCAGATCTACTGAAATACACTGCTGAGGGGAGCAGCAGGCAAGACAGGAGAGGTCAGCTGTGCCCTGTGGGTCAGCTTCCTGGCTGGGGATTGAACTCAGCCCTTCATGGTGGTAGCACTGAAATTTAGCCTTTAGGCCACTGGGGAGGCCCCCACTTGCTATAACATTTTTAAGGCTCATTCAAGTTGTATCATGTATCACTACCTTGTTCATTTTCATGGCTGAATACTATTCCATTGTGTGGATATACCATATTTCCTCTTTCCATTCATCATTTGATGGACATGTGGGACTTTTCCACTTTTTGCTTATTATGAATAATACTACTATGTTGATAGTAGTATGGACATGTGTTTTCATTGGATCAATGCCTGGAAGTGTAAGGCTGGGTCGTATGGTAACTCTGTTTAACATTTTGAGGAGTTGCCAGGCTGTTTCCACAGTAGCTGCACCATTTCATGTTTCCACCAGCAATGTGTGAAGTTTTGGTCTCTCTTCTTCCACCTCCTCACCAACACTTGTAACTGCCTTTTATTATTATTATTATAACCATTCTAATGGGGGCAAAATGGTACCTCACTGTAGGTTTAATTTCATTTCCCTGATGGCTGATGAGGTTGAGCATCTTTTGAACTTAAATTCATTAAAATCAAATAAAGGGCCCTCCCTGGAGGCACAGTGAGTTAAAGCACAGCACTAAGAAGCTAAATCCACTTCAGCATGAGTTCGATCTCC
>NW_004567119.1:37904657-37970928 GCF_000260355.1 Condylura cristata | reverse complement strand
CCTGCGCCACCAGGGAGGCCAAGCACCCGCCTTTTCTATCAGTCATTTTGCTTGCAAGGTGCTTTCAAATGCAGTAATATTCAAGTCTGGCCCCCTCGAGAAGGCACACCTGCAGTTCATGCCCCTGACACTGAGGCCCAGACTGGCCCCAGCCCAGCTGGAAGACTCAGTTCTGGCCTGGCCCTGGCACGCCCCTGCCCTCAAGGCCCTGATCTGCTTCCCCACTACATCCTATGTGGGGTTAGAGTGAGATCTTTGCCTCTTGCCTTCGGCGGCACTGCCTGGTGCTAGAAGCCACTGCACCCCCAGTGAGGACTCACAGCCTGTATACACCCATCATCCCCTAGATATCCTGGCTTCCACCTCAGCCTCCAAGATGGGCACCAGCCTCCAGGAGTGGAGCAAGGTTGGCACCACAGCTCAGTCAGGCAGCTCTGGTCTGAGCCTGACTGGGGAGTGAGTGTGCCCTGGCCACAGTGTGAGCGCCCAGTTCAGATAGGGCCAGCTCTGCACGTGAGCCAGGGGAGGCCGCAGGCACAAAGCCAGCTCAGCGCCACCCAGCCAGGTGAGCGTGCAAGGCCTCTGGGCCTCAGTGCTCTCGCCTGTGAAATGGGACGACACACAACTCTCAGAGCTGTTGTTCAGACTTCACGTCTCTTTCCCTAGACTGTGACCTCAGAGGGGGCAGGGACACGTGGTATTCATTCTGGACACTACCCAGCACCTCACTACAGTGAATGCACCACCCAGCATTTTAAAGCAGCACAATGGGGAGGCGGTGTGGTGTCTGGGTGGTTGTGGGACGTGGTGGGAGACAAAAAGTGAGTGGGGAGCAGGTGGGGGTGCAGACAGTCCTGCTATAGCCTGGAAACGGTTGGTTGGGGGGGGCAGTCCTTGTGCTGTTTTTGTTCATAAAATAACCAGAGCTGGCATAAGTCTCAGAGGCCATTTTTGAAATGGAGAAACTGAGGCCCATGGGAGAGGCAGCGAATCGGTCATGGTGACACAGCCTGCTGGTCTCAGGCCAGGCTGGGGGACAGAGGAGGTGGAGGTTGGGCTTTAAGGAGGATTCCACGGGAGGAAGCTGGGGGTTGGGTGAAGCGGGGCTCCCTGGGAGGGGGGGGCCTGCCTTAGAGGCTGCACACACCTCCCTCTCGCCCAGCCCACTCTGCTGCCTGGCATCTGCTTCTCATCAAAGCTTGTTGTGAGCCCTGCCCGGCTACCTCCCCGGGGCATTCTGTTTCTGGAAAGGCCTTCTGTGTCAGCCAGCTCCTCGACCCTCTGCTGGTCCACTGCTGGCCGCTGCTGGGACCCTCCAGCCCAACCCATCAGCCACACCTGCGTCCCCACCTCCACCTCAACAGCACCAAAATGATGGGCTGAGACAAAAGTCCCTAGGCTTGGGCACAAACTTAAGCGAGAAGGAGTGAGGGTAGCTTTAAAGACAAGCAATTAAGAAGGTTGAGCAACCCTACAGTGACACTGACTGAGATTTGCTGAGGAGTTATTAGAAAGCCAGCAATGTTCTTGAAGCAGAAAAGGGAAAGGAAACTGTTTATCTTGGTGTTTCCATGTGCTGAGCATGGTCCCAGAATGATAATCACTCCCATTTTACAGATGTTGGGTTCAGAGAGGCCAGGTAGCTTCCTAAGGTCACGCAGCTTGTATGAGTGGAACGCAGGAACCGAACCCGGGCCTGACTCTGAAGTCCATGCTTTTCCCAGAAATGACTCTAAAAGACCGTAGAGCAGGACATCAGGAGGTCCTTCCTGACTGACATGCTGGAGCTGGCCTCCGTACAGATCGCAGGGGGAGGCCTGTCCTTCTCTCTGCCGAATGAATGAGATACAGGATTGCCAGGAGACAGGGGAGTGACGGGCCGCGGGCCAGCCCAGCCTTTCTCTACCTCCGCGGCTTGGGGCCGCCAGCCAGTCAGGCCTCGCTGGCAGTCACAGCTCCTGCCCCCACTTCCTCGAGGGAGTCCTTTCTCCTCTCTGGGCTTTGTCCCAGCCCGGGAACCTGCAAATCTTCTGGCCTTGGAAGAACCTTCCTAGAGCGTCTGGCAGGCAGGTTGTGTGGCCTGCTGGCCAAGGCCCATGGCCGTGCTGAGCTGCCTGATCAGATCACGCCGAGCGCCTCTTCCCCTTCCAATTCCAATGCAGGAGCCTGGGAACCAGCCGCAGCCTAGTGAAAGTCTGAGCTCCACCCTCCTCTTGCTCCCCCTCCTTCATGGGTAACACGTGTGGGACGGAGCCTCCCAGCCCACCTCTCCTGACCGGATTCTGCCCTCAGGAACAGGCTTCTCACTGGTGGAGTCAAGGGGGTCTCCACACATCTGGGAGGTTTCCCACACAGCAGGAAGGGGACCCCCACATCTGGAAGGGAAGGACTTTCAGAGCTTTAGCACCCCTGAGCCCCAGTCACAGCATCTCCTGGTGCTGGGAACAAGTCGTTCACCCTTTCTGGGCCTCAGTTATTCCTTCTGAGAAGAAAAATCCACCCACTTCCACACTCCTCAGATGAAAGCAGGTGAGAGAGAGAAAGGAGGTGGAGGAGAAGGCGGGAGCAGAGGCTGATGTAGTGGGTTTGCTTCTCCAGAGCTGCAGCCTGGTCACCTACCAGGGGGACTGGCAGGTGAGGCAAGTTTGGGCTGCCCCTGAGAGCCTTGGACCCACATCAGAGGGGGCCTTGGGGGCCAGGCAGAGACAGGAGAGCCCCACCATGCCTCACATACGTCCACAGTGGCCCTGGACACCAAGTAGCTGAGGGTCCAGCCACCATGACATTGGCACCAACGTGCCCGGGGAGAAAAATCTCCCCAGAGAGATTCCCAGATGTGCCCAACTATGGGCCACATCTTTGCTCAGTGAAAACACCATGCTCTAGCCCTAATCTAAGAGCCTAGCATTGCTTCCTTTTGCTGGTGCCCTTTAAAGCAAGGGCGGTGATGGGCGAGAGGGAAAGAATACGCTTGGTGTGCTAAATACGGCACAGCTTCGACCGGGACAGGCACAGGGCTCGGAAAGGGAAGCTGAAGGCAGGGCCACCCTGTCTGCTGGAAGCCCAGGGGCTGGGGAGGAGCCGGGCACTGCCAGCGAGAGGCCTGCACTCTCACGGGCCTGGGGGTCACTGACCTGGATGCCACAGGAAAACCAGATGTGCTTGGTCCTTCCCCTTCCTACCTAGGGCATCCCCTCCAGGCCTGCGCAGGGGCGAAAAGATGGAGCAGGGTAAGTTTAGAGCCGGGATAAGGCTACATTCAGAAGAAGGTTCTCCAGAAGAGTGGACGAGAAAAATGAGCTTCCATACTTGGAAATGCATAGGCCCTTTGGCAGAACTGGCCTTATCTGTCCCTCTTTTTTTTTAAAGATTTATTTCCTGATGCATACAGAACTGGGGTACAAGCCAGAGGTGCAGGGGCGATGAGAAGCTTCACTGGAGACAGACTGGAGAGCAGAACAGGCAGATTGACGAAGTACACTGCTGAGGGGAGCAGCAGGCGGGTCAGGAGAGGTCTGCTGTGCCATGTGGATCACCTCCAGGGCCGGGGATCAAACTCGCACTGAAGCGGCTGCGGCCAGCTTGCAGTGCTGCGTCCTAACCCGTTGCGCCGCCAGGAAGGGCCCTGTCCCTCTACCTTTGCAAGCAAGGAGGCAGCTATTAGATCCCTACTATGTACCAAAGCATTCACAGTCCTCAAGGGTTAAGCCCCAATAGTCCCAGGGCAGGTATTAGGAAAGCTTGCTTGGCAGCTGTAGAGACTGATAAGCAGACTGTTCTAGGTCTCAGCTGCAAAACAAGCAGAGGCCAGATAGAACCAGCTTCTCTGACTCCCCCCCACCCCCCATCCTTGATCATGGCTCTCTGGGCTCTGCCTCCCTGTCCCTACAGATTGTCAATGAAAAAGCAACCTAACCACACAGAAACATGGACTCCAACAACGTCAGCTGCTAGTATTTGTGAGCAGCACGTGCCCGTTAGGGCTGTTAGGGGCCCGCAGCCGACAGCCCAGGAGGCCACCATCCCAGGCTGGCCTGAGGTCTGGCTCGCCCCCTCCCCCAGAGCCCCCCACCCCCCCACCTGGTCTAGCAGCCAGGGCTGGCGGTCCAGGCTGCATTCTCCCTGCAAATGATCCCCAGCCCATCTTGGGGCAAGAGGCCCCGGCAGCTGGTGACCCCTGTCCCCAGCCTCCCTGGGGTCATCTATCTTTAATGAGGGAGAGGACATAGTGGGGCATCCAGACTCAGGAGAGACAAGAGAAGCGGGGGGATCCTGTGCCTGTGCCTAGCCCCTGCTCCCGTTTCTTTCTCTCTCACTCGTTTCTTTCTCCCTCGAAGGACAAAGGAGCCCCGTGGTCAAGGTTTCCTGGCCATCACTCCGCTCTCATTACAAGCAGCAGCTCCCCATGTCCCCCAGTGATGAGGGGGCTGCAGCTCCCTCCAGCTCTGTGCTGCCCTGACAAGCAGTTGTCATGGGAACAACAGGCCAAGACTTCGCTCCTGGGGACACAGGGACAGAGGTGAGCGGAATTGATGGAGTTGATGTCTGCGTGTGTCCCTCCCCTGCTGGGGAGCCAAACTAGGGGACACCTGAGGCGGAGAATGTTGCACAGGGGTGCCAAGTCCTGGCTGGAGGCTGGGAGATAGCTCCTTGGCTTCAGACAGGCCCTCCCCCATTCCTTGGCTCCTGGGTCTCAGCCACACCCCCTTGGGCCTCTGCAGGGAACAATTGCAGGGTTTGTCAGATGATATTAAAATCTTGCAAGGGCTTCTATTACAAATGTTTGGCCCCATCTACCAGAACTTCCCTACCTGCTTCTTGTACTCCCAACGTCACACCTTTGCTTGTTTCATGGCCCCTACTGTGCCCTTCTAAAGGGTTGACTTCCACTCCTGCCTCAATGTCCCATCCAAGCTGTACCTGCCCTGGCCACCCCAGTGATCTCTTCTTCAGCTCTGGAACACTGAGCGCTGGAGCCCCTTGGTCCAGGAGCACACGGGACCTGTGTAATGACAACTCCCAACCTGCTGGTCTTGTCTCCCCCTATGTAAGTAACCCTTCGTGTGCACACCTCAGCCTGCCCTGGCAGCACTGAGCAGGCGAGTGACAGCGAGGGGCCTTGTCCTCTGGGAGACACAGACTTTCCTTGAGCCAGCCCCTGTCCCACCCCACCATGGGTGGCGAGCCACGGGCTACGCTTCTTTACACATCTCTCTGCCTCCAGGGCGTGGACCACATGTTATCCGTCCTGGCACCGGGCCTGGGATGCAGCAGCCCTCGATAAACACCTGCTACACAAACACATCCGCTGGCAGGGCGTCAGGTGCACCTCCCCAGCCCGTTACCTGCACACCTGTCCTGCCCCGGCGCTCTCACAAATGACACAGGGAGGCACCTCGTGTCCCTACTTGTCACCCCCAGTCGATCCTCTCCGGCAGCCCCTTCCACCTGTTTCCCAGGCAGCCGTCTCAGTTCTTGTTTCTGTCAAAAACACCAGCAGCGACTCTGCCTGGTTCTCCTGATTCTGGGAGTGCCGGCTGGAACCCCAGAGGCAGGGGCCTGTCTTTCTGTCTTTCTGTAGTCGGTGACTGCAGGCACCCCCTGCAGGGCTCTGCCTCTGGTCCCACCTGCAGGTCAACCTGGGAACAGCTCCGGGAGCCCATGAGCACCTGGCTGGGTCCGTCACACACAGGCTTTGTCTTCTCCCTGACTTCTCGGCCTCAGTCCTCTCTTGTCAGACACAAATCAGAGGAAAATGACTCCCCTGACACCATAAGTGCTTTTAATGGAGATGAGGAGCTCGCTGTAAAGATTTCCCTGCATTTTGTAGATTATTACACACTCCAATTACCAGGGAGTCAGAGCCGTTTTCCTGGACAGGCAGATGTCTATATTTTACTGGACATACAACTCTTTATTACACGTTAAAAAACGGCAATACAGCTTTACCAGCCCAGACACCTGAAGCTGTCTGTCACCTCGATCCAGGGCCCGGTTCCCTACAGGGGTCCTGGGAAGCCCCACTAGCTCCTCTGGACCCCCAGGCACCCCTGCCACCCCACACAGCAATCACAGGATGCAGCGTTGGTGGGGACAGAGACACAGCAGACACTGCCCACAATGCATGCGCTGCCTGGCTGCTGGCTGCTGTCCTATTGACAGGCATCCACCCCGCTGTGTCCACCACTCTGTGTCCAGTGCACAGACACAGGCTCGCTGAGTGTTGTGAGCAGGGAGGTGAGTGATGGGAAGGCATGGAGAGAGAAGATGTGGCCACGGGCAGCTCCAAGAAGCCATGAGGGGAGTAGAGGGCACACATGCGTGACCTGTGACCAGGAGTGGGGATGCCTCCTTTCCAGACTGCCTTCTGGCAGGATAACCCTCCCCCTCCCCGCCCCAGCCCGTTATTAGGCCTCTGGACAGGAGCCAGGGTGGGAGGACAGGTGTCCTCTAGGTTCCAGTTCCCAAACCTGGCGGGCTCTGTTCAGACCCATTCCAGGTTTCCCGAAAGGAGGGCGATGATCAGTTCTGGGGAGGATGGCAAGCCGCTCCTTCTCCTCTCCGAGAGACAGCTTCATGTGTGGCCACCTACCCACTCTGCAGGCAAAGATCTCCCAGAAAGGGGGTTCCACAGCCTGCTAAGTCAGAGTGGCTCTGGACACCAACCAGTTCCCCACAGAGTGGGGGCTGGGCCTGCAATTCCCTGAAGACATCTGCCTCCTTGAGCCCCTGGGCCCTTGCTTGGTGCTGAAGATTTAACCTGGAGCACCATCTCCCTCCCCATTCTCTGCGTGTCCCACTTTTCCATCCCGCTCATCCATGTGTGCACCCACTTACAGTATCATCTTTGTGCCCAACACTGGGTTGGACTCGGGGATAAAAAACTAAACAAACACACAAGCAGCTGTTTTCTCTGCTCCCCAAAGCTCTTCTTCCAGGGAGCTGTCTCTGATGCCAGACCTAATCACAGCACCCTCACCACGGGCCTGTATCACAGAGATTCTCAACTATGGGATGCTTGGAGAACTCTAGAGACAGTTTTGGTGGTCATAACTCTGGATTAGGGCTACTGGCAGAGACTGGGGGTGCTACTGAAAATCCTATAATGTATAGCACCCCTCTAGCTTTAAGGATACCCAGTCACGGCACCCAAGACTAACTTCCTCAAGGGCTCAGCCATGTAGCTGGAGCTACTCATGCCAAGTTAGAGGGTCTAGAAAGCCCCAGGAGTATATGCAAGTTCTATGCATACTCACTTCCTGGGGACAGGAGTCTGAGACCAGGAGATCAAGAGGCACAGCCGGAGCCCAGCATGGCCAGATGGCCAGGTCATTCAGAGACAGAGTACAGGCCCTGGGGTCTTCAGGCCTCTTAGCAGAACTTCCACCACATTCCCACAGGCACACATACCTCTCCAAACCTGGGTTGGAATTCTGATCAGAAAAGGAAGCCCAGCTTCCTCCCTGGGGCCCCCTCTGGAGCTCACATCAGTACTGCTCTGAGGAAATTAAGTTCCAACTAAAAGTCACCCCAGAGCACCCTGACAAGGCTCCAGCAGAAAAGGGCATGCTCTTTTGGTGCTGGGATTCATTGCTTCTTGGGTGTCCATGAGGATACCTGGTTCATCTGCTCACAGATCACAAGCTGGCACTCATTCTCCCCCAGTTTCCATTGGGTAAACTGAGGGCTTAAACTGAAGGCCAGGGTGAGCAGGTAACACGCCCAGCAAGCCAGGTTGCTACTCCTCTGCCCTGTTCATGAAGACAGGATTTATCAAAGTGAGAACACAGTTCATTCTGTACTGTCGGGGTGGGGGGGAGGAAAGGGGACAGAGATAAAAGGACATCTGACTCCCCGCTGGCAGCCACAGACGCTAATGAATCCTTTACTTCCGAAGATGATTATCGGACAGAATAATTCATCGCTAAAGATTAATTGGACTAATTATGTTGGCTCTCAGAATCCCCTGAATAATTATTTTCTATCAGGGCGGGTGTCAGTGATAATTGTGTGATATCTGAGCTTCTTTTCCTGAGTGAAAAATCCTGCAGAAAGGGATCCCTGGTTGTGAATGGTGGGCAGGCAGGGCTAACTTTCAGCTCAGTTTTGACCTGGTTACAGGGTGCCCACCCTGGATGTGGGAATCCTTTCCTCAGGGAAACTGGATCATTTCTAACATCCCAGATCATCTTCCTCATATCCTCATCTGGCATCTCCTTTGAAATATCCACTTGTCCCAGGAAGTCCTCCTTGATGAGGGGCAGGGACCCTCTCACTGTGAATTCAGGTGCTAGGGTGGGGAGAGGCTCACCCACCCAACCTGCCGTGGTCCCCTCCTCCAGGGTTTGCCTCCCCCTCCACCCTCATCCCACCAAAGAGCCAAGAGCCTCCTGACATGGCCACAGCCTTTCTCCATCACCCACCAGCATTTCCAGGCCTGTCCACTGGCAGGCCACAGCTCCATATCCGAGCCAGCACCCTTGCTGTGTGCATAGCACACAGGCTCAGAGCACAGCAGAATTTCCGTATTTAAATAAAACCTACAATTGAGGGCCTTCCCTGGTGTTTCAGCAGGTTAATGTGCAGCACTAAGAAGTGATCCACAGCCACTGTAGCACAAGTTCGATTCCCAGCCCGGAGGCAACCCACATGGTGCAGCAGACTTCTCTTGACCCACCCACTACTCCCCTCAGCAGTGGACTTTGTCCCACTGTTCTGCTCCCCACTCTGTCTCTGGTAAGTCCTCTCGTTCCTCCCCCCACCCACAACTCTGGCTTGTACCCCAGTTCTTTTATGCATAAATAAATTGATCTTTAAAGAAACCCTACAACCTAGTTCATCTGATACACATGGGAGCATCACTAGTGTTATCCCTTTTCTGTTATGTAGAAGTTGGGCATAAAATGGCAGGATCTTCACTCCTCTTAGTTACACGCAACCCAATGAGGAGGAACGTTCCAGCAGGGGAGCTAGAGCCTTGCGCTGCCCACCCCTCCCCTCGGAGGCAGGGCTTTGTAGGACCTGACTTTGGCTCTTGGCCCCTCATCAGTATCTGTCTACAAAATAAGCCAGTTTCAGGAGAGGCTGTGATAAAACCACATTCATTAGCTTGGGCTCCATTCGACTCTGAGCCTGTATCGGGGTGGGTAGCGGCAGCCTTTCAAATTGGACAGATGTGAGTTTGAATTCTGGGTCTACCATGAATATGTAAGAGTCTTCATGCTCAAACATCTCATTTTAATTTCCCCTGAATAAAGGCCGTTACCTATGCTACTTAGGGCTAGAGGGAAAAGATTAATCAGGGAACACTTGGAAAGTGCCCAGCACGCAGTAGACACTCACCTGGTAGTCCTGTTGTTGTTGACCCCCTTTCTCTATTATTATAATTAGCACTAGTAAATAGACAGTAATTATCAGAAATGGGAAAGCCTGTTCACCTTGCTCCCCTTTGGTTGTAAACCTAAGGTTCTACAGAGGGGTCCTCAGGCTTCAACTTTTAACCAGTTTTCCACCTTTAATCTCCAATCTCTCTCTCTTTCTAATTTTTTTAAAAGATTTATTTATTTATTCATATAAGAACTGGGGTACAGACCAGAGGTGCCAGGAAGTGAAAGCACTCATCAGAAAGCACTCAGACAGAATGGGGAGCAGAACAGGCAGATATATTGAAATACACTGCTGAGAAAAAATGTGCAAAATGAAGAATAATGTAAAAAATATATAAAATTTTGTATAAAAAGGAAATATACTGCCGAAGGGAGTAGTGGTGGGTCACCTTCCTGGCACACAGCAGGGGTGCTGTGATCGAACTCATGCTGCAGAGGTGCAGATAGCTTCATAATGCTGCACTTTAAGCCATTGCACCACCAGGGCGGGCCCCAATCTCCAATCTCAGTGGAGGAAATCTCAATAGAATCAAAAAGATTTCCTTTCTTCACCTGGGTCTGAATACACACTTGGTGATAGGATTTAAGGGAAGTCATACCCTATCCCACCTCCCACCCAACTTTCCCTGGGGGAAAAAAATCTTAAAACTCTCCTGGAGTAGCTGCCTAGAGTCCGTCAGTGACATTTCCATTCAGTGCAAAATCCTTCAAACGCTGATCAATAGTTAGTCTGACGGTGGTGTATTTTACATAAGGCTATGTCTATTCCCCACACATCCTCTGTATTCCAGCAAAGAAGACCTCCCTAAATCCTGTGCTATAAAGACGTCCGAAGAGAGAAAAGGCACTTAGAAAGAAGCTTGCCAGGAGCTGAGAGGTTCTGTAATGGGTGACTGTGCATAATCACAAAATACCTTTCACACCAGGAAGGAGTTTCTGAATGAAGTGACAAAGCAGCTGCCGCTGGCGTTTTCTGCCATGGCAGCAAGAGTGAGCCTCCTCCTGTCATCAGTTCTTCCTGCTGTGGCTGGGAGGGAAGGTGCTGGCAGGCTTGGGGGCAGGAGAGGCTGGCTGCAGGGGCTGGCTGTTGGCCAGAAAGAAAGGGAGAGACTGCTGCCGGAAGCTGATTTAAGGCCTCTTTGGGAAGCAGAGGTGGCGAGATAAGTGGCCAGAGAACAGCCTGCCTATAGCAGCTATTGAAACAGGCGAGTGGACTGGAGCAGGGAGCCCGTGCAGATGCAAGTAAACGCGACTTTGCAGCAAAATCACAGGGCTTCAGCTCAGCACGGAGGAAAGGTGGCTGGGAAATGCTTGGATTCACTGCAGACAAAACATCGAGCAGGAGCATCGGTGCACGGAGCAAAAGGGCATCCATACACCTCAGTCAAGGACTTGCACCCCTCGTGTGAAAAGTGGGTTCTCAAATTTTGAAAGTGTCTTGCTCTCTAGTTTATCTGACTGCTTTTCATCACTTTGATTCAAGAAATGATGTTTTGATGAGCTCTGGGGGGGAGGGCTTATCTGGATGAGAGGCTGTGAGGGGGACAGGGATGGGGCAAGACGGCAGCCTGAGAGGAGTGAGCAGTGGTTGAAAAAAAGGGGGACAGATAATGGGAAAGGGTGAAGCTGCTAAAGACAAGCATCATGGGGCCCTCCCTGTGGTGCAACGGGTTAGGACGAGGAACTGCAAACTGGCCACAGCCACCTCAGTGCGAGTTTGATCCCTGGCCCTGGAGGTGACCCACATGGCGCGGCAGGCCTCTTCTGACCAGCCCGCAGCTCCCCTCAGCAGTGTACTTCGTCGATCTGCCTGTTCTACTCCCCACTGTCTCTGGTGAGTCCTCTCACGGCCCCTGCACCTCTGGCTTGTACCCAGTTCTGTATGCAGAAATAATAAATAAATCTTAAAAAAAAAATCATGGCCTTGCTTAGGAGTAACCTGACTCCCCCCTCCCCCCCCCCCAGAAGCACAGGACAACTGTCACTTGGTCCTGGTTAGATCCGCATCTCTCCTCACCCACTTCTCAGGCTCTGTAGCCTCAGGTGAGTGTGGACTAAAATCAGTGAGCTGAGGACAACTTGACCTGCTTGTCAGGTGGAAAGCAAGCCAAGAGCGCCCAATGACATCTGGGGTCACCAAGTTTCTGCAGACATGTAGTCAAGCCCCCCCCCCCCAGTTCAGACCAGGCGTTCAGGGAGGGACCCAGACATTGGATTGAAAGGTACACAGGTTTGGGTTCTACCTGTTCTGCCAGTAACTGTCTATGGTGCCTCAGACTGTTCCTTATTTGTAAAGTGACTTCAAACCTGAGAACTCTGTTTAGAGTCAGACACATGCCTTGATTGTCACTGTAGGGAGCAGAAGTGCTGTGACTGGGTCAGGGATGGGGGTTGGGGGGAGACGTGCATATGGGGGTGGGGCAGGACAGGCACTGAAATTCTGCTGTCGACAGTAATGGGACCCAGACAGCCTGGCTGCCTGGTCCCACACCAGGAAGTATCAGGTGTTGGAGGACCAGATACAGAAGGAAATGAGCAGAAACACCCAAACATGGTGTAATGGACACCGGGGTGCAGATGACAGATTGTTCCCACAGAGCGTCACCTGCGGGGAGGTAGAAGCCAATTTGCTTGCAGCCCCCCAGGGAAGAAGAACCCTGGCAGCCTTGGAAATACCGCACATCTGTTTGGGGCAGAGCTGAGCTTCTCTGAACTCACATTTAACAAACATCTAAGTGCTGGCTACCATGTTTCTCCACCTGGAGATTGTGATTGGAAGGACTGAGGTTTTAAAAGGAAGGAAGGCTGGAATGGACCACCCCGCCGGAAGCAGCGGTATTAACTATGGGTTGGCTACACACACACAAAACGGTGGCTAAGTGTGTACACACCTCATAGAAGCATTTTCAGAGAAGGGTCTATGAGCAGGGATCCCTCAGCAGCCATGAGCACCCCAACATCTAGGTCTTCTTATGTTACCTTAAAGCAGCGAGGGACTTTGGGAGCAATGATTAATTCTTGGACTCAGGCACAGAATATTCAAGGTGAGCCCAGACTATCTGTAGGGCCCAAAAGCAAGGAAATAAAGGCGGGAAATGATCTGAGTGGCACATGGGCTCACTGAAAGAGCTCCCCCAACATCCAAAGCTGAAATAATTTGAACAACAGAAGGAAAAACATTATGATTATAACACAGTCTAAAATAAATATCCACGAGTAAACACTGATCTAAATAAATAAACAGAATTATAGCTCTGGTGGAGAAGACTATGAAGACAGACACTCCCCCTTCCAGGCGGCAGAACTTAATTCCCTTCCTCTTGAATGGGGCATGCTTGTAGTGGCTTCTGTCTAAGGGTACACGGTGGGGGCCCTCCCTCGTGGCACAACAGGTTAAAGCACAGCACTAGGAAACTGTCCACAGCCACTGCGGTAGGGTGACCTTAGTTAATTAATACTGCGTTGCACATTTGAAAGTTGCTAAGGCCTTAAAGGTTCTCTCGTCACAAGATAAACCATCTGTAACTAGGTATGGTGATACGATTAACAAGACCTATTGGGGTGATCATTTCACAAGGTAAACCAACATCAAATAGATACGTTGCAAACGTGAAATTAATGTTATATGTCGAGGACACCTCCATAAAAATACATTTTGAAGAAGAAATTATGCTGTTATTTTGTAGGAAAGTGACTGAAGGCCACCGGCTGGAGGGATGATAGGGCCTGAGCTGTGCCTCAGCAAGACACCCTGAAAGCAGTGTATGGAGGTGAGCCAGAGCGAGGGGACAGGAAGTTTTCATGACAGAGTGACAAGATGAATGAAGACAAAGCCTGGGGGGGGGGTTAGATGTGATATTTCAGAGGGCAAAACAACCAGATCTGGTGAGACTGGGGCCAGGAGCAGGTGGCCAGAGACCTCACAGTCAGAAACATCTGCAGGAGCTCTCCCCACATCTTCCTTTCTCTACCCCCAGAAACCAAGATCAGGGCAGCACCTCTCAATCCCCACCTTTGTAGGCAAAGGACACAACAAAATAAATTTAATCTGAGCAACAAAAGAAAACGTAAAATACTGGATCATAAAATAAGCACACTGATACACACCAATGATGAATAAATAAGTGGGGGAGAAGGACCCAAATAAAAACTGGTACCCTGGCCTCCCCTGGTGGCGCAGCGGGTTAAAGCACAGCACTAAGAAGCTAGAGCCAGCATGAGTTTGATCCCCGCCCTGGAGGTGACCACATGGCGCGGCAGACCTCTCCTGACCCGCCCGCTGCTCCCCTCAGCAGTGTACTTTGCCAGTGGCTTGTTCTGCTCCCCACTCTGTCTCTGATGAATCCTCTCACTGTCCCTGCACCTCTGTCCTGTACCCCAGCTCTGCATGCATAAATAAATGTTTAAAAAAAAACTGGTATCCAAATAAAAACACTGCCCACTCTAAAGCAAAGCCCCCACCAAAGACCACAGGATGGATCGGTCAAGTTCAAGGCCCTTTCCCACTACTAATTCACGGGGTAACTTCAGGCATGTTATTTAAGCACCTGTCTGCCTCAGTTTCCTCATCTGCAGGAAGGGGCCCAAGAAGTCCAACTTTGAAGGCTGATGATATGTAGTTAAGGTATGTGAAAAGCTAGTTCTTTTAGCCTGCAATAGTATCAGTAACTGTTCTGATGTGGAAGAAGTCAGGATTTGAGCACTGAGTGGAGGCAAAGAGTGTCTGGAGCCCCGGAGAGGCCTGAGCACAATTTGAAGAAGGCTGAACACAACTGCTCCCAGTGATGGAGGCTCTGGGTGGGGCTCAGCATCTGAGATGCACAAGTCAGGGCACTGGGTTTCCTTCCCTTAATGGGGTAAATTTGCTCGTTTGTTCTTGTCTGTTCTGTCCTTTGGCTGCCTCACTTTGCCAGATGCACACTGGTAATTAGGGAACAGGGTCTCTCCTTCTCCAGGCACCCCCAGGCCCTGGAGGAACGTAGAGGGAGAGATGTGAACGAACCACTACTAGCTTTGTGAAGAGCAAGGTACTGAGGGCCTGCTCTACCACCGTCTGCCTCACTCCTCCTGCAGGTCCTGGAGGTTGCAGATGGGGAACACCACCAGGCGCTCAGGAATCTGACCACGTCCTCCCTTCTGGGTTTCCCAGGTCTTGGTCCAGGCCTTCTGCCCTAGCATCGGGTGTCTCAGTTGGAAGCAGATGGAGGGGAGGAGCTGCCAACCCTCCCACCCTCTCCAAACTTCACCTCTCAAAGCCTGCAGGGTCTTTCCTTCTCGAAGCTTTTCTGTATGTGCTGCTGCTATTGAGTTTGTTTAGGAGGAGGGGACAGGGAAGAGGGTGTGTTCTTTGAGTTTGAGTGTGTGAGAAGGTGGGTGGCAAGAAACAGTAAATTTACAGGAAGGAATGCAGCCTGGGACTTTAGAAAACAGCATCTTGTTGGAGCTGGAGCAAGTCAGAAAGAGAAAACAAAATTGCTGATAACATTATTCCTTTGTCACTGGGTTTCTTCTTTCTTAAAGGCTGCTGAAGTCACTAAGAGACCCATTATAAGAGATGAGTCAAGAATTTAGGCTTTATCCCCTACATTATAGGAGGTCAACTGGTACAGCCTCTATGGAAAATGATATGGAGAGTACTCGAAAAGTACAAATAGAAGTACAAACCACTCCTAGGTATTTATTCAAAGAATATGAAAACGTTAATTTGAAAAGATATATGTATCCCTATGTTCACAGCATTATTCACAGCAGCCAAAACATGGAAACGACCTAAATACCCACAAGACACACAGCTGGATGAGAAAGCTGTGGTATCTAAGCACAATGGAATACTACGTAGCTATGAAAAAGGATGACACCTGGCCTTTTGTAACTACATGGATGGAACTTGAAGTAGTTATGCTAAGTAAATAAGTCAGAAAACAAGACAGTTACAGAATGATTTCATTCATATGTGCAATATAAATAACCATTGAAAACAAACTAACAGAACACAAAAAAAATTGCTCTTAGATTCTATAAGTACTATGGTGGTTACCAGAGGCAAAGGGGGAGGGAAGTTTACTTGATACTGTGAATGGTTGCAGGAGTTTGGTGGTGGGAGCAGTGAGGCATATAATATATCGATATGTGAAGCTGTACTCCTGAAATTTATATAGTATAGTAAACCAATGGCAAATCAGAAACATGTTATTTTTTTTTTTTTGTTAATGTAGAAAATATAGGGCCCTCCCCGGTGGGACAATGGGTTAGGACACAGCATTGCAAGCTGGCCGCAGCTGCTTCAGTGTGAGTTGGATACTCAGCCCTGGAACTGAACCACATGGCGCAGCAGACCTCTCCTGACCTGCCCGCTGCTCCCCTCAGCAGGCTACTTTGTCAGTTGGCCTGTTCTGCTCCCCGCTCTGTCTCTGGTGAATCCTCTCACCACCCCTGTACCTCTGGCCTGTACCCCAGTTCTGTATGCACAAATAAATAAATCTTTTAAAAAATGTATAAAATATAAATGTGAACCTCCTGTTAAGAACAATTTTTAATGCACCCAATGTGCTAAATCAAAAAGAATACACATAAATTAAAAACTGGGTTTCTTATTCAATGAGAGAGCAAATCCAATTAAAGGAGTAGAAAGGAAAAAAAAAAGGGAGAATTCAGGGTTCAAATTCTGACTGCAGTAGTGCTCACCACTGACCTCAGCTCACCTTCTCTCTCTGTGCCTCCTCCTTACTTGTGCTCTCACCTGTAGCCAAGAGTATTTACCCCTCAAAAGAACTGTAGGAAAAACTGACTGAACTATTACATGTCCAGTGTTAAGCTGGGTCAGGAACACAGTAGGCCCTCGAGACACACAGCAGCCACTGCTGTGTCTGGGGCCTCAAGAAATCACGGTGTTCAGAAAGGCCTGCTCTGACCAAGAAGCAAGAAGCCTGGCTTCATGTCCCGGCGTTAGCAACGCCACATCAGATCATAACGTGGCTCCCTCATCTGTCTAACAGGACTATTAATACTTGTCCTACCTACTTTATAAGGATGTGTGAGAAGAATGAGCCCAAATGTGGCAGGATCCATTTCTGAGATGTGGTGGTGTGGCGTTTCTGTACTCCACTCCCACGCTCCCTGGTTTCAAAGCTCCTAACTTCGAGAACACTGGTTGGGTGGGGAGCAGAGCCCGGGTGAAAGCTTCAGGCTAGGGACGAGGTGAAGAGGGGCAGGGGAGAGACCACCTATGAGAAGCAGCTGGGGGTAAGGCCTTCCAGAACTACAAGTGGAAAAAGCCCAGGCACAAGCAGTTGGATGTGTTCCTAGGTTGGGGGAGGTGCCCAGTCTTGGGCCACGTCCCACAGAATTGGACAGCCGCTGACCTTTGGAGGTCACGGTGGTCTGGGCCCTGAGGAAGCTGTAGAACATCAGAAGAGAGCGGTGTTTTCCTGTTTCCAAGCCCTGACTAAGCCTTCCTGTCTAGGGTGCAAACCTGGAGGCTGGGGAAGGACTCTAAAGACTCTGACTTGAAATGTGCGGCTACTCCAGTGGGTGGGGGCTCAGAATTAGAATGACGTTGATGCAAAGGCGATCAAGAGTGGGATGTTTCCTGAATGCCTGTGTTTATGGGCTGACATTAATCTGTTACACACAGATTCCCAGGTTTAAAAGAGCACGGAGTGCCAGGAACACAGAACATGACACAATTATTAATTACCTGATTATTTTGGTATAAAAATGCTTGGCAAGCAGAGAATAGGAAAAGCTCACTAGGGCCAGGAAGGGTTTGGGCTGGAGCCCCTGAGAGATTGTGCTGAGCTTTCAGTGTGGCTGGGGGAGGGCAGTGGAGGAGCCACAGGGAACCTTGGCCTTGACGGCCCAAGTTAAGCCATTTCCTTGCATGTCCATTCCCTGCTGGTCACTTCCCACAAATATGGCCTCTGTGCCCTTCCCAGGAGCTTCCAGAAATTAGACTAGGGACAGTGCTAGGTCTGGGCCTGGGAAGTCTGTCCAGGGGCCTCCTCAGAACTTCTGGGCACCCGCACTTAAGTCTTGAAGGAAAAGGGGGAAAGACAGAGGCCTGAGCCAGGAGACCTAGTTTGGCCCTGCTGAAGGAAAGGCTGTTTTCAGAAGGGAGTCACATTTTTCAGACTCATGTTTCCTCCTAAATAACAGAGGGAGGCAGTGGCCACAGGGACGCCAAGATCTCCAGAGTTAGCTCCTGGTCCACCACGGAATCTAGAGCCTTCTTTTTCACTTCTCTCACTGGACCTGGCCTGGAGAATGCCCTAAGGGCTGCGAAGAACCCACAGTCTAGAGAGGACTCCTCAGCAGTCCCCCTCAGTGTGGGCCTCACTGTGGTGCAGGGGTTAAAATTACAGTGTTATCAAGCTATGTGCAGCCACTGCAGCACTGAGTTCGATCCCCGTCCCTGGAGCAGCAGACCTTTCCTGACTGCCTGCTGCTCCCCTCAGCAGTGTGTTTCAGTGGATCCACTCTGATTCTTGTGAATTTTCTCACACCCTACACCTCTGGCCTGTACCCCACTCCCTGTATGCATAAAGAAATAAATATATCTCTTAAAAAAAAAAAGGGTCGGATCTTTTTAGACCCCATTGAGGCTTCTCTCCTACCATTTAGCTTCAGAAAAGTGGCTCCAGGTAGCCAAGCCACATTGTACCAAGTGGCATTCTGGCTCCAAGAGACTGGGTTAGGGTGGTAGGGAGGGAAGGGGAGTGGGAGCTGTGTAACCTGAGAAATGTACCTGGGCACCGTGAGGGATTCCCGAATACCTCAAATTCCAAGAATACCTCAAATTCCATTGTTGGTCTTGAGGAAAGGTGAGAAAAGGTAAGAGGACAGGAAGGAGATGAAGGGAAAGTGATGAGATTTAAATATGCAAATTCCTTGGATATAAGGGAAATAGCTTGCCAAGCCCCTACTGCCCCTATTCATTCTTTATCATAATGGTAAGAGTAGTGTTTAATGGCATGGTTCCTTCACGCAACAAAGGGGGACTGGATCTCTCCATGAGGGTGCTGAACAGCTGAGTTTCTGTGAGGTGGAGATGGGGGCCCTGGCCTTGTGACAGGAAGGGCCCTGTGAGGAAGGAGACAGAGGGTGTGGGAGGGCCGGGGCAGGAGCCCCAGGGGCAGGACCCAGGCAGCAGAGGGACACCAGTTTTGTGGCTTTCATGGTTTCGTTAAGAGCAGATTTGGCACCAAAGATACTGCTAGACATTGATCAGGAAGCAGAAGAAATGTTTTGCCGTGGAGGCCCCTCTGTGAGTGTTCCTGACACCGCCAATGGCTCCTTCCCACAAACTCTGGGCTGGGTCCTGGAGAAGCCCCCAGCCTTTCTAAGGAGGCCCCTGAGAAGGGAGCAGAACAGAATCACAGCCCATGTGACTGCTGCAGATGGTCCCCACCACACTTCCTCTCTGCTGAAACCCCTCCCCCAAAATACTTTTTGGTTTTAGACAAGTTTCCATAGCAACCGTGGTCCCTATCAGCCAGAGGGTTACCATGGTGACTTGACTTGGCTCAGTGTCCACAGTTAACGAAGGCCCTTACACCTTATCTGTCGAGAAACGCTCACAGGAAACCCAGTGCAGAAGGACTGAGGCCTGGGCTCCCAGGGCGGGCGGGAAGGGCTCTCGGGCCCTCTGGCGCCTGCTGGGCCTCCCTGAGGCCTCCAAGAAATGGTGGCTCCCACCCCCAGGTTCCCTCCGCCCTCCCAGGTAGGTGGTGTGCCTTCAGATAGGCACCTTCTCCACAGCTGCTTCTTTCAGGCCCTGTCTCTTCCCCGTCTAGGAATCCGCCTGGTACAGCTCTGTCTAGCTTCAATGACTCGTAATAATCTCTCCGTATTCACCTGCTGTGAGCCTTCCGGTGTCCCTGGTGCCTCCATTCTAACTGCTCCAGGCCTGCACCGTCCCTGTTACGGGGACACACTGGAGGCTCCGTGAGGGCAGGGCCTGACTCCCGGCTTGGAGTGTCTGCTCTGGGCTAGGAAGCAGAGGGAAGGCTGGTTGTAAAAAGGAAAGGCGTGAGGCCAGCTGGATGTTCTTGGAGGCTGCAGACCCAGTCTGTAGATAATGGGGCTTCTACTTCAGCCTTTTCTGTCTCCACTTCCCTCCCTCCCTTCTCACCACTCACCAGCTACTATGCCAAGAGTAGAGAGCAGAAACGAAATCTGATAAGCGAGAGCCTCCCACGACCATCCTTACACATGCCTGGGCCGGGATGAGAGCGGCCATCTGTGGGGCCCTGGCTGCCCCCACGCAGAGCTGCAAAGCAACCTCCCAAATGCGGGACACATTCTCACTGTGCTCAGAGATACATTTTTAAGATTTTTGCGGCATCCTCAAAGAACCTAAAACAATACAGTCATTAAAAAACAGTGAGAGTGTTTGGTTAAGCTCACTATTTTTTTTTAGTCTGCAAAAAGTGTTATGTTTAAAATTAACAGTAGTGTCTTTTTTAAAAGGCTAAAGTCAAGCTTTTTATTTTCTGCTCTGAGAGGGCCTAGTTGCCACCTGACCAGCGGGCAGAACTCTGTGTCTGGGCCTCACATGCTTCCCAGAAGGACTTCAGTTCCACTGGTATCCCCACTGGGCTACGAGAATCCACAGGGCTATTGGGCTTGGGCCTTGGCCAGGTCCTAACCTTACCTTAACTCCTAACCTTAACCCTCCGCAGGGCCCAGTCTGCAAACCAGGCCTGCCTTCCAGAAGCCCTTGAGTCCAGCCCTAGCTGCAGGGACCCAGCTGCTGGTTTCTTTTCTTGTCTTTTTCCCCACTGCCATCTCTTCTGGCCCCTTGCCCTCTCTCCTCTGCCCTCCCTCACCCCAGAAGCCTCACTTCATTTAGAATAAGGACTTTGTTTTGGCAAATCATCCACACATCATGTCTAATATTTGTCATTGTTGTTCTGACTTCTGAATTATGTATATGCCGTCAGATCCCTTCCATTTTCTTGTAAATGATGTTTCATCTTTTCTCATGGCTGAAGAGTATTCCATTGTATGGGTATACCACATCCTCCTGAGCCAATCTTGATTTGTGGGCACTTTGTCTGTTTCCAAGTATGAGCTTTTGTAAATTATGCTGCAATAAACATTGCAGAGCATGTAATTTTTTTAAAGGTGTATTTATTCATATAGAACTGGGGTACAGGCCAGAGATGCGGAGGGTGAGAGGCTTCACCAGAGACAGAGTGGGGAGCAGAACAGGCAGATCAACGAAGTACACTGCTGAGGGGAGCAGCGGGCGGGTCAGGAGAGGTCTGCCACGCCATGTGGATCTCCTCCGGGGGCAGGCGGGAATCGAACTCATGAGGAAGTGGCTTAAGCTTCTTAGTGCTGTGCTTTAACCCGCTGCGCCACCAGGGAGGGCCCTGCAGAGCATCTAATTTTTGAGGGGATGGCTTCATGTTCTTCAGGTAGCGGCCCAACAATGAGATTTCTGGGTTACGTGATATTGCCATTTTAAAAAAAAGATTTATTTATGCATATAGAACTGAGGTGCAGGGGTGGTGAGAGACTTTACCAGAAACAGAGTGGGGCACAACAGGCAGATCAGTGAAGGACACTGCTGAGGGGAGGAGCAGGCAGGTCAGGAGAGGTCTGCTGCACCATGTGGATCACCTCTGGGGTAGGGGATCGAAGTCACACTAAGGTGGCTGCAGCCAGCTTGCAGTGCTGGGTCCTAACCCATCATGCCACCAGGGAGGGCCCCCATTTTTTGTTTTTTAAAATAAACCCAGATCACTTTCCAAAATGGCTGGATTGCTGGCTGTCCCCAACACCAGTTACCCCTTGGCAGGACTCCTTGATTTCGGGGCATCCTGGCAGCCAGTACTGCCCAATGGTGAGCATTTGGGGTCAGGGGTTTGGTCACTTTCTAACAGCATGACCTCAGGCAAGAAGTTTAACCTCTCTGTCCCCCAGTTTCCATGAAATGTGAATGATGGTGACAATACCCACTTCCCAGAGTGGCGGTGAAGATGAGCCGAACTGCTACACACAGTGTGTGTGCCTAGCAGGAAGTTGGGGACCAATGACTGCCAGGGACCTTCTGTGCTTGCCAAGAAGGGCCTTTGAGGCCAGGGTTTTTCAAATTGCAGGTTGCAACTCATTTATGGATCTTGAAATGGTTTTGGTGGATTGCAACCAGCCATTTCAAAAAGACCGTATATAATCAAATCAAATCAAAAATCAAGCCCACTATACATAGTAAGCATTATTTCATGAAAATCTTGACTCAATATTATATCAAATGGATTTGCTAAAACATATTTCTTATTGAAAAGTCTAGTTAAAAAAATTAAATGTTGGGCATTGGGGTGTTGTCAGGGAAAACCTCAGTGTGAATGAGTTCTTTTTTTCTTAAATATTGATATTTTTTTATGTATGCATATAAGGACTGGGGTGCAGGCCAGAGGTGCAGGACAGGGGGGTTGGGATTCACCAGAGAGAGAGTGGGGAGCAGAACGGGCAGATCGACGGAAATACATTGCTGAGGGGAGCAGCAGGTGGGCCAGGAATGGTCTGCTATGCCATGTGGGTCAGCTCCCTGGCCGGGGATCAAACTTGTGCTGCAGTGGCTGGTGATAGCTTCATAGTGCTACACTTTAACCCACTACACCACCAGGGAAGACCTTTTTTTTTTTTTTTTTAAGATTTATTTGTTTATGCTTACAGAACTGGGGTACAGGCCAAAGGTGTGTGGGTGAGAAGATTCACCAGAGACAGAGTGGGGAGCAGAACAGGCCGATGTGCTGAAATACACTGCTGCGGGTAGTGGTGGGTGGGTCAGGAGAGGTCTGCTGTGCCAGGTTGAGGGTAGTGGTGGGTGGGTCACCTCCCTGGCTGGGAATTGAACTCATGCTGCAGTGGCTGCGGACAGCTTGATAGCACTGAGACTTGAACTCCTGCACCCCTGGGCAGGCCAAAGTTCTGTCCTGAGACAAAGCAGAGCAGGCTGAGGTAGGCATGCAGAGAGGATGAAGGAAGGGCACTGCTGGTGGGGGTGGGTAGGGAAGAGCCGGACGCAGGGATCAAGATGGCAGAAACAGTCTTGGCTCTCGCACATGCTTGCTATGAAGCAGGCCTATTTCTCAACGAAGACTGGGAAAGCCTCCACTTAAAAAGTTTTACCTCAAGACAGCCTGGCATGACTCACCAGAGATAAAGGCCGGCCTCCACACTGTGACGCTGTCCCCAGGGGAACTTTCAGACAAGGGCCCCTTTGTGGGCCAGGACTGCTGACCAGACAGCTGAAAGTCTCTGTGAGAGACACGCTGCCTGCGAACAGGGACCTCTGTCCCTCGCCTGCCCATGGGCTGTGTCTCCAGCAATGTCCATCTGTTGCAAAGGAGATTTTTGGCATCAATAATTTCATTGGCCCACTTGGCAGCTCTCTGAACTAGAAAGGGCAGGGAAAGTATCCTCCAGAAGAAGATGAGTAAACTGAGGCCTCAGGGGTCAAATAATTGCTCAAGGTCACAGTTGGCCCAAGAGTCCACATTTGTACAGTCCCTTTACACCCTCACCCATGCGGGACCCACACAGGGGCCTGTGTGAATGGGGTGTGAAGGAGAAGGTAAGGAGGACGAGATCAGCTTGAAGAGGATGCACATTAGTGTATCCGGAGCTCAGGAAGGCTCAGAGGGGAAATTTAGCGGTGAGGAGAGACATCAAGACCTTGGTTCCTTGCATCTTAGGAAGATGATACAATTCCCGAGGCCAGGGCCACTTCTGCTCTTCTGCTGGTCCTGGGCTTAGTGATACACACTGGCCCAAAAAATGAAGAAAGGGGCCATTGGAATGTTCCCTTCAGCTCTTATAATTGTGCCTGTTTGGGGCAGAAATGATCAGTTACCCCAACAGTACCCTGGGTCACCAACTTGGCCTCGGAGGTTGGTGCCACCATCACCAAGAGCATCATCACCACCACCGGCCCCTCCACGACCACCTTCAAAACACCACCAGGACCAGACCTTCGTCGCCACTGGTACCAGCACAACCATCAGCATATCACCACTGGCACCACTGCCACGGTCAGCACTCGCTGCATGCTCAGGTCAGCAATTCTGCCTCCCGCCTCTGGGTTCAGTGTGTATGAATCTCATGTGTTCGACAGTTGGTAAAGACTTGCTTATAGTCTTTACCATCATGAGGGCCCTCCCTGGTGGCGCAGAGGGTTAAAGAACAATGCTGCAAGCAAGCTGCAGTCTCTTCAGTATGAGTTCAACCCCCAGCCCCGGAGGTGACCCACATGGCGAGGCAGACCTCTCCTGACCCACCCACTGCTCCCTCTGCAGTGTACTTTGTCAGCTGGTCTGTTCTGCTCCCCACTCTGTCTCTGGTGAATGCTCTCACTGCCCCTGCACCTCTGGCCTGTACCCCAGTTCTGTATGAATAATCTTTTTTTAAAAGTTAAAAAAAAAGGCACCATGACTGCAACTGAGATTTTGCGACCAAAGGTGCCTTCCACATAAGAGACATTCCTCTTTTTGCCTGGACCCTGCAGGAGTCTCCAGCTCCCACCACCTGCTCGGCCTGCTCCCTACACTGGCCACGGCCTTGACCCTAGAGGCCTTCCAGGTCTCTCGCCTCCTCCAATTTTCCCACAGCCACCTCAGTGAGATTTGGAAAATACAAACCTGATTTTACTCCCTCACTTGAGACCTTTTCTGTCTTTCAGCTGGACATAGGGATAAAATTGGAATCCTGACCTGACCTGCCTGCCCTGGGTAGCCCAGCACTCCCAGTGGCTTCACCCCCGCCTCCATGACTGGCCTCCATGTCCCAAAGTACCTGAGCCACAGTCCTCAGGCTGGCTCGCTTCTGCTCTGCCCTGGGCGTGGCAGAAGGCTTGCCTCCTTAGGGAGGCCCTCTCTGACCAGTGCCTCTAGCCCGAATCATCGCCTCCTTTACTTTCCCTACACAGCTCTTAAGTGTGAATGGTGGGTGCCTTTCCGTGAGTCTTTGCCAAATGCTGCCTTTCCCACAAAAGGAAAAAAAAGCATGGATCTATTTTGTTCATGGCTGTCTCCTCAAAGATGAAAGCAATATTAGGCATACAGTCGATGCCCAACACAATTGAGGGGCCCCATGCCAACCAAGCTTGCTGCTAATCAGACCTGGGCTCTTGACCGTGATGCACCACGGCTCCTCTGCTCCAGCCTGGGACACCCCCCTGCCCTTCTACCCTGAGGTGTTGAGCTTGGGCAAGGTTCTCACATGTTCTTCAGAAAACCACATCCAAGGCACAAGATTCTGCTCCTTGGCCCACTGCCTAGGCTCCTCAGCCCAGCAGTGTTAAGAGCAGAAAGCAAGGAGAAATGGCGGCCAGGCAGCTAATGGAAAAGCAAGCAGGTGAGGTGAGAAGGTGGAGGAAGGGAGTCGGGAGAGGCTGCAGGGCCAGCAAACCCAGGGGACTAGGAATGGGCATCGGCTTATCGGCCACAGAGGCAGCTCCCTGACCTCCAGAGCAGCTGGCGTGGGGGCTGCACAGACCCACTCCCAGGCCCACCTTCCTCTCCCCTTGGCCTCTGTTTCCAGAAAGTGCTTCCCATAGTGCATCCCACACAAGTGAGCGGTGCTGGGGCCCGAGGGAGGAGCTGGGATGCAGCTGGGGAGGGGCTGGGGTGCAGGCAGCGAGCCTGGGAGGAAAGCCAGGGCCAGGCAGTGGGTGAGGATGGGCAGAGGGAGCTGGCACAGACACTGCCCACGTCACACTGTGCTCCATGCCAAGGCTTTTACAGTGCCCATGAGCAAACACCACATTTCATCCTAAAAAATCCCCCCACGAAGCCGTGATGGAGCATAGTTCGTTTCCATCTGAGCACTAAGCCTGCTAAAGCCATCAGAGATGGGGTGTCAGTGGGGGTGGGGGTCTGGGGTGGGAGTGAAGCTGGGGGAAGTGAGCCTTCTCACCCTGGGGCTGAAGGGCCCTGTCATCCTCTGTTTGCTCTCTGAAAGGGGCTGGGGTTTCTGCAGACATGACCTCATTCCCTGCCTCCTGCTGTTACCATCTTCATTTTTTTTCTGAAGAGGGAAACTGAGGCAGTCGTCCAGCTCCCTAGAACCCTCAGCAGCAGGAAGATGTGCCCTCACTGGTTTTAAGTGCCTCCTGCCCAGACTGTGAGACCCAGAATGCCTTGGGGGTCTGAGGCCAGGATCTGCCAGGACTCTGCCAGTCAGACTGGCCTGCCAAAGGCCTGTCCTTGCTCCTCACAGGAGTGGTGTGTCCCCACAATTGGGACGTTTGCCAGAAGAGGTTCCCTCAGCCGCCCCCACGGCGTGGAAAGCCAGCTCTGACAGCCCCTCAGGTTTCACTGAGGGGTTATATGAGACTTTGTGGGTGGGGAGACCGAGGAGTGACTTTTAAAAGCATATTTATGAGGTTTAAAAGCCACAGAGAAAGGGAGAGGTGTGTTTGTTACTTGACCCTAAAACCTCAGCGAATATAGTTTTAAAAATTCATGGGTCAGGCCACTGACAGCCATGTGCCAAGATGCCAATGCCTGTCACAGCGTCCTCCCGCCACAGGTCAAACTCCTAAAATAAGGATTTCGGGACAAGAACCCAGCTGGGAGACCTGGATTCGGGTCCCTGAACTGCCACGCTTCGGTTGGGCAATGCTCCCCGGCTTTTTCGCTCTTGAGCAGGGGGTTGCTGAGGTCCCTTGGTGACATTCTAAGCAGTGTCTGTCGCCACACTGTTCCTTCCCAGGGTGGAGACTTCTGCCTCAGGGGTGGAGGGGGGCGAGGAAGAGCACCATTCTGCCCCTTGGTGACAAAGATCTGCTGTGGGTGCCAAGTGGGGTGCCCTAATTTTAAAGCCTAACAAAAGGCATGAATTGATTAAACAATGGAGGAAAGAGTTGGGTCGGGGGGCAAGGGAGCCATGGTGGTCCTGAGCAAGCAGTCATTTCTCTCTGGGCCTCAGTTTCCTCATCTGCAAAATGAAGAGCCTGCTCTTCATCTTGAAGTCCCTCTGGCTTTGACACTGTGACGCTGTGGCTGGCACACAACTCGGGGGAGAAGCTTCCTGTGCCACGGCCCGGCCAGATCTCTGCCCAAGGGGAGGAGGGAGACTCTAGTCCTTGCAGGGGAGAGGAGCCGGGTGCTTTCACCTCTATTCTTGGCTCTTGTTTTCTCATTCTGTTCAAAGAAATCCTAACAAGTAACATGCCGGGGGTGGGGGGCGCAGGAGTGGGGGGCTGCCTGCTGGCTCTGCAGCGAAGCCCAGATGGAGCAACTCACTATCCTGCCTCCCAGAAATCCTGAAGCATTGGGTCCACCCTCTCTCCCCATCTCAGGGGAGGGCAACCGAGACGGTGACGGCCAGCTCCTGGCCACAGGTGAACGTAGGAGGCCCAACATCCACCCCGCTTGCTCTTTCCTCTCCATATTACAGGGTGGGGGACACCTTCCAGAGGGCAGAGGGCCCAGGAAGCCCCGTGTGCTGGGGATGGACACAAAAGGTGCTGGCACTGGCCTCCTCCAGCCTCCATTGCTCCTGGGTCTCCTGACCATGAAGGCAAGTTCTGGAAGTCTAACCTCGGTGCTTCTTGTTACTATCATTTTCTCCCTATGTCCCCTGAGCATGGATAAAGGACAGCTGCTCCGCCGCCCTCACACCCCATCCCCCACCCCATCTGTCTTCCCTTCTCCTTCCAGACTTATGTTTCCTACATACAGGCGGCTGGAGATAATATATGATTTTTTTTTTTTTTTGTAAGGAGGGAGGCAAGACGAGAGTGGGTGTGGGGACAGATTCCTTTCCAATTATGTCTGGCTCAGGCTGATGGTAGTGTCAGTTTGCATTCCCTGAACTTACAGGAGCCAAGAAGCCAGGGGAGGCGAGAGCCAGAGGGAGCTGTTTCCTCCCCGGCCTCCTCCAGGGCAGACCCGGGCGCTGGGGGGCAGGCTTCAGGAAGGGGTCATTCGGAGGAGCCCTCTTCCCTCAGCTCAGCAACCTGCCTCCTCTGGTTTCACCCCCATGCAGATGGAACTTACCTTTGAGGGGGTCGCGTTCACCAGCCCACTCACTCAGAGCTCACGGCTCCCTCACATCCTTTACACGTGACTTTGGGGGACTCCAAGAGGAGACCAGCCGTGTCCACAGTGATCAGAACAGAAAGGAACACTGCTCCCCCCCCCAAATCTCCAGAGCAGTTCCATGCAGACAGGAAGGTTTTGTGTTTTGAACTTTACACTGGCGCAGATTATTGGAAAGTGAGTGTATTTGCAACATAGATACAGAAACACCCAAGTCTCAACAGGCTTGCTGTCGGGCTGGGACAAATCTGGCCTACGAAGGAGGTCTCACTGACAGTGTCACTGCACAAGAAGAGGCAGGGGTCCTGAACACCCCTGCGCTCTTCTTTGCTCCTGGCCCATCAGCCAGGGAGCAGCGACAGTGACACAGTGGCCCTCAGGAGTGGGGGGTCCTCTCCCCACAACCTGTAGCTCGTGCCCCATCAGACAGAGACTGGAGGAGGGGATTCTCCAAGGCTTCTTGTCCTGGTGGCTCCCACCTGGGGGGTGTCAGGATCATGTGGAACAGAAATGGGAAACGATTCCCCAGCCACAGACATGTGTTTCTAAGTCAGTAGCTGAACCTTGACAGTGAACGCTAAGAACGGACAGAGTTGAAGGCGTGATGAGGTGGGCCGTACGCAGGCAAAATCCATGGGAAAGAGACCGGGGCAAATGGCAAACGGCTCTGGCAGGGGCTGGGCAGGAAAGAGCCCCAGAGGAAGGTTTCCTGAGCGAAGGGAGAGGGTGGGGAGGCCGGGGGTGCAGTCGAGAGAGGGGAAGGTCAAAGAAAAAAGAAATGTGAGTGAGAGGCGCCAGTGCCTCTTAATCAAATTCAAATGGCAGGCAGACAGCAAGCAAACTGACATGTCTAATTTCTGCATCTGCACTTTGAGTGGGGTTTGGAAGGAGCTGGCATCCTGGGGACAGGCTTCTCGAGAACAGCCTCAGCACACACTGAAGGGCCAATGAACGGTCACCTGGCAGGCGTGGTCGGAGATGAGACGGCATGAAGCACACCAAGAGGAGAGACGTGGGGAGGACAGAGGCGGTGTGGCGGCCGGGGGCTCGGGCAGACCAAGGACAACACAGGGATCTGGGCCAGTTGGGGAGCTGTGCTCCCCCTCAGATGGAAGGATCCTCAGGGCAGTATTCATGCTTCTCCCATGTGACTGGTGGATTCTGTGTCTCCCCCAGCAGGCCGGGGAGCTCCTGGGGCAAGACCTGCGTCTCTCCGTGTCCCATATCAGATGGGGGCTCCCCAAAGACAGAGGCCATGTCCCTCCCTCTAGAAGCCCACACAGGTGGGGGGGGGGAAGAGGTGACAGTGAAATAAAATGAAACTATCACTTACTGGTGCTCTTCAAGCACTGAGCACTGTGTTCTATGCAGTATGTTGTCAACTCTTGGTTCCCCCTGTTACTTGACACATTTAACAAGTGAGAAAACTGAAGCTTTGATGAGAGGTTAATTGATCAAAGCTAGTTAACACGAGGAGGGATTTGAACTCGGGTTGGTCTGACTGGATACCCTAAGCATTTGTCCCCAATATTCTGTCCTTCCTCCTGAGACCCCGAGAGAACAACAGTGACGGCGTGGGGTGCATAGAACTGCTACAAAGAGCTGGAGTTGAGAAGCTGGGAACTTTATAATTGTGATGCAGAGATACAATTTCAGCAGGAAACCCAATCTCTGTGCAGAGTGTGGGAAAATGGCAGGAATCCAGCCCCTGCCAGCCCCAAACCAGGCTGGCTCCTCTGTGGCAAATTTCTTTCCATTTGTTATCAGGCATCCTGCCCCTGAGGTATGGTCAGTGGGGCTCCCTCCTACCCAATACCCGGACCCTTGGCCCCAGTTTCATGGGTCAGCATCAACCCTAACCACCTGTCCACCCCGAGATAAGTCAAGGAGTCAGGATGTCCTGGTCCCGCCCTCTCCAGATGTTCCCCCAGCTGTGTGATAAAAGGCCACTGCATGCCTCAATCCCGGGAGGGCTCTGAGGACCACCAGAGGGGTGCTGGCCAAGGGAGAGCCTGGGAACAGGGCAGGGCACTGGTGGAGGCCTTGGGTGGGGAGGGGACAGACAGCCCAGGGTAAAGTTATGGATCAGTCCAGAGAACTCGTCGCCCCAGAAATGAAACAGGATGCTGCCATCTTGATGCAGAGAGGACCCCGCCCTGAGCGAAGGACTAGGACTAGGTAATGCTTTTGCCCAGCAAAAGGCACTACCTTGGAAACTTTCATCTCATGGTCTAGCCACATATGGTTCAACCACTTTCTTTTCTCATAGTTTCTATTATTTTTCTCATCATCCGAGTCTAAACAACTACTAACTAGGATGACGTATTACTTTAAAAACTTCTGACAAAGCCAACTTCTGGAGAACATGTTTTTCTCTCTTCTTGTGAGACCCCAACAGACCCCCTTCCCCAGAGGAGACTGGCTGAGCTCAGGGCCACATGGATGGGGTGGGGGCCAGGGGACAGAAGAGGAACCTGTCTGCGATACGAAGGATGAATCGGCTGAGCAGAGCCGAGCAGAAAAAGGAGCAAGAACACGGAGCCTGGGAGGAGCCTCAAGGAGCTAGTTCCCTTTCTTCTGGAAAGCCAGCTGATCCCTGTCTGGTAACCCCGTAACAGCTCTGGGCCCACGTAAACTCCCCCTCTGCTCAAACTGACTCCAGGGCAGCTTCCCCATGGGTAGCCAGAAGTCTGGACTAAAACATCAGAACTGAAGTTCAACAGCATCATGAGTGGAGCCAGGGGTGTATGAAGATCCCGGGACCACTGGGGCCCTCAGCAGGATAAGGGAGTGGTCAGGGGCCACTCAGAATGGTGGGTAGGCTGAGGAGGCAGAGGGGGAGGCAGCCTCAGGGTGGGGCAGGGCGAAGGATTAATGTGCATTATTAATAGCGCCCCAGTGACTTCTACTCCTATGTCATCCCCACGATCACCCGTGCTGGTGTGTGAGTCCCACTCTGCAGGTGAGAAGCAGGTTCAAGGAGGCCTCCTACAGGGGCCAGTGCGAAACATCGGTGTTATCTAACCCTCATATGCATGCTGAAAACCTGGTGCTCTTTCCATGACTCCAGGCAGTAGGGACCCCAGACACAGGGCTCCAGGTGAAGGGCCAGCCCCCTCTTGGGGGCCCCCTCATCCCCGGTAGCAGTCATGCTGGCCCTTCTGTCCACCAGGATAGCCAGGCAGGTAGGGGACATGAACATGGGTGGTGGTGAAAGTGAACTGACCACAGGCCAGATGATCTGCCCCAACATGGTGGTGGGCGTCCAAGCCAGGCAGGTTCAGGGGGTGTCTTTGGCCTCCAGCCCCCTGTACCACCAATCTCCTACAAGAGGTCTCAGCATGGGCCCACTCTATGTAGAATAAAGGGTCTGGGCAGCTGCCCAGCAGGGTTTGCCAGGCCTGCAGGACACTGCAAGGCAGTGTTCTCACGGGAGAGGCAGGACAGCACAGTGGTGAAGGGGCAGGTGCTGGTGCTCCTGCAGGTCTGCTTGCAGCTGTACCCATCCTTCTCTGTGTCCTAGCTTGTGACCCTGGGGAAGCTTCTGAACCTCTCATCTCATCAGTAAAATGGGACCAAAAAATCTACTCCCTAGGTTGTTCTTGGCAACTAAGTGAATTAAAGCACGCAAAGTGCTTAGAACAGTGCCTGATGCCTCACCTGATAGATGACAGGTTTTACTATGCATCATTGGGTCTCCCGGGAACTAACTCCTCCCGAGGTAGATGCAGGGCTCTGGGCAACCTAGCTGGGGGAGGGGGTTGCTAGGGAGCACAAAGGGGAAGTCACATCTCGAAACACAGATGGGGCTGACTCAGTGGCATCAGCCACAGGCCTGTCCTGGCTCATGCAGCGTCTCCCCCCAACTCCCCAAAACTGGGAAGTGGAGATCTGATCCTATTTTACCAGCGAGGAGGCTGGGCTGACGCATTAAGGGGCTTATCAAGATCACACTTGCAGTGACAGATCGGGGATCACAGTTGGAGGGCCCAGGGCAAGGGCTTATCCCAGACTTAAGAGTCTGACTCTCCTGGCAGTTCTAGGGTCCTGCATCAGCCACGTCCGCTCTGTGCCTCCAGGCCATGCAGGAAGCCTCCTGGCTGTGAGTCTGCCCAGCACTGGCCCCACACAGCACTGTCACAGTCCCGCCTGGGGCTGCACAGGGTCAATCAGCAGGGTCCTGGCAAATCGCTGGGACCCAGGGAATGTTTGCTGAGGCCAGGAGAGAGACTGGCCCTCAGGACCACAGCAAGACTGGTTCAGCCTCAAGGTTCTAAAATATCTAGAGGACAAGGGCAGCAGAAAGTTACTATGTGTGCAGAGGCCGGCCAGTTCAATGGTCACGTGCAGGCGCCTGGATCAAGCCTCACATGAAGCTTAAGTTCGCCGTGAACGTGCTATGTCACTTTGGGCAAGCGGCTCCCCGGAGTTTCCTCATCTCTGCGTCACTTGTGATAGTGGGTTATCTACGTTGGGGTTATCAGTCCACAGAGAGGCACCGGAGGATCACACTGACTGTTAAAAGATACGACACTCTCTCACACCGGAAAGCAATAAAAAAGAGCTTCCCTAAGCCCCGGAGCTCCGGGTGTAACAGGAGGGTCCCCGGGACCCTTCTGGCTCTGCAGCCTGGGGACTTTGTAAAATATTTTGCCTGAGACCCTTGAAGAACTGGGCGGACGAAGTGGGCTTACACAAAGCGCTCAGCGCAGCAGGCAAACAGTGAGCGCTCGATAAATGTTTCAGTCATTATTACGAATCTCAGACTCAGCTCCATGAATGTTGCTGGCCACCCCGAGACTTCGGGACGCAGGCTTCTGACAGTCTGCAGAGCATAAGGCCTCAATGAGAGTCCTGGGCACTGAGGACATCCTCCTGGGAGCCAAGCCCTGCAGCCTGGCCCTTAGAGGCCTAAAGTTGGGGACCGGCGGGGCACAGGCAGGGAGGTCCTGTTCCAGCGCCCCTGGGTGCCCAGCACGTCCCTGGAGGTGGGAGCAGGAGCAGGGGCAAACTCTCCAGGCTGCCGATTGAGCAGAGAGCAAACTCCACTGGGTGTCACGGTGTGAGCACCCTGGAAACCCCGCCTGCCCTGCCCCTGCAGCAGACGAATCTTACCCCCCGGACACCCCCCGTCCACCTTCTGCTGCCCACCACAGCATCGGGAGCAGCAGCAGCACTGGCCTGCCAATCTCTGTTGCTGTCTAAGCTGGCCGTGGCCAGGGGCAGGATGCACAGGGTGGAGGGCCATGCTGTGAACACCGCAGTGACCCCTGGATACATGTCACTATAAAGTCCCTGTGGAAGTATCGACGAAACTGAGACACTAGGATAGTACCTGAACCCTATGGCACCCCCAAACTCCAGGGTAACACTCTCTGGGGGCACTGAGACAAAATTAAGACCCCTATAGCAAAACACCCTAGTTCTTATAGTAGAATCTGTGGTAACGCACCAGGAAACATCCCGGTAGCATTGCAAAGAACAAAGATTTGAGCTTAGAGTAAGGCTCCTAATCATCACTGGATCACCCTCACTCCCAGTGGGCCCTCCTACCCAGGCTGGCCTGCTCCCTTCACTGCCTGAAACACCATCTGCTCGAGGCTTGTAGCCAGTGAGTCGAAACCCAGTCCTCTTACTCCAAGCAAGCGAAGCCTGATGACTGGGATGCCTCTCTCCTTATACCAAGTGTTTCTGACTCCCTTAAATAGCTCCCCAACTTCCACTCCTCCAGGAAGGCTTCCTAGAGGGAAGTGTGTGGGTCGAAATGTGGCCCCCACCCTACACATGTTGGTCCCTGAATTGCACCCAATAGAAACACTCCACTGTCTGTTGTCAAGTTGGTTCAATATGTCAGTTCTGCTGAGTGAAGCTGGCCTCAGGTTCCATGGTGGGTTGTAGGTCTGCCTTTGGCAGGCAGCCCGAGGATGGGGCAGCACAGTACCCATCCTGGGCAGGACCAAATCCCAGTCAGAGCTGTTGCTATTCAAGGCAATTCGGCACAGAGACATCCTCTCCCTGGCCCTCCCAGACAGGGCGGTGAGGGTAGTCTTGATTCAAATGTGCAGAACTAGAGGCCGCATGCCGAGGGGGAAAGCTGGTCCACACTGGCTCATGCAATAGGATAAGATCCCTGATGCAAGGAGGGGACGGGGGCATTTAAGCTGGGTTTCCAGGGGGTGAGTAAGAGTTTGTCTGTTGGAGAGATTTGAGGGTCTTGGTGCCCAGGCAAGCGGACAAGTGGGGCAGGCTTCTTGTCCCCTGGGCTTCTGCTTCCTGCCCGATGAGGACCTCATCAGTTAGGACCAATGGGTCTGAGGTTCTTTTGGAGATCCTGGCGTGGAGGAGGGGGTGAACACTGAGGCTTGTCTCTGTTTAGCTGTCAAGCAGAAACCTTCTGGGGGTGTCATCACCTCACCTGACCTGCCTTTCCAGTCTATTCTTTTTGACCTCCTTCTACACATCTCCTCCAATGACAACACCCCAAAATCAAGTCCCTCCAATTACCTCCTCCTTTTCCTTCCTATCCCTCTCCTCTGCTGCCAGAATCCCAACCTTGTTTTCAAATTCATGTCACTTCTCCAGAGCCCCCCAGTCCCTCATCCACACCCCAGCACTTCCCCAGCACCATTCTAGTTCAAGGTGACCTTGCTCGCCCTTCCTAGCTTGTGCAGGACGTTCCACAGTTGCCTTGTGACAACCCTTCTCACCTCGTCTCCCCTGTCAGGAGCCAGCAAGTAGGGCCCAAAGCCTCCATTTCTGGAGCACAGGGGCTGCTTGGCAAGTGACCGTACCTTCAATGGACTCAAACTCAAACTTGGGGGGCTCATACGGGTGAGGTTCAAGTCCTGGCCCTGCTACACACTTACTTTATTGACTGGGCAGGTCACTCAGTGCCCGAGTTTCCTCATTTGTAAGTGCCTGGACCTCATTAAGTCACTTCTTTTACATGAAGGAACAAGTTCAATACCAAACGACTGATACATGTTCATTACTGTGATTGGATTTTGTGTCCTTGGGACCTATTTTTTCCCACTGGGAGAGTCAGGTCCCAGATGGTAGGAGGCAGCTTCCCGACCCAAGATGGTTGAATTCTCAGGTGCCAAGGCAGTTTAGGGATCCCACGGAGAGAAGCAGGGTCTCCTGGGTGACTGTGAGCTCCCCTTGGTGACCTGAAGCGTGTGTCCCCCAGGGTCAAAGGAGCCTGAAGAGTCACCTGTGCTCACAGGGCCTTTCTGGGTCAGGAGCCAGGGAGTCCGAATGCCTGCAGTCTCTGCCTGGGGGTCTGTGTGTGGGCTGTTCTACCCTGGTCCTACTTCGGGCTCTTTGAAACCTGTCCAGTCCTTGTATACACGCACACCCACGTGCAAGTGTATCTTCATTCATGCCTGCGCGCCAGAGGCCAGTGAGTGCGCAAGAGTTCCATGACACACACACTGACAAGGCCTGCCCTGTGTGCACACCAACACCCAACCTCCCATGAGCTCTCGAGGTTTGCGTCTGTGTACCACGCACTCCACCTCCCACAATCGGCCCTAGGCTTATTCTCCCAGATTCGCTGTCTTCCTGCCCAGTTCAAGGTCGCAGTTGGCGATCTGGCTTATGAGATTCTGCACCTGGAAACATGGCGCTTATGACATTAACTAGCCTCCTAGGCCAGATCACACCCAACAGCAACCCCCCAAGTAGATCCCCTTCAAAAAGCACTGGGGTTTGCAGGGGCCAGCACTGGGAACACTGGCAGCTCACCAGGCCTTGAGTCTGCCCTTGCTCCCCCACCCCCACCTGATAGGAGCAAGTGGTCTGAGAAGCCCTGAGCAGAAGCCGCTGCTCAGAAATTACAAGACTCGATGGAGAAACCACCCACTCCAGCAGCCCCAAAGTGTATCACTGGGATGTCTAAAATAGATTCCCGGATGGCTCCGGCCGAGGCCACACCCCTGCCTAGCCCCAGCCGCCCAGCTGAGGTTTGGCTGAGCTGAGCTCGAGGGCTGTGTGTCAAACATGCCATGTACAAGGCGCTGGCAGCGAAAGACTGGAACCTGCTGGAGCCAGGGGTCCCGGGGGTGACCCTGTAACCTGCAAGTGGCCTGAGCTCTGAGCTCTCCCACTGGCCACCTTAGCACCAAATGGGCTGGCAGAATCGGGGGACTCCCGCCAGGTCCACATTCTCCTCCACTTTGCTTCCCCTCCCTGAGACTCGCCCTTCTACTGCCAGAGACATAGTTACCATCACAGAGGCCGAGCTCCTGGCCCACCGCCTTCCTGGGGTAAACACGCCAGCACTACACGCAGACACGCACGACTACACTGGACACACCCCAGTGCGACTCTAATCCACCCTCAGCCTCCAGCTGGGGACTCAAAGTGGATCCCGGCATCTTCCCAGTCGGCATTCTCATTCTGCTGGCCTGCAGGAGGCAGAACCAAACCAGCGTAGGGTGGGGGTCCTGGCATCTTCTCCCACGGGAGGCTCGGTCACCAGAGTGACCGTGTGGGAGCTGGCATGGGGGGTGGCATCGGCCTCAGGGGCTGACTGGCAATCTCAGATCGGCAGAGCCTGCCCACGCAGGGCAGGGAGCTGGGCTTGGACCCCGGCCCTTCCTGTGCAGGAGAGGGGAGGCTGCGAGCTCCCGGAACATCAAACGCATCTGGGTAATCCAAGCAGGGTGTGGGAGGAGGTCAGCCAGCGCAAATGAGAAACAGGTGGCGCCTGGCTGCAAGCAAGCTTTCCAGGCAGAGGGAGAAGGCTGCGGGGAAGAGAGCCGGAGAGCCCGGTGGAGCCAGGAGGATGCTCAGCCAGGTGCTGTGGGTCCCCAGTATGGGTCCCTCTAAGAGCAGACTTGGGAGGGTGGCCACTGGCCTGGGAGGGGAGCCATACTCACAGGAGTCAGGGAGAAATGGGTGAGATCCTCCTTCTAGCCAACCATACTCCAAAAGAAAAGACTCTTGGAAGAAAAGTAAAAAGAGGCAGTGAAGGGAACAGAGGCGGGATGGAGTGGAGATAGGTATGTGATCCTAAACACCAGAAGGGGGCCTTGACCGGCAGGCTGGCTGAATCTGTAGGGATCCAGAGGGCAGATTTGTACCCAAGGGTGGAAATGCAAAAATAGCATCTGGGCTCAACAGAAGGAAGATCTTCTAATAATGAGTGCTTTCCAGGCACTAAGGTGGTGAGTCCTCTGCCCCGGGTGCGGGTATGCAGAACACCCACCTGCCTGCGAGGCTAGAGCACTAGAGTGGGAGTCATCCTGGCTTTAGGTGGCTGGCTCAGACCCACAGGTTCCATTCTGTGGTTCTGCTGTCCCAGGGGCAGGTGAAGGAGGTGCAGACTTCTGCAGAGGAGGGACTCCTCCTCTCTGGCGTGTAGTCCCCCCACTCTGTGGTGCAGGGAGATGCTGCAGAACACTGCAGAGGCGCACAGGGATCAGGGTGCAGTGCTGCACCTCAACCCTCAGGGTCAGAGGCTGTGAGGGGTGTCCCCGATGGAGGAGTAGATGCAGAGGAGGGCGATGCTGGGGGTTAGCCAAAGACAAAGTGCTGGTTTTGGCAGACTAGGACCAGGGACGATCACGGGGCGGGCAGCGCTGGCCACAGCAGCAGGTGTGAGTGGCACAAGAGTGAAGTTCCAGAAACACCCAGGATTCCAGCTGATGTCCTGTTACCTGCCCAGTCTAGGTAGGAGCGGCCCTGTGGCCTAGGGTGGAGGCAAATGTTGATGAGAAAGGGCATCTCCCAGGTTGCTTGTGCTTCAAGGACACGGGTGCCCTGGGCACTCGGCAGCATCTGTCCCCGCTCCACAGAGCAGAGGATCGGCCTCTCACACCTACTCACCCCTCCCACCCCCCTGCCCAACTGCAGGGCTGTGGCCGCCTTGTGGAGAGAACAGATTATTCACAGCAATCTGGACAAGCAAAGCCCAAAGCACAGGCCTGGTGGGGCCCTGGAGAGCATCTAGCCCAGCCCTGGAAGAAAATTTTCTGAATCTGGTGAGCAAAGAAATGCCCTTGGGGCCAAACTTGTGGAAGGGTGGGGGCCCACGTAGCTCCAAGGTTCTGTGCCTGCTCCTCGAGAGTGCATGCAAACCTGCACAGTGCACCTCGCCAGGTCCTCCCTCTGCCGTGCTGTAGGGCCGGGCTGGGGACAGGCTACAGGTGTGCTGTGTCACAAGGTCCTGTCCAACCTCGGGAACGGTTGGGAAGGTCAGAATGGGCAGCGGCTATGGGTGTGCAGCACCGGCACAGCGGTGCTGGGTGACATGCACGTGTCACTGGTCCACTCGGGACCCCAGTTCTTGGAGAATCCTCCGCCCGCGCCTGCCCTCCAATATGCTGAATGAAAGCGTTTCTTCCCTGCCCTACTGAAAATAGCACAGAACACGGCTCTGGGAAGACCCACCCCCTAAAACCCACCTCCACCTATTGACTTAGAAACATAACTTCCCAGTTTCCATCCCTTTTCCGTTTGACCTGCTCTTCTGAGGACCTGTTACCATGGCAACCCTCAAGTGATCAAGTTCCCTTTGGTGAGGAAGTGGGACTCTGGATTCCAGCCTCCTGGGTTCCTGTACACCCTGACTTTGCTCCCCAACCCCCAAGCTGTCCTACTTTGTTCCTTTGCCTGCTGGACTGAAGGTGGAGGGGCAAGTTAAAGTCACAAGGGGTCAACAAACATGTTTTATCTTTGAGATCCTTATGAGGTGGGAAGAGGGTGCTTTGGGGCTCTTTCAGGATGTGACTGCCCTGTATTAATTCAGGCTCTTACTCAAAGCAACCTGGGATACTCTCAATCTGCACTTCCACCCCCAATCTCTACAGGTCAGGAGGATGCTTTTCATTCACAAATGGAGAAACTACATCCCAAAGTTCAGGACTTCCAGACTGGGGACTCAGGATTGCAGCCTCCTGGACTGTCCCTGATGCAGGCCAGGGCCCAGGGTGCTCTCTGGAAGCCTAACGGCTGGCTCTGGACTACTGGCCAGCGTCCAAAGGCATCTGCTTTCTGGGATTGACCCAATTCCTCCTGGGCACTCACTCCTCAGTCTTCCAAGTTTCTAGAGTTCCCCAGTGGGACCCTAGTTATTTGGCAGCTTCCAAGACACGGGAAGGGGCAGAGAGCCTGCCTAGACCATCTGGGACCCAGCTGATTTCTGGGAAGGGGATGATCATGTTTCAGTTCTTCTTTTATTCCAGAAAGGTCCTTACTCAAGGTGCCTCAAACAGTGCCCTCTCCTCAGAAATTGAGTCTTGGCAGCTTCTCGCCTGCGATGGTACCAGGGAGTGAGTGTAACCTGACTCTGAGGCGCATTAGTGGGGAACAAACACCCTGTGTCTTTAGCAAACATCCTGAGGTGTCAAGGCAGCCACTTGTGTCCCCAAGGGGGCCACCCTGCCTGTCACTGAGGGCCTGTCCTGACACCTGGAACACCTTTGTGGGCTTTGAGAGACTGACCTGGCCCTCATCCACCTCCACACTCAGTCTACACACCCGTACCTCCAGGAAAGTGGCTCTACTTAGAGGCCATTGCCATTTGAGGCCAACACTGTCCTCCTAGGGCCTAAGTTGTCCCCTCCCTTGGGTCCTTTCAGCTGGAGACAGTCCACCATGTCTTCCAGACTTTCCACCACCCCTTCTCCTCTGCCTGTGGGGTCATTCAGGCAAGCCTGGTGGTGACTGGGGATAGACACAGGCCTTGGCCAGCCAGCCCCTTTTTACCTCCTGACCCTCCCTTCAAGTCTCCAGGACAGAGCTGTGACCAGGAGTCAGGGATGCATGTGGGCCCTGCCATTGTCTCAGCTCTAAGGCCTCTATGCTCCTGGCCCTGCGTTTTCCCCAGGGGACGCAGGAAGCAGGTTTTCTCTCTTCTTCTCCAAGGCAGCTGAGAGGGTGTCCTTGGAGAAGCGACAGCTGCTAAGCAGGAATAAGGGACCACATCTCAGCCTCCCTTCCTGCCGTTCATCCTCCTCCCCAGCCAGCTCTAGAACTGCTTGGTAGGGTTTCTGTGGTTACTGCTTCAGGAGAAGCAAGGGAGAGGGGTTTCCACCAGCAGCCAGGTCCTGGGCAGCACCTCCCCACATCTGGGGATGCCCAAACAAGTAAGTCACCCCCAAAGGTGAAGCCCTGACCCTAAAACAGCTGGGCCTTCTGCTGGTCAGCGCACCTGGCACTGCTTTCCACTCCCCTAGTTAGACAGTCCAGCAATCTCCTCAGCCTCCCGCAGCTTGGGGTCACCCTCTCAGGCCTCAACACTGTTCAGTTACCACCTCCTAGAGAGCCTGAAGCATCCTCTCCTCTCCAGTTCCTTCCTATCACAGGGCCCTTTTTCATTGTCTCCACAGCCCTTCCTGGTGCCTGATGCTATTTCTTTTTTCCCATTCTAGTCAGACTCTAGTCACTAGATTGTAAGCTCCTTGAGGACAGGACAGCCCACTCTGGTGGGCTGAACTCAGCACAGAGGAGGCCTGCTGCCTTTGCCAAGGTGGGGGCTCCTGTGGGTTTCTGCACTCACCCCCACCCCCTCTTCCCTGCAGTGACTGGGTCATCAGGAGGGACTCTCTGGAGGGAAAGGCTGCTCTTCTCTTCTCCGCCCTTGTCTGTCTCCTAATTGCTACTGCAATGCCCTTGTGCTGACTCCTACTTGAGATTCCTATCCAAAGCTCCAAATCCTGATTTGGAGTCTGTCATCCAGGCCACTATAGGAGACTGGGGATAGGAGGGGTTCTGGGAACCCCCAGGACCTGGGCGAATCAGTCTTCTCCAGTTCTGCATTCCCCGGGGTCCCCCCCCCCATCCATCCCGACCGCCCCAGTCGTCCAGCTAGTCGCTAGACTGCGGCCGCGTCGGCCCCGCCCCTCACACGCGCAGGGACACGCCCCTTCCCCGTCCCAGCGGGGCGGGCGGCCAGGCTGGTACCCGGGAAGCTAAGCTCGGGTCCCTTGGCGCCGGAGGACCCACATCTCAGCCACCGCAACAAGTCCTCGGAGTCAAGGCAGCTCGCCCGGGCTGCGCGCCTTGCCAAGGTCCTTTCGTGGCCTCAGCACGGTCCGGGCGGTTTTACGGGGCACAGGGCCCGGCGCCCCGCGCATCCCGCATCTATCGCTCTCCCGGCGAGGGCTCTCCGGGGAAAGCAAACGCAGTTCCGGGGCCGCTCCGGGTTTTTTGCCTAGACTCTTCAGGCTCGGAGAACAATGGAGCGGCTCTGCGCTTCCTCCGCCCGAGCAAGCTTTGTTCCTCCCTTCCCGCCGGCTCGGCTTCCATTAGCCAAAGGGCAAAGGCTTCCTAGTCGACGAGGCGTCTCCGCGCGAAAGCCCAGATCTTTTCACACTCCTTTAAAAAACCTGGGGGGTAGGAGTTTGGGCCAGAGCCGGGGCGAGGTATATAGGACCAGCATCCAGATGTGCTCTACTGGCCGGCTGCCCGCCCGTCCGCCCCCCCAGGCCCCAGACGCGTCTCCCCGCCAGAACCCCCACACCCGGGAAATCCGACTCGGGTTCCCACCGGAGATCCACAGAGGAAGTGGAGCCTCAGCTCTGCTCTGGGGCCAAACAGCCCTCACATCTGTTCTCCCCACATCTGTCCTCTAGATCTGCGCTCTCACTAGTCGCTATCCTGGCAATATTGAATGCTTTCTAATTGAGTACAGACCACAACACAACCGAGCTCTCCAGCAGCCCCAGATTTTTCCGTCTTACAAATCTGGGCTTGAAAATTCGAAGAAGCATATAGGTCCTATTTCTGAGAACCTATGTCCCCCGCCCCATTGTCCAGCCTCACCTCAGGCAGGTCTCAGAAGTGCCTGGGTTCCTGCCTGGTGGCATATTTAAGACGTACTTCAACCTTGGGCATGTGGACATCTGTGTGCAATGCCCCCTCAAAACCTGATCTGAGATCTGGGAAACCAAGCAGGAGGAGGAAAAGAGAAAAGAGTTCAGCCTTTCCCAACACCTTCCCCAGCAGCTGGCTAGGGGAAAGCCAGGGGCGGGGTGCTGCGCAGAGGCGAGACTCACCCAGCATTTGGCTGAAGAGCAGCTGCTCCAGATCTCCCAGCACGGTCACCACGAGTTCCGGGTCCACCTTGAGGAAGGCACGCTCCTCCTGGCCCTTGGCGGCGGGCACAGACCCGGAGCCCTTTTGCGCCTTGGCCTTGCTGGAGAGCAGCTCGTCGTCCGACTTGCCGTCGTCGCTCACGGCCGCCTCGGGAGCCTTGCTGAGCGGCTTGACCTCGGCGTACGGGCCGCGCGGGATCCGGCTCGGCTTTCCCAGGCTGGGAGCAAGCGGAGCCAGAGGGGTCTTGGCGCCGCCCGCCGGGCTGCCCTTGGCCTGGAAGAGCGAGTGCTCGGATTTGGACAGCGTCTTAGACATCAGCGGAGCCTCGCGGCCTTTGGACCCCGCCTTGCACAAGCCCTTGGGCGCCTTGGCCATATCATCGCTCCATTCCGGCTCATACAGCTGCATCTTTTTCTCGGAGTCCGTGAGGAACGAGAGGTTGGTGAGAGACTTCTGCTTGCGCAGGTTAGAGGCGGGCGGCCCGGCGGGGACTCGGCTGTCCACGCTGCCGGACTTGAAGACCTTCAGCTCAGCCGCGCTGGCCTTGGCCACGCCGCCGCCGCCACCTCCGGGCGCCTTGGCGCGCTTGGGCAGCATGCCTCTGCCGTCCGCCGCCGCCGCCGCCTTCCTACCCGCGCCGCGAGGCTCGTCCGCGCCCTCGTCGCCGCCGCCGCAGCCGCTCAGTTCCACCTCGGGCTGCACGCTCTTGACGCTGCTCCCCAGCATTCTGCCCGCGAGGAGCGCATGGACGATCCGCGCGTCTGCAGGCACTGGGTGGGGGGGTGCGGGGGGCCGAGGGGCGGGTATGCAGGGAGGAGGAGGCAGGGGAGTAGAAGGGGGAGAGAAAGGACGGAAGAAACCGTGGAAGAAGGGGAGAGGAAGGGGGAGGGAGCGAGGGAGGCGGAGGGTGGCGAGTCGAGGGCACGGGGAAAAGAAATACAAGGAAGGAAGCCGGGGAAAAGGAAAGAGCGAGGAAACCGTGGAGCGATGGGGCGGGGCCGGAGGGAAAGGGGCGGGGCGGAAAATAGAAATTAAAATTTAAAATCAGTCCAAAGAAGAATGGAAGTCCCGCAGTACTGCAGTCCTCAGAGGCGCTTTGGGGTCCCGGCCCCGGTTCTCCCGCCGGCCCGCCCGTCCACCCCGCGGTCGGTGCACAGCCGGACTGCGCCCTCTCGGCACTCCGCCCGCCGGCTGGAGTAGAGGCTGCGGGCTGCAGCTCCGAGCGGAGGAAGGAGGGGAGGGGAAGGCTGAGGAGCTCACGGGAAGAGGGGAGGAGTGTGCGCTAGGGGAGGGAGGTGGGGGAGAGAATGTGTGTCTATTTCTGGCTCCGATGGGGGTGGTATAGGCTGCTGAGATCCAGGGTCGAATGAGTAGGGGGCTGGGGGGAGATAAAGACCCCACCGCGTTCTACTCAGAGGCTGAGAGGGTTCTTAGAGGGCACAGATGGTGGCATAGATCTTTTGAGGAGATGTGGGGGACGGAGAAGAGTGTCCATGCTGCGCTGATGGACCCTGGGAAGACATGGTAGGTGGTAGGAGACGGATGGGGAAACAATGTTCAGGTCGCACCCCAACCTAACCCTTCAACACCCTCCCCATTTCCCAGTTCCTCACTTCAGTCTGGAGGCACAAGGCTGCCCTCCTCAGGTTGGGGATCCTTCTTGAGATGGGGGCTGGGGGGTGGGGGAGAGGAGATGGGCACTGGAGGAAAGGACAAACTCCAGGGATCAGAAGACTGAGTTCAGGTCAAATTGACTGCATGACCTTGTCAAAGTCATTGCCCACTTCTAGTTCTCAGACTTCCTACAAGTTATAAGAGTTTCATGGGTTAAAGGACTGGAGAATCAGAAGGAGGCTTAGCATGGATCTTCAGCCTGCCAACCTCAAGTGGGGCTGCAAAGCAATTGAAAAAGAATACTTTCTCTAGACTTCCCTCTGCTTCCATCTGGGCCCAGGGAAGTGAGATGAGGGGGAGGGGTGCCTGGCTGAGGCAGCGATGGCCTCAGACTGTCCCTCAATAGAGGAGGACACTGCCCCTCCTCGTGCCTTCCAGGTCAGGACCAAGTGGCTTGAGCAAAAGGTGCTCACACCATGAGGTAAGCTTAGGACATGGGCTGTCTCTAAAGCAGAGCTTGCAGCAGCAAACCTGTACATGGAGCCCCGTGCTGGGAACTGTAAAGCCCTAAGAACAACAAATGCTCTCTCAGATTATTCCTCCAAACCCAAACCCCAACCCCAACCTTCCTGTCTCTAGCTCCCCAGTCCCCTAGGATCTGAAGAACGGCGTTTCTGAGTAGCATGGCACACCCGCTTTCCTTGCACCAATCAGCACCACCTGCCTACATGAGAGGTGTCTCCCCCATCTATACCAGAGCTGTCCAGGTGCAGAACTGTGTCCTCAGCACCTTGCATGGAGCAAGTGCTGCAGTGTGCTGGTCCAATGGACCTGGAGGCCTGAGTGCCATAACCTGGGTCTCTAACCTGCATGACTCAGGTCCTGTGGCTCAGTGGAGAACATCAATGGTAGCAGAGGATGTGCTCAGCAGAGTGCTGAGAACAGAGGTCTCAAGTGAACAGTTGCTTAGTAAGAAGCATAGACCCTTGATGAGGCCATGGAGATACAGAGAAAGATGGAGAGCTTGCCCTTAAGGGATGTGTGGCGGGGAATGTAAGATGGATAATACCAGACCCAGCAAAACAATCGTCCTGTCTGTGAAAGAGCAGTGTCACTCACATCGACACGTTCATCACAAGTACACAGAGTCAGGTACGCACTAACCACAGGAGTGAGATGAGGGAGACTGCTCTTGGGGGACACTGGCCCCTGCCATGACTGTTGTCACCCCCAGATCTAACATTAACTGAGTAGGTGCTGAGTACATGAGTGTAGGAATAAGACATTGTGCTGGCGAGTGGGAAAATGGAGATCTTGAGGGCTTCCTGGAGTAAGATGAGATATCAATAGGTCAGGGGTGAGGCCAGCAGAGCAGGAAGCAGGAGGTTGTTCCAGCTCAGACCTTCCAGCCCCTTAGGAAACTCGGGGGTGGAATCAGGGCTTCGCAGGAAATGACACGCGGTAAGAATCTGGTTACAGGGACTTTGTGGGGTCCTGTCCAACTTGACTTGGGCATAGAGAACACCCAGCCACGAGGCCAGTCTTAGGATTTTCTCTCCACAGTTCCTCCTTGAGACAGGAAAGGTGCATACGTGAGGTATGTGTGTCTGCCCAAAGACAAGCCCTGCCATTGAGCCAAACCTCTGGGTAATCATACCCCTCAATCCCCCACCTCACAGGCCACTTTCAATGAAATTACAAACACCTCTAAAGTCCTCATTTTTATTCAGAAGTCATTCTCTAATTTGCACAAGACACTCTGGTTCAATCACAAAGGAACCTCACTTTTCCTAAAAATAGCAATTTGAGAATCTGGGGACTCTTGTGCTCTGACTTGTCAGGTTATGGTAGTTCTTACTGGTTTAGAGGTTCTTTTCTTATGTATCAATTCATCTCCTCCTGTGCAGACAAGGGAGAAATGAGCTGGTTGCCATCTGGCTAATAGCCACTACCTCTGCTGTGATCCATTCCACCCTCTATGCTGCTAGAGACAAAACCTGGCGCTCTCTGCATGGGCTAATCTGATCCGTCAGCTCTGGTATTCCTGTGTGTAAGTTCACTCAGGTCAAGTTCATCTTCAGCATTGCTATGAAACCCTGTCCACTTGTTGCTGTGTCCACCTGCACCTCCCAGCCCCTGGAGCTGGCCTTCCTTTCTTCCTGCTTACCTCACTCCTGCCTTCCTGCCCCTGCTTTCTTCCTCTCCGTTCCTTCCTTCAAGAATATCATAAGCTCCAAAACCCGAGTCCTCTCCCTTCATTCAAACAGCTCCTGCAATCCCGCCTCCTTGGAGACAGGTCTGTCCAGAGAAGAGGCAAGAGCCCATCCCCAGCATCTGAACCTCCATATTCCCTCCTGCATGGTGCCACCTGTCAGTTATGAGGTGGAAAATACCTTCCATGTGCACCTCATGAGTTAGCTCAGTGCCAATCCCCTGGGTGCCAGTCCTCCCTCTATCTACTGCTCCTGCTCACCTCCCCACTCTTTAAAGAGTCTTGCCTTGGCAAGTGTGGTGGTCCCTTTAAATAGCCATCTTGGTATTCTGGAACTTTCAGACGCTCCCTAATGCGACCTCTCCTTCAATCTAGTGCTTTTTTGATTCCCTTCACATTCCCTGAGTTTCCCACCATCCTCTACTGCAGTGGGAGTGCCCTGCTGCCGTGGCAACGGCCATTCCAGCATCAGCCAATAAAGCCAATATATGCTTTATAGACACAGTTTCCTCGAGTGATTCCTGAAAAGAGAGGGCCGTGCTCAGTCACCCCAACCCCTTCCATCTCCCCCTGCCAAGCCCCCACCCCAACTCTGCAGGACCTGCAGGTTGGAGAGAGCTCAGCCTTCAAGGAGGAGCTAAGTGATGAGAGGGGCCTGGCTGGGCAGGAAGTGGGTGCTGGTGACGTCAGTGGCCTGTGGAAGGGCCCTGGATCCGTCTCAGTTTCTAAAAGGGAGACAAAAAGGAGTCTGTTGGGAATCAGGAAAGTCCCCAACCCCCCCCCCCCCCCCCCCCCCCCCCCCCCCCCCGATCCCTTCAGACGGGCTCATCACCCCATTCTCTTGACAGTTTTTGGGATGGGTTGAGTGATTTGACTGCATCTATTGAGGGTTAATTTAAAGCAAATTTGATGAAGGAGGATGTGGCTGTGCAGCCCAGAAGGAGCAGCAGTGTGCGCTAACCTTCTCACACCTGGGGCTGGGGAGGGGTGCATCCCAGGGGGTGGGGGAACAGAGGGCTCTGCCTGGGACTGGGCTAGGATTACTGGGGAGGAGTGAAACTAGGAAAAGATATGAAGAGGACTAGGCTGCCTCACCCAGTTGACCTTGAAAAGTGACCTTGGGAGAAGCAGGACCTAAGGGAGGGAGCCGTCAGCAGGTGAGTCTGCATTTGGTCCCTTCAGAGGTAAGAACAGAGCAGGGAAGAGAAAGGATTTTCTGCATTTCAGTGCCCACGGTTAGCTTCTGGAGATGGAGCGCTATTACTGGGGTGCAGGGGACAACTCCTCAGGCCTCTGGGTTCCTCTGAAGCAGATAAACAAATTAGCACCAGGCAGACTTGTAGGTGAAAAGACCAAATTTGGAGAATTTTCATGACTGTAAATTCTAAAGTAAATTTGGTCTTTTGCTCCTATGACTCTGATGTTTGTCTTTCTAGAAGGCCCCGGAGGGGTGGGGCCAGCACACGACAGAACCAAACCACAGTCTCTGCAAGCCCACCCACCCTGGTCCCAGCTTGTCTGAGTGACAGCCCTTCTTTCAGTGTGTTCTGCTCAGACCCCAGGGGGAGGCTTACCCTTCGCCTCCCCAGCAGATTTCACCTCAGCCTGTGGAAAGCCTCCAGCCACTGTTCCCCACAACTTTCTGCCCCTTTCTCTGCTATGCCATTTCCCCAAGTCATTGTCCTCTTCCCCAGGGACATCCTCCTTCGTCAAATGTGCACAGGCTAGGCTGGAGGCTGCAAAAGCAGCAGCCTCTGAACACAGCCAGCTGCTCCAGCTGATATCCTGATGGGCTTTCGATGCCCAGCTCCGTTGGGCAGTGGAGGATAGGGTAGAGAGAAAACAGGCCAAAATTCTTGCCCTCGTGGAATGGCCGTGCCCATGGGAGGGAGAGGCAATAAATAAATTAATTACTTAGGCATGTTAACTATCAAACAGTACTAAGGGGGAAGAACAAAGCAGGAAGGGAAATACCAAATAGGTAGGGGTTGAACTTTCGATAGAGAGGCAAAACAAGGCTTTCCTGAGGGGGTGCACTCGAGTCAGGCACTGGAGGAGAGAAGGGGCGGCCGTGGGAGATTTCCAGGCAGAGCAAGAGTGTCTGGCAGGCCTAGGGACCTGCCTGACCAGCACACCACAGAGAAAGGAAGGAAGGAGGCAGGAGATGAGGTCAGAGACTAACAAGAGGCCAGTGTGTGGAGGGGTGCTGAGGTCATGACAGGCACTTGGCCTTCCGCTCTGAGCCAGAGGGGAGCCACCAGGGTTCAGGGAGGACTGAGCGGACCTGAATCCACCTCCCACCCCCCGAAAGGGTCACCTGGGCTGCACTGCTGGACTCAGGGGCAGAAGCAGTTGCGATAAATGAGGTAGAAAAGGCGGTGGCTTGGAGCTGGGCGGTGACTTTGGTGGCAGAAGTTGTGAGAATGCAGGTAGGCCAGATGTGGGTGTATGGGAAAGACAGGAATCAAGAATATCCCAAGGATTCCATCCTGGAAAACTTGAAGACGAGCTGCCATTTGTCAGCGGGGGAGACCTCAGCAGGGCTGGTTTGGGGGAAAGGCCTGGCATTTCTCCTCTCCCTGCCCTTCTTTTTTTTTTTTTTTCCTTAAAGATTTATTTACAGAACTGGGGTACAGGCCGGAAGTGCCAGGGTTGAGAGGATTCGCCAGAGACAGAGTGGGGAGCAGAACAGCAGATGTACTGAAATACATTGCTGAGGGGAGCAGCGGGAGATCTGCTGCACTATGTGGGTCACCTTCCTGGCCGGGGATCGAACTCATGCTTCAGTGGCTGGGGTAGCTTCATAGTGCTGTACTTTAACCCTTGTGCCTCCAGGGAGGGCCCTCCCTGCCCTTCTTGAGGCTAAACGGGCCTCCTCGGGGTGCCTATCCCAACTCCACGCAGCTCACTGCAGCCCCTTGAAAAAACCGCGGGCATCTGCAGCTGACTTTCTTCATTCACTCATCTGTGTTTCCCAAGAACCCATCTTTGGTTGGTCTACTGGTGATGACATTTTTCTCAAAATCCATCACAGCTCTTTGCACATAGTGGGCTCTCAAAAATTTTTGGTGAATGACGATTGATTAAATGAATGAACGCGTGACTCAGAACAGATGTGGGGAGATTGTAAACAGCAGTGACCTTTCAATACCCCATGGAGAGAGACAGTGCAGCTGGTGTGCTGGAAGGGGAGCCACTCTTCTGGGACGGTGTTCCAGCAACTTCTTTTCTCCCTCCTCGGCAGCCCTGGGTGCAGGGAGGCCAGCAGATCTTCTCTTTGGCCCTTGGAGGAAAACTCCAGTTTTTCAGAGGAGGGAACATATCATCACTGAGACCCTCTCCTGCCCTACGTCTCTGTTCTGGTTGAGGTTTGGGGAGAGAGTGGCCACTCCTCTGGGCAATAGGCAAGAGCGGACAAAGCATCTTCACAGTCTCAGAGTATCCTGATACATGTGGCAGTCCCAACTAGAACTTGAGCCCACCCTCCACCGCCACCTGCAGAAGAAAGGAGGGCGATGGGCAGAGTGGTCTGACATGGATGCAGATTAGCTCACACCACGGGGCCTCCTCCAGGAAGCCCTCCCAGACTGACCCACTTGCTTTTTCCAAGAAGCCCTCCCAGACTGACCCACTTGCTTCTTCCAAGATGCCCTTCCAGACTGATCCAGTTGCATCCTCCTAACCTGGTCGCAACCTTTGGTTTTGCTGAGGTGTTGGCAGTTGAGACATTTCTGTGGACTTTGCAGGGCCTGGCTGGGCCTCTCTAGTCCCAGGAGGTTCCTTGAGGGTTTTATTTCTGGGCCACAAGGTCAGGGGTGGGGCTCAGAAAAGATTTGCTGTTTGTTTGTGTTGGGGGAAGTGAGGCTTCACAAACTGGGCATGAGCCAGGAGCTGTAGACCTCAGTCAGCCTTCAGCCCAGCAGTGTCAGGGAGACATTTCAGAAGGGTGAAAAGGGAGAATAGACTGTAGGCTGTGAGGAGGAAAACAAGTCACCTCTGCTCACATGAGAAAAGAGGACCCGAGCCTGAAGTCCAGTGTCCCTAGCTGGAGGACAGGGGTCTCCAAGGCTGGGAGGGGTGTAGGTCCTGCCTTCAGGGGCAGGATGCTCTGGGCAGTGCAGCCATGGGGGGGGGGGGGGGGGGAAAGGGTGAGGGGGTGAGGAGGTTAAGGGGTTCCTCCAGGCCAGGGAGGCAAGGGCAGGAGTGGAGCCCAGAGACTGGCCTCCTTCAGCTGTGAGTTTCAAGCTAGCCTGAAAGCTGGGAAGGGCAGGCTGGGAGGCCTGACAGAGGGCTGCGCTGCTCCTGTTCTGATTCCCCATTTTCTGACCCCTAGGCCTGAACTTCTCTTTCTCAGACCTGTTCCTTAGCAGGGGAGTCCTGGAGGTATCCAGCAAGGCACCTGGTTTCTCCTTCTCTTCTGAGGAGGGGGCCCAGGGTCTCCAGTGAAATCCGGACAGGGTGATATCTGTCAGGAGGGTATATCTCTGAATTCACGGCCTAGCTGCCTTCCCAGGAAAGGGCTGGCCCCTGCCCGCTGCTGTCTGGCTGCCACTGAGGCCAGAGCTGACCAACACCCAGCACTCAAGGCTCATCACACTGGCTCCCGGCCTTGTAACTTTACCCAGCACCCTCTAGTCCAGGCTTAACCCCACCCCTGCACCTCTCTGTGTTTTGCCCTTCTTCCTGAATGCCTTCTGTTAATCGAATTAAAATCCAGCTCACTCTTCAAGGCCCAAATTCAGGGCCACCTCCTCCAGGAAGGCTTCTCTGATTACCCCATCCCACATTGAGCTTTATCTTTCCTACCTATCTATATAGTCAGGCAGCCACATTCTGCCAGGTCTCCTTCTAGAGAGACAGTCTCTCCCTCTCACTAAGTTGCAAGCTTCCATTATAGAATGCATGTTTGTGCCCCCCAAAATCAACAAATTGAGACTGTAATCCCCCAGGGATGGTATTTGGAGATAGGGCACTGGGAGGTAATTAGATCATGAGGTGGGGCCCTCAAGGGGGTCAAAGTGCCCTTGTAAGAAGAAACAAAAGAGATCAGAAGAAATCTTGCTCCCCTCTCCCCCCAACACTTTCCATGGAAAGGCATAGTAAGAAGAGGGTGTTCTGCAACTCAGGAAGAGAGTTTTACCAGGAGCCAAGTTAGCAACTCCTTGATCTGGGACTTTCCAGCTTCCAGAAGCGTGAGGAATAAATCTCTGTCCTTTAAGTCATCCAGTCTATGGTATTTTTGTTAGAGTAACTTTGAACTAAGCCACCTCCCTGTACAGAAGTTAGCAAGGGTGGGCCCTCCCTGTATAGAAGTTAGCAAGGGTGGGCCCTCCCTGGTGGTGCAGCGGGTTGGAGACCAGCACTGCAAAGCTGGTGGTGGCCGCCTCAGTGAGTTCTATCCCCGGCCCCAGAGGTACCCACATGCCGCAGAAGACCTCTCCTGTTTTCCCGCTGCTCTCCTCAGCAGTGTACTTCGGTCGGTTAATCTGCCTGTTCTGCTCCCCACTCTGTCTCTGGTGAATCCTCTCACCGCCCCTGCACCTCTGGCCTGACCCCAGGTCTGTATGCATAAATAAATAAAAATTCTTAAAAAAGAACAGTTATCAAGGCTTCCTGACACTTACCAAGGAGCAGGCGGTCTTATAGCCACTAAGCCCCTACTGTTGCCAGGGAGCCTCTTAGACACTGGGGTGTATTACTTCACAAACCCCTGTGAAGAAGAGATGGTCATATGTTCAGTTTATAGGGAAATACCCTTGGCATCAGCATTGGATTACGCTGTGTCTTCCCATAACTTCATGCTGTTCCCACATAGCTGTTCTGAAGACTGCCTCAGTGACTGGTCCGAGACACCCTTAGTGGAAACTTCAGAATCCTGGTGTACTGGGTCTTGGATGGGGAGTTGGGGCGAGTCCTGCTGAGCAGCTCCCTGTACCCCAGGGCTGCTGCGCTGCAGCCTGCCTGGGGCTAGGACCTCAGACAGGCAAAACTCACCCCACAGAGTCCTGGGAGTGGGCACAGGAATGGGGCTCCATTGGGCAGATATAGATGTCTACAGACTACCTTCATAGCTCATCCCATGATCACTGTCCAGGGGCCCTGTCACTTCTGGTGGGCCTGGCAATCCTAACAAGCCCAGCACCTTTGGGCACTTCCCTATTCTCAAGTCTCGGGGGTCCTGAATTCTTTTCTTGACTTGCTATGTGGCCTTAAGAGATGCCTTCAGTTGGCCATGTAGCAAGTGAGAAATTAAGTGGAGGTGAGGGATGGATAGTCTCTATATCCACTGGGCCCTTGGGCTCACAGCAGGGAGAGGTAGGAGAAACACTAAGTCTAGGGGACTCTGAAATTGTGCTCATGTAAAATCAGATCGGACTGTTCCTCAGGCTAATAAGGAGACAGAAGAGGTCTAGATATTGCCCTTGCGTGCTTGGGTTGTATGTTATCATGGCAACAGCCCCATATACACCCACTGGGTTGTCCATTGCACCATGAGCCCCAGATGAGAACATACCACCCAGGTACCCGGCCTTAGACCAGGCCCGGTGCAGAATGGTTGTCATGGCAACCTCAGGCCTGTGAGGGGGGACACCAGGCCATGCTGGATGGGTACACACAAACTGCTTGTGTGACTACATCCCTTTTGGTATGAGCAAACACACAGTCAAATCTGACCTGTCCACACAGAGGGAGCTGTTTTAAATCACAGTGTTAAAGTGGAACCTCAAAGATAAACTTACTCAATATGATGCCTGACGGCTGAATTGGCCCATTTATAATTAATCCTATTACCTCTCTGTGGGTCAAGTAAACCCAAAACTTGAGAAGGAAAAACACGGGCCTAAACCCGAGGCTGTCTTGCCAACCCCTGAGGACACCCCACCACAGAGGAGAACTTCCTAGTCTGTGTTCACAAGGATTCAAGGGCCGTGAACCCAACCGTCGAATGTTAAGTTCTAAGTTGTGAATACGCCCATTTGTCTGGGGAGACATCTGCAGTGTAAACCAGGTTCTAAAAGAAGTCCTGGATGCCAGGAAGCTGAAGCCGAGCCCGGGACTCCCCTGAACCTGAAGCAGCTGTAGACAGCAGGCTTAAAGCAACCGACCTTCTCGCTACCCCACAGAGAAAGATACTTCCAATTCTCAGCTGCACCCCCTTCCTCAACCTGCACCTATCTGCTTTATTAGAGTTTTGTTGGATTTTTAAAGGAGGCATTGAACTAAACAGAGGAATGCCATGGAGTTGCATTTCAACGGATTTTAGTACAATAATCACTGGCAGCTACACTGGCATGTAAAAACGGCTCTGAGAATTTGAGTGTTCCTCAGTGTGATGGGTGGGAGTTGGAGCGCCAGGAAGAGAACTTAGTCTCTCCACCTGGTTTCGGCACAAGGAGCTTCCCCTCTGGGCTCTTTCCTGTTTCTGTGGAAACCCAGTGGCCAGGGGCAGGGGCAGGAAGGATGCATGAGCTCAAGGGGTCAAGTCTCACTCCTGGTCTGGGGCAGTGTGGTCTTTCTGTGAGCACTTTGTGGGCTGCACAGTTCTCCTGCCTGGGAGTTCTGTCTCCTGACCTCAGCTATTCCCAACACAGACCACACTCCTGTCCTCCTGCCTTCTGTGGGGGTGGAGTAATTTTCTTGAGACTGGACAACTGGGCACTCTGCTAACCCCCCCCCACTCCCTGGGTTTGGATGACCCCACACTCTTGCACAGCCCCTTTGCCCCAACCCCATAATTATCTCCAGCTCTGTCTGCCTGGGAGCCATGCAGGAAGCAAGAAGGTGGGGTTCTGACTCTTTCCCCTCTTAAAAGACTCAGAGGGTCTAATATTCTGGGGGTAATCCCCATCACTTAATCTTCCTGGTTATTGTGTCTGTGTGGCTTCAGTCTCTTCAACTACCTCTCCCCAGGGCACCTTCTGTGTAAGCCTGCTGGGCAGCCTTATTGAGGGGGGGAAGTCTCCCAGTGGGAGACCCTAATCCTCTTAGCACAGGGATGGGGGAGTTTTGGGGGCTGGGGGATGCTCAGTGTTCTACTTTCTGCCCATTCAGTGGTGCTAAGCCTTGAACATGGCTGGCTGGAAGCAGACTCCTTGAGTGTCTCCATCTGCCCTGGGCCTTCCCAGGGAGAATGTTGGCAAGTTAAGAAGAGGATTGGCTACCCTCTGCCAGAGGGTGGGACCAAGGCCTATGAAGCCAAGTTTAGGGCAACACTGGCATGAGGTTGCTCTGAACTGGTCACAGAAGTGGGAGGGACAGTAGTGGGCCTTTAGCAGAGAGCTGAGTCTCCTTCCTCTGCCCATGGCTGAAACTTCTAGCTGATCCCCAGTCCCTTGAATAACCACCCCAGAGCTGGATGGAGTAATCACATCTGGAGCTTCTTAGTAACCAGGTCTGTCTCCTCCCAGTGACAATCTTTGTCCTCGGAACTGTCCTGGGAGCCGAGGGGCCAGGATTTCTAGTAAGAACTGAAGAAGTTCATCTCAGGTCAGAGTGGCAATTTGTAAAATCTTGCCAGAGGGGCCCTCCCTGGTGGCGCAACAGGTTAAAGCACAGCAGTATGATGCTAGAAGCAGCCACTTCACGAGTTCAATCCCCAGCCAGGGAGCTGACCCGCATGGTGTTGCTGCTCCCCTCAGCAGTGTACTTTATAGATCTGCCTGTTCTGCACCCCGCTCTGTTTCTGGTGAATCCTCTCACCGCCCCTGCACCTCTGGCCTGTACCCCAGTTCTGTATGCATAAATAAATTAAATTTTAAAAAATCTTGCCAGAGGAAGCTGGGTCTAGAACAGACAGGTACAGGACAAGCGGAGCTATTCTTTAAGAAAATCACAACTTTCCTCTTCCACTCATTTCCGCCAGCTTTAAAGACTTGAAGTGAAAGTGGGTGGTCCTGCAGTCACTGCTTGCAGTCTCAGGGGGTATCACGAGTCCAGAGCTCTGCTCTGGTCTTTGGGTTGAGACCTGTATTCCAGGGCGAGCGCTTCTTCAGGACCACCATGTAAATCATGAGCAGTTGTGCAGACTGCACACGGCACAACTCCACACTACTACGTAAATGTGGCAAGAACAGAGATTCGGCCTGTTTTGCTCATGGATATAGCTCAAGTATCTCGAGCACCTGGTAAACACCTAAGAAGATCTTTGGTGAGTATATCTGAATCTCTCTGGAGCTGGGCAGTGCAGAGACCCTAGCATTTCTGGGTGGAGCAGGAAACAGGGCAGGGAGGCCTTGCCAGTGCTACGAATTGTTTTCCAAGAGCTCAACTGCAAATACCGCGTGGAAGCACTCATACACCTTCTGAGCCGGGCCATGGGGAGGGGCCTGGCCCAGGGGAAATTTGGAAAAGGGGCTTCAGGCTGTCCAACCTCAGCCATTTTTGAGATTCCTAAAATGGTTTCCACTGGGTCAAAATCACTGCTTGAAAATAAATCCCATTCCCAGCCAAACATGGTCTTGAGAAGAAGTCACTCAGCCCTCACTCCCCCCTTTACCCCCCAAGGAAACAGAATCCAGATCCTTCCAGGTTCTATTTCAAACCTCTCCAGTGGGCCACCTCAGGTGACCTCAGTTCTCTGGCCTCTTCTTTTGGGCCTTGCTGGCTGCCTACAGCCTCTCCTGGTCTCTGGGGCACCCCTGGACTGGGGACATGCTCCCCTTCAGTGAGATCATGGCAGGATTGGCTAAAAGTATGACCTCTGAGATCATACTGGCAAGTCACTTAACCATCATGCCCTAAAATGGGCATGAAGTATCAATAACAAATAACAGCCAGCAAGTAGTAAGCAGTTGCTATGTACCAGGAACTCCTATCAGCACTTGACCTACACCGGTGATTTAATCCTCACCCAGCCCTAGGGGGAAGGTACTATTACCCTCACCACAGGGCACAGAGAGACTAAACAACCTGCCCAAGGCAGCACAGCAGAAAGCAGAGCACACCAAGGAGTTAGGTTCTGATCCTCCAAGCCAGTTAGGATGAAAGCGGGTTCCGCGGAAGGCAAGCGAGTGTCAGTGGCTGCTGTTAGTGTTTGTATCATCTCCCACCCTAACTCCTGAAAGTCTCCTTGATCCCAGATGGCTGCTCTGCTTGCACACCCCAAACTCCCAGGGTCCTCAGCCCCCGGCACGCTGACCCCACTTGAGCCTGAGCACACTGCCCGTATCAACTCAGTCTGTGCCTTCCAGTCAATTGTCTGCACGTCCTCTCTCCACGGATGGCTGGGGCATCCACTTAGCCCTCAAGTCCCCAGGGGCAGGGAACACGGCAGAGGGAGCTCAGCATGAAATGACACAGGTCTGGGAAGACAGCGAAGCCAGTGCCTGCCGGGGCCGCTCAGGTGTGGGCCCAAGTCGGCCAGACTGTGGTTCCCTGGCCTGGTTTCTTGCCCCACCACTCGGCAGAGGTTAAAGGGGCTGGAGTCAAACTTAAACAGTGCACAATTATTACCATGAGTACCAGCAGCAGATGGAAAGCAGGGGAGTGATGAGAAGAGCGTGACTTTTTGACAAGCTTGGATTCAAATTCTGGCACAGCCGCTGAGCTGTACGTCTTCAGAGGAGTTATTTTTACAACCTCTCTGAGCAGGAGTTTCCTCAAATAACAGACTAATAGTGCCGCCTACAAAGGGTTGTCTAAGATGCTTGCCAGGAACTTGACACAAAGCACCAGGCACAATGCCCTGCACAGAGTGGGCACCCAATAAAGTGTCCGTGGCAGGTGGTCATTTGCTGCTCAGGAAGCCAGAAGGCCCTGGCTGCAATTTACCTGCTCACTAACCATGCAACTTCTCTCCTTGGGCCTCATCTCTCTCATGGAAGAAGAGGACTTACATGGGTGATGTGGAAGCTTTGGCATTTCGTTGAGTCCAAGACTTTTGCAGCCCTGAGGCTCAGGGATTTGGCCTGAATCTTCTAGAAGATCATGGGTGTCCACACCATGAAGCCACTTAAAAGCCAGAACAAACTCCTCTCCCGGAAGGACTCATCAGAGTCTCTCCTGCCCTGCTTGAGGACACACCAGTTTTGCTACTCTTCTTAGCACTGGGTGGGATCTATCTATCTCCCAAATCTACAAGCCATGAAAAGACTTAATTGTGGTGTGGCTTAAAGATGGAGTCGCTCAATAAGGGAGAAGAAAGGAGAAAAGAAACAACCCCAGCGTGAGGCCAAACTCCACACGGCCCCTCCCGTTCTCTATATATATATCCGCCCTTGTGTGTGAGAGCAGAGCGGGGAGGCGCTGGTTAGTCCCCATGACACATGTTAGGATGAATCAAGATGCCTTCATTATGTGTCCACTTAACGCTCATTCAAACATGCCACAAAGTGGAAGTAATTAAGGAATCTGTGTCAACCTCAGGGCGACCTTTCCCAGTGCTGCAGCACGTGGCCTTACACATGTGGGCACGTGGGACGTCAGCCCTGGCTTTCCACATTAAGAGCTGCAGGCAGCCTTGCTCTGGCACCAGCCATGGGTACCGTCCGCAGGGGGCAGTGAGGGGCTCTCCAGTGCCAGGTGGGTGAGTGAGTCCGGGGCACTCAAGCCAATGCCCGCAGGTTTGGGGCTTTCCCACCGGCCCCCGTGGTCAAGTAGGAAGGGCAGCTCATTGTGGATGGTCTTCAGGGCACACGGAGTCACCCCAGGCCCTTCCTTGGTGGCAATGTCTTTCCACCCTCCGAGATTATTCAGCCTCATCTGGACCTGTTCCCAGGCACAGTTAAGAAAGAGGTGCACAGGTAGCTGAGAATGTCTCCAGCCTTCTCCTGCCCCCCTCAAGGACCCTGCCCCTCCCCCAGATGCAGTGGGTCTGAGTGTCAGAGAGGACTCTACTAGAAGGAGGGCAGGAAGGCCACCGCTCCTTGTTGGCAGACGGAACACGAGACACACTCTGGAGGATACACAGTCAGCACCCCTGTGTGAGTGAGGGGAGCGTGGCGCACTCAAGCCCCCGTTGGGCACTGTTTGGCCAAACGCCTGAGCTAGAATGGGAACTAGATGAGGCCACAGATGAGACGGGGTGCCTGAGCTACAAGAAAACCAAAAAAAAAAAGTGGCCTGCTTTCTCTGTGTACAGATTGATGTGGAAATAACACAAGAGCTGTGCTGGGCCAGGTGAGTGACATCTATACATGACACGGCACCCTCAAGGCACGCCATTCTCCTTCTACAAAGTGGGGGGCATAAACCCAGTTCTTCCTGGTGCTGCAGGGCCCTGTGGGAGGAGGGTGCCTGGCGCCCTGGTCAACTCTTACAGGAGACTGCTCAGTGGTCTTCAGGCTGTCCACAGGCTGAGCGAACGAAGGGGCAGTGAATGGGCGTGGCATGGCCCTGTGGGGCCTAGGCAGGGAAGTAGGGTGTACAATGGAAGCCTTCAGTTGTCTCCTTTCTTCCCTGTTCCCCCAGACTTAGAAGAGCACAGCCTCCTCTGCAAAGCCCGGGCAGATCCAAATCTGTCCCCCCAGCCAACGAGTCAGAGCTCGGCGGAGCCTTGGCCGAGATGGATGGATCGCCATGACAACTAGCTGGGACTAGAATAGAGGCAGCCGGAGAACCTTGCTCCTCATCCCACAGCCCCTTGCGGGGAGCTGAGGGTCCTCACTTTCCTATGTAAAGCCCACTCTCAAAGGTGCCCCGGTGCTTCAACCCATAGTCACCCAACCTCTGATCTGCCAGAATATTTGCAGACCTGGCTGGAGAGGGGTGTTCCAGCTGACAGGTCCGGAAGCCAGTATGCAGCAGACGTGAAAGTGAGAGTGCTCTCATCAGGGCGTCAGATAAGGATGCCTGCCGAGTGCCTGGCTAGGTGGGGAGCGCTTGGCTCAATCAATGTGGCACGCACATAAGGAAGCCATTACACTAACAAAGCTGCAAATGTAAAAATAGAGTTTCACATAGTTTCCTGGTTACCACATTCTAATTTGGATGGTTTTTCAGTGCCAGTGAAGTTTGGTTTCCTTTGTCCCTGCCATGCCCTGCGTGTGCACTTACCCTGGGAGGGGGCAGCCTGCTTTTAGATGCCTGCTCTTTACCCCAAGGCCCTCCTTCACAGGGCGCGTCACTGCTCTGTTTTCAGGGTCACAGTGCCCCAAGGTCACTGCCGGCAAGCAGCCCCACAGAGGGCTCCGAAGGGCCCAGCTCCCAGGTGGAGAGGGACACGGGGCCAGCAGGGGACAAAGGAAGCAGGACTCACACACCACCTGCGTCCTGTGACATCAGGCCAGGCTGTTTTAAGTCCAGTTTGCCCACCAAAGCAGGATGCTGAGAGGAAGCTGTAAGGCTTAGACCCTCTGGACAATGCCAGGTTTGCCAAAAGCAAGTTGATCCCTTTCCTGGAGCAAGCTTAACACTGATTGCCTGCAAGGTGATCTCCTGTGGGTCATGACTATCTACCAGGTACTTTTTTTTTAATTGTAAGAAAAGCAACACACAGCTAAATCTTGCTCAGAAGTTAGAATCTGACCTATTAAGGGCCTGGCCTACTGTACACAAGGCTTTCAACTCACCATTCATTCATTCAGAGATACCTACTGTGTGCACAAGGTCTCACCATTCATTCATTCACTCATTCATTCATTTATTCAGAGACGCCTACTGAGCACAAGGCCACAGAAGACACTTCACAAATCCATGGCCTTAGAGTTCAGGGGCTTCCTCGTGCCTCTCTCTCATTCTAGTTCCGTGAATGGTAGTTTGTGCATCAGGTGACATGTTATGACTTCAGGATGCCACAGGGATGGTGACATGCATGGTGACATGGTTACAGTGGCCCTGAGAGAGGCAGTGGCTGTCAGGCAGTGAGCCAATGGCTCTGGACTGATTCCCTGGCTCCCGGCACCTTCATTTTAAACCTGCACTTTGCTTTGCTTTCGGCTCTCCATCTCCCAGCTTGTTACCTTTCTGTCATGCCTCAGTGACTCCCGCAGCCTGGACATCAGAGAAACATGGTGCCCAGAGGTCACGTTCTGCTCCAGACCTTGAACTGTGCCTCCACTCAACAGATCAAGCCTGGCTTGAGTCAGTGCTCGAGGGCCAACCCATAGACCAATGTCTCCTTGTTTAGTGACATCACTGCTTCTTCCATGTGGACGAACTGCCAGCCAGTGGCTTCCCTATTCGGAGGACAAAGACCTTCTCCAGAGCACTTACCCACACAGAAGCTCTCCGGGGTTCTGCCGGGAGGGCCACAGCAGCCATCAGAGGCCCAGCTGCCTTGGGGGAGGGGGTCAGGTTCCTGGTTGGCCTGCAGCCTGTGGAGCAGAGAAGGGTGGTCACTCATGGTGAAGGTTGTCCTGGCCTGGAAGTCTCTCTGTGGGTCTAAGGACACCCCGGAGCTTGGCTCCTCCTTTCTGCTGGTGTCCCACACCCTCTGGGTGTGCACTCCAGCAGGGAGCAGGCCTTCTGGGAAAAGTTGGGCAGAGCGAGAGTGGGAGAAGAGGGCACCAGGGTACTGGATGGCCCTTACCCCATGGGGCAGAGGGATCCCACAGTTACCACAGGACTTGGATCCCTAGTCTTGCACGGACCCTGCCATCAGTCCGGGCACATGCATACAGCTAAATGCACGCACACAGGCTAGGTCCCTTGATGCTGATGTCTCTGACGCTCTCTGAGAGCTCGGCACACACAGTCCAGGCATCAAGGAGGTGGGGGAAAGGGAGGGATGGGCAGAGCTGGGGCCACCGACTCCAGGGGAAAGTAAGCCCATGCTGGGCCACTTGTGGCAGAGGAAGGAAGGGTGAGGTCTCTGGGCACCAGCTCCCCAGCGCACACAGGCCTGCGAGCACAACCCCAACCACACAGTCGCTCCCAGGAACAAAGGCTGTGGGAGCTTTTATTATAGGCAATTACCCTGGGCTCTGGGAGCTGGCCCGCCCACCCCTCCGCCAGCTGTCTCCAGCTAAATGGACCCTTTGGCAGCTTGGCAGGAGGGGGAGGGGAAGCTGTGCAGGCAAGAGGGAATATCGAAGGCTGGTCCAGGGGAGGGGCCGTCCAGGGGACAGGAGGGGCTCCTGTGTTACTGAGAGTTGTCTCTCTCTCTGTCCGGTTTTCACTTTTTTCAGCACCTAGGTGGGAGGCCTCTAGGCTAAGAACTCGCTAGGCAGGCTGAGGCATCTCCTCTATGGTCTCACTCGGTCATAGTCAGCTGGTGGAGGAGACGACTCTGAGGTGTGGGTCATTCTGGTGTCTGGGATTGGGAGATGTGTCTGAGCACGGCTGAGCTCTAGGTGGGTGCTTGGGATGGGGATAGGGAGGGTGTTCAGAGAAGGGGGTGACCTTGTCTTGTCCTTGGGGTGCTCAGTGTACTGGGGTTGCTCACCACATGTTGCTACCAAATTAAATGCTGGCCCAGATATATGAGGGTCAGGGGGACTCAGGCAGAAATGAGCGTGGGGCTGGCCATATTTTTTTATTTTTTTTTTAATTTATTTCTTGATGCATACAGAACTGGGGTATAAGCCAGAGGTACAGGGCGGTGAGAGGATTCACCAGAGTCAGTAGAATAGTCAGAATAGGCAGGTTGATGAAGTACACTGCTGAAGGGAGCAGTAGGTGAGACCAGAGAGGTCTGCACACCATGTGGGTGAGCTCTGGGGCTGGGGATTGAACTCACACTGAAGTGGCTGTGGCCAGCTTGCAGTGCTGCGTCCCAACCCGTTGCACCACCAGTGAGGGCCCAATAGTAGGACATTCTACTGGGGACAATTCCAGATAATCCCATAGTGTTGACATGACATGGTGTGTGTGAAGAGCTAGGGAAGCGCTGTCTGGCCTGGGCAGGCCGGCAGCAGCCAGGAGTAGTTTGCTATGGTGTTTATGATGCATCAGCTTGAGGCAGGGGTCAGGACTTCTGGGTCAGGACCCCATCCAGAACAGACCCAGTCTCCAAACTCAGTGATCACCTTCAACACAGACAGGCGACTGCCTCTCCCTCACTTTTCAGATTGAATGGACAGTACTGTCTGGGGGAGGGGGGTAGTTGGGTGAAAAATGAACCAGAGAGCAAAAAATAAGTAACCCTGACACTGATAACTGACCCCTTCAAATTGAAGCCTGATGGCAGACCAGGCTGAGGAGGAAGGAGAGAAGGATGGGGCAGGGAACACCGGGCAGCTGGAGAGCAGTGGTTACTGCAGGGACAGTGGCTGAGCAGAGAGAAGTGAGGCTAAGACCTGGTGGGGGCAGACCAGGGGGTGTTTACACCTTCTCTGGCCCAGGGAGTAGGGGCTGCCAGGGGGAGGTGGTGGCTGGGTCAGAGCAGAGGCAGGAGGAAAGTGTCCTTGGGGAGGCACACCCAGGCTTCTGACAAGAGATGGCTCTGGAGGACGCAGCAGAGAAACTTCGGACAGGCAGTTCCCTGGAGAAACAGGCAGGGCAGGACCAGGCTGGACGCCGTGTGGGACGCCATTATTTCTGCTTCTGCCATCAGTTGGAGCTTAGCGTAAGGCCCGGGTGCCAAAGCAAGAGGGGAGCAGATTTCCACGAAAACGGGAGGTCTGTGGCTTCTAGGGAGCAGATGGCACTTCCTTGGCTCTGGAACTTGAAAGAGTAGCCCAGCCTGGCCCTGGGCAGAGTTGCCCGTGGTGTGAGCTCCAGGCCTCATGGGGTGTGCAGGACTCCCACCCGGCTGCCTGTAGGACCCTTGGGGTGTCCTTAGTCTTAATCTTCCCTTGCCCTAACAGTGACCCCACCTTCAACTCTACTGCAGGACCTGAAAGGAGCAGGGTCCAGATGAAGAAAACCCCCATTGAGGGGGAGACACACGTTTCCATTTGGGTTCTAAATGCAAAGATGCATTAAATGTTTGTTGAGTGAAGGAACATGATCTGTTTAAGGTGCACTGAAATGTTCAGAAGAAATAATTCCGACCTCTTTGGAAAATGTCAGATTCTAAATGTGCTCAGGGATTTGTAGGGTAGATCATATAAAATCTGCAACAATTGAATGCTCAGACACTTTTTCCCAGAGAATGAATTCAAAATGAAGGAAATCAGGTAGGAAAAGAAAGTCAACGAGCCCATAGGGAAATGCTTTACTAATTGGAAAAAACATTCAGAGAAGGGCTGCCCTGCTTTTCTGCTTTCTGGAGTTCTCACGTCAGCTGGGGGACCTAAGTCAAGGGATCACCAGGGATGCCATGGGAGTCAGGAGTCACCAGGGAAGAGTCGCCCTGGGTCAGGGACAAGGCTGGAGTTTCTGCTGGAGAGGCTGCCTTATAGGTCATTCGTAAACCTCTCTCCTTGCTGGAAAGTTCTTCCCACTGAGCTTCAAATCTCTGTGAAACTACTTCTAACCACCACAATGTTGACTCAGTTCTTTGGAGCTGCACCAAGAAAATCTAATTCATCTCACAACACGACAGCCCTTCAAATATTTGAAAACAGCCCTCAGACCCTCTCTAAGCCTTCCTTTTCCAAAGCAAACTGCTACAGGTCCTTTAATCATTTTTATAACACTCTTTTTGAATCCCACACCAGCCTATCTGTCTTTCTTTAAATGTGCATCCATTTCCTTTTAAAGTGCGCTGTTTGCAACTGAATGTGATACTCTAAATGAGGCCTGCACACAGGCACAACACAGTAGGACTATTACCTTCCTTGTCCTAGACAGCTGCTCCCTGCCGCGTCAGTCACTATGGTCTGAGTGCCTCAGTCTTTTCAGAGATCGAGTCACAAGGTCCCAGCAGCTCCCTAACCCCACCTCCCAGACACTCTGACGCCACAGAGGCCCTCAGCATCCAGGGAACCACGAGCAAGCTTTTCTTCACCCAAAATGTAAGTGTGAGTTTCTTCTCAAATTAGCACAGGAAAAAAAAACACCCGGGACACCAGGTTAATCAGGCGGCACTAAATTTGCATATGAGCATTTCTTAGCTGTAATACTCTACTAAACAAAAATTTAGTTTTCTCAATGTGGTCATTTCCTTGAAGAGTGACATTTTTATTCTAAAAATGTCATTGACCCAAGTGTTTGTTTTGCTATGGACTCAACTCTCCACCTCTGAAGAAAGCTAAAGAGACCAGCCACCGCTGCGGCCGCAGCCCAGTGTGACCATTTGAGAGACATTACTGATCAGCCTCGGTACGCCAGGCCCAGGGCAAGATGGGAAATGGAGAGGGAGGGCGAGAGCGGGACGACGGAATGCCATGGGCAAGCGGCAAGGGTGCCGGTCACTAAGAACCCAGGGCCGTTAGTGTAAGTCCCGGTGGGGCAGGGGTCCTGGATGAGCTGGACAAAGCTCACCCACTTGCAAATCTGAAACTTAAGCACCCACGGGTGCTAATCCACAGGCCCCTAATGCCAGCTCATCATTTCCCAGGGAGTAGGAGAAAAAGATATTTAAGGGATGGTTCTTGGGGGCCTTGGCTGGGGCTCTGCAGTTGAGAAGGACCAGAGCTTGGGTCCAGTCCCCCTTTTTTCTTCCTAATCCCATCTCCATTCTCCAAAACCTCAACTCTGCAGGCCCCCTGCTTGATGTCTGCAGTCTGGAGTCCTCTGGTCTCCACCAGCCACTCAGCACCAAGGCCCTTCCCCCCTGCCCCCAGCTACTCCCAGCTACCCCCTCACTTACCTGTACTGGAAGGGGGCCACCGTGGCGGTGACTGGCTGACTCTGCGTGTGGGCTGAGGAGAAGCTGATGGTTCCGGAGGCGGGGGAGGAGGGCTTGCTCAGCCTTGGGCTGCAGATGGGAGAGGAAGCCCCTGAAGTTACCCCGTCACCAGGCTCCAAAGATCTGGGGACCCCTGAGCTTCTAGAGTTGACATCTCTTTGGTCTTTCCCTGGACAGTTGGGAGGCTTCCGACCTTCAGGTATTTGAGCTTCCCCGCGCGAGCTCATCCGAGACGGGCTCCTGCCCCGGGTCTGGAGGATGGGGATCCCTTCCTGGGCCACCTTCTTCTTGCCCTGCGTGCTCTGTGGCTCTCCAACTCTTCTGGACCCTGCCCTGCTGGAGAGGGCAGCTTTGGGGGTTGCTCTGGGACTGCTCCATGGGGAACTGGAGAGGCCTTCGCTCCGCTCAGCAGACTCCCTCACCGCCCTGGAGGCTGTGGGGGACCCTCTCCCCCGTGAGGCCCTAGGAGAGGAGCTTCTGAGAGGGCCCGTGTCTTTGCTCAGTCTTGGAGAAGCCGCCCGCTGGGGGCTCGGCGCCAGGCCAGCCTGGCGTGGCCGCAGCTGGGGAGAGGCACCAGGAGTATGAATCCTGGTCTGGGAGGCGGCTCGAGGCACAGGGATGGAGGAGGCATAGTGGGGGCGGCTGGTGGAGTTCACATTGGCCATCCCATTCATGATCAGTGAGGCAGGCGATGTGGACTAGCGTCCTGCAGGGAGAGGAGAGAGGAGACTGTTAGGTGCTGGTCCCATCCCGGGGCATTGGTGTTGGGTGCAGGGAGAGGCGCCAGCAGCCAGGGCAGGCATGGGGACCCAGGTTCATTTAACGTTCTCTGTCTGCCGAAGACTGGGGTCAGAATATCCTCTCCCAGCCGCTCCCCCTTGGATCCTTCCTGGGACCTGCATCTGGGAGGCCCTGCTGGCGGTAAGTCAGCTTCTTTGTGTCCTCAGTTTTCCTCTATGTGTTCCTTCCACTGGCCACTTAACCTGACACCTGCTTCTACCCTGGAGACCTCTTTAGTAGAGCGTAATCTTCCAGACCTCACTGGGCCCCAAAATGGGTCAATCGGTCTCCCCAAATCATAAACTTGCCAACACCCCCCCACTCCAGCTCCAACGACTTGACTCATCCCATTCACTGGTCTTTCTCCTTGTGACCTCTCCTGGTCCCTCCCCACGAACCCCATCCCTGCAGGTACTGGCTCATGGGCTTCATTTCTAGCCCATTCCCTACCCATCTCTGCCAGGGGGAGACTGAGCTCTGCCACCTTTAGGTGAGTAGCCCACCTTTGGATCAAGGCAGAGCCCTCCAACAGCCCCCCGGCCCCAGCAGTTGAGCCCTTGACTCGGAATTCTCCCATCTCTCTTCTGTATTTTCAACTGCTCCTCCTCTTCCCCTCCCAGCCATGCTAATTAATGAGCTAATTGATCTATTAATCACTTTCACTTCAAAGGGAATATGAAGCAGTTTTCAAAGACACAAGCAACCAATTCCAGATAAAGAGTTAAATGTATAAAATGAAATCGTAAAGAATTCGCAGAACACATGCACGCATGTTTCCATAATACTGTTGTGGGAAAGGCTTTTGCAAGCACCACATCAAAGGCAGAAATCACAAAGGAAAACATTGGTAGATTTGAAATGCAGAAAAATTAAATTTTCAGCGCAAAACCCTTTCAAAAGCTTCAAGTCATCAATAAGCCATAAAAATATTTGCAGCAAGGAGTTAACACCTTTGCAGAGAGGGCACACTGCTGAATCGATAGAAAAGAGCCAACTTCCCATAGCAAAAAGGGAAAAGACTAATGCGAGAAATACACAAAATAACAAATACAATTGGGAAAAACACACACACACAAAAATTCATTAAAATGCAAATTTAAAAAGGTTTTGTTTGTTGCTATCAAATTTACTATCTTTTAGAAAATAGTATCCAGGGCCTCCCTGGTGGTGCAAGGGGTTGGGTCTCAGCACAAGGAGGCTATGGGCAGCCACTGTAGCAAGAGTTCGATCCCCAGGCAGGGAACTGACTACAGGGTACAGCAGGCCTCTCCTGTCTGCTCCCCTCAGCAGTGTTTCAGTAGAACTGCCTGTTCTGCTCCCCACTCTGTCTCTGGTGAATCCTCCCCCTCCCTCCCTACCCCCCAAACACACAGTTCTGGCCTATATCCCAGAACTTGGGTGCATAAATAAAATAAATCACTTTCTTTTAAAGATTTTTTAATTATTTATTTGCACATACAGAAGTGGGGTACAGGTCAGAGGCTCAGGGGAGGCGAGAGGCTTCACCAGAGACAGAGTGGGGAGCAGAACAGGCAGATCTACGAAGTACACTGCTGAGGGGAGCAGTGGGCGG
>NW_004567119.1:37857596-37904444 GCF_000260355.1 Condylura cristata | reverse complement strand
ACGAAGTACACTGCTGAGGGGAGCAGTGGGCGGGTCAAGAGAGGTCTGCCACGCCATGTGGTCACCTCCAGGGCAGGTGGGGATCGAACTCATGCGCAAGGGCTTTTGCTTCTTAGTGCTGTGCTTTAACCCGCTGCGCCACCAGGGAGGGCCATAAATCACTTTTTTAAGAAAGAGAAAATATTAGTACTCAGCCTGGCTCCGAGTACAGAATCCTCATACACCACTGTGGGGCCAGCGACGAGGTGGCTAAGATTTACATACAAGGCAATGCTCAAAGTGACCTCTGAAGGTGGCCCTGGGTGAAGAGAGAGACAATGGAGCTTCAGGACTGCGTGACCTGTCCACCTGAGGCCCCTGGGGCATCCCCTTCACATCCTGAGGAAAGCTGTCAGCCACAGTTGGGACTGTGGATGGCAACTGCTGACCTGTTCCTGCCTTTTGACTCTGGCTCAGGACCAGACTAGCTCAATGACGAGAAGTCAGTGTGGCCCCTCATGCAGTGATGGGTTTCTAGAACTGCAGCTTGAAATGAGCGTGAGATGGGGCTCAGAGGATTGCCCTGCTGACACATGAAGTAATTTCCACAAGGAAGAGAAATGTGATGACCCCTCTTCCTTTCTCTCGTGTGTATTTTATTGACTTGCTGCCCTTACTGGATGAGCTAAAGCAACCTCGGCCTCCTCCAGCAGAGAAGGACAGCAAAGCCATGTGTGTTGAGGGCACCACCCCACTCCAGCGCTTACCATCACCTGGACCTACAGGCTACAGCCCTGTCTCACCTCACCCTACTCCCTCCCCATCCAGCTCAGTCATTCCCTGCACCTACCAGGCCACAGGCTGTGCACCCTCTGCCTGTGCACAGTGTCCCGTGCTGACTGCCTGCCTGGTCCCAGCCCCAGGGGCCCCAGTCAGCCCACAGCAGGGCCTGGGCAGCACTTTCATAGAGGAATCTCGGGAGTGTCAGCAGGTGCTGGCTGCAGCTGTGAGATTTTGGGTAAGTTACTCAATTTCTCCATGCCCAGTTTGCAAAATGAAGTTTAGAAACTTCAGTCACAGAGAAACAGGGAGCCTTTAAAACAAGACGAGAACACTGTATTTGAGCCTCGTCTGAGGGCCTCTAGTAAAAATTCTTGCCCAGCGGAGGTGAGAGTAGATTTACTGTGTCATCCTCCTTCCAGCCAACTGCCCTGCTAGTGGTCAGAGGTATGCACCTGTGCTGTGCCAAGCATGACCAAGGGCACAAAGGTGAAGCTGCTGAAAGGCTCATAAGGGCGCTGAGCTACTGGCCTCGGCCTCCAGCGCAGAGCCAGAGCATGCTCTAACCAGGTGAGCTGGCCAGGGAGCACCCCGAAGGGCTCCTGCCCACTGATGTGTTGCAGCCGCACCTGCACCTCAGCATGGCCAGGCCCGTTCCCCTTCACCAGCACAGTGCCGTGACTCACCTCTGCTGCTCCCTCTGCCCCCAGCCACGCCAAATCTAGGCGGGGACCTAAGCCACTGGGCATTCCGGACTACGTCTTCTGCGGGTGAACTCTGAAGTGCATTTGGGTTCAGCTTGTGTCTCTCCTGGGAGCTACTCCCTCCCCCAGATTGTAGGGGGTCTCAGGCCTCCAACTCACTTCCCTTGTCTTCCATGCATTCCCCCAGATTCCCCTTTGGCCCAGCTTCCCCCAGTCCTTACAACTGGAGCTGGTTAGGTTTCCAGCCAAGAGAGCCCTATGGTCAGGAGGCTGCTACCTCACTTGCTAATGGAGCAGATGCAGTTGCTGCTTTTACTCCATTTACTCATTTACTCCATTTACTCATTTTTTCAAAAGCTGGATGGGAAGAGGACTTAAAAACATTGCCTGGGGAGGTCACAGGAGCCCCTCTGTGGCCTCTCCTGTTCTCCATGGCCCTCCTCACCTAGCCTAGAAGCCGCCTCAGTGCATTATCACCACTGCCCAGGGCCAGCCTAGGAGAATCAGATCTGCTTGGGGATTGTGGAGGAGGGTCCCCTAAACACAGCAAAGGGGTCCTAATGGTGCTTTCTTGGTTTGCCTTAAGAGTGAGCACTCACAGGTACTTAGTACTTGGAGGGGATTCTAAAGATACTCTGTGTATTCCTGGCCCTGGATGTGGTAACACTACCCCTCTTTCACTAATGTCCCTAATCCTTACATCAATCTTGTAAGGTTTTACTATCCTTGTCAGAAATGGGTTTTATTATTCCAGATCATGAATGGGAGGCTGAGGAGGCTGAGCTAGAAAATGTTAGAACTGTGATTCAATCCCAAAAAGGACTCTGTTCAAGCTAAAGAGCTCACAGACCAGTTTGGGGTTTCCAGGGCAGAAGGCTGGGGTGAGTTGGGAGTGGAGACAGATGCTCTTCTTCATGTGTGTGTGTGTGTGTGTGTGTGTGTCTGGTGTTGGGTGATTCTACCAGCTCCCCTGCTCCTAAACACCCTCTTTGCTCTTCTCTCTCCCAAGTATTTTGATCTGAAATTTCACTTAACCTCAATGAACAGATTTCAAGATGAGGGTCTCAACTTTCCTTGGCTTCCCATCTTGGGGATCCCTGCCCTCCAAAAGTGACACTAGGGAATTACTCCTCCATATTACAAAAGCTCATCAGGGAAGGATTCTGTAGCTCCACAACCACACACCTTAGTTGAACACCTTGTGCCAGGTGTTCACCAGGTGCACTGCCAGCTGCTGTGGCAATTACTATGGCTGAGACCCAGGTTCTGCGCTCAAGGTGCTGAAAATCTGGTAGGAGAGAAATACATGCACAGTCATCACCAACAGATGTGCAGGGTGTCTGGGAAGGCAAAAAAAAGGGCTGTAGGCAAGTGAGTGTCAGTGTGTTGATGAGGCAGGAACAGGGAAGTCTTCAAGAGGCAGCAGGGTTGGGAGTTGGGGGTTACGGGTCTGGGGAGCGGAGTTGAGGAGTGAACTCCCATGCCTGTGGGTCTGTACATCAGTGCTCCAAAACTCATCTGCTCTGCAGGGATTCTGAGTGGTACAGTGGTTAGAGAAGAAACTCGAGCCAAAAAGCCTCAGTCTAAATTGTAGCTCTGCCATTTGCTGATGGTTTGACCTCTGGCAAATTCCACATCCTCTAAGTTTCCTCAAACTTCTGACCTGAAACAAGTATTCATGGAGTTTTGTGAAGATTAAATGAGAGAATACTGGTGAGGCACCTAGCACAGTGCCTGGCACATAACAGGTACTCGAGAGATGACAGAAATGATGTTAAGGAGAACTCTTCCAGAAGAGTCTGAGAAGAGTCTGTTAAATTCAGACAGAGTGAGACAATCTGATGGATGGCAGCTGAGTGGGGGAGACTTGTGGCTTCCAGGACAAGGTGGCACAGTCGCACCCCCCAACATGTTATAGAGTCTGACCCAAGATACGGGTCCCACCTCTCTGTCCAGTCCTTCCCACCCCCCACCCCCGCCCACCTCTCTCATCTTCAGCCTGGTGCTTTATTTGATCTGTTAAATCCAACACATTCCAGCAGGCCAGCACTACTCTAAGTGTTTCTACCTTATTAACTTTCAGTTGCCCTAAAAATTAGTGTTACTGTAAGATGCCAAATTAGTGTTACATGAAGATGCCAAAGCAGAGAAATTAAGAAAGTGCTCATGATCACAGTCTGTCAATGTCAGACCCCAGATTCCACCCAGACAGGCTAGTTTCAGCCAGTGCTCGTAACTGCTTTGCCTCTCAACCAACAGCCCAAATCAAGATCCCCCTGCCTCTTTCCACCCCAATTCCCACCCTTTCATCCTTGAATCATTCTAACCCCACACTCCATAAAGAAAAAAAAATGGAGGCTACAGGTTCAAAGCTCTACAGTCCCAGAGCCAGGAAGTATTTTTGGCCTATAAATATTACACTCTAGCTCAGAAGGTGGTGAGAACTTAAGGGTCAGTTCCTTTAGATCTGCCAGGCTGGGGCGGGATGAAGGAGGGAAGGTGCGGGTAGTATTTAGGGGCCCCTCCCAGGTCTGGTGGACCGGGGCTGCAGGTTCCGGCCTGGCTCAGCACTCCCCTCCAGCCCTCCAGCCCTAGAGCCGTCCGCCGCAGGGGTGGGTGGGCGGGGCCGCGCACCGGCGGCCGTGGTGCTGATAGGACAGCTCCTTCCGCAGCGGCCGCATTAAAGTGGCCGCGGCTCGTATCGTCAACGCCTTTCAGATGCCCATTTCAAAAAGGTCAGAATATCTTCATCACAGCACCGAGAGGTTGGTTACGGCAAAACAATTCATTATTGTTTAAAGAGATGGAAGATATAAGAAAAAGAAAAAACTGGGACTCCCAAGTACTAGCCCCAGGAGTCCATCCTGGGCTGAGTGAATTTGGGCGAGTCATTTATCTTCCTCCCTGGCATGTTGTTTACCTGCTGTGAAGCAGGAAGAACCTGGCCTCTCAGGAAGGTGAGGGCAACAGTGGTATCATTCATGGAAAGGACAGGAGGCACAGTCATTGCAAGTGGGGGGTGGGGAACTGGGAGGGAAGGTAAGAACACAGATCCTGGAGCCAGAGTCAGGCCCCTCGCCCCTCCTGACACAACCCATCCCTACCTTCCCATCCTCTCCCCTACCACCACCCTCAGGGCACACTAGACTGCTTGCTGCTTCCTAGCAGGTGACCAGTTTCCTCATCTGTACAATGGGGACAATATATTACTACCACCTGACAACCTGACAGTGTTGTATGAAGACTAAGTGAGTTGTTATAGGAACATCACTTAACTACATTGCTTGGTCCATAATAAACACTGAGTAAAGGCCAGCCATGAAGTCAAACAGCTCACCAGAGCAGTATTTATCTCCCTTCTCTGTTCTACCCAAATTTCCCACTGGCAGCTTTTATCACCCAGTCCACTGAGAACAACATAAACCCTGTCACCAGGATATCTTACCTCTAACCAAAGCTATTTTCATAGTTGAGTATGAGTAGGACTACCAGTTTATCTGCAGCTAGAGTCGGTGGATAAACAATGACAAATTTCCCAAAGAAACCAGGGTTGTTTTACTAAGAGAGATGGGGAGATCTCTTTCCTTGCACAACCTGAAGTTGAGGCATTCCTGGCAACATGGAGCTGGGGGTGTGACCTCTCAGTACAGTAGACTTGGCAAAGGTGGGACTCAGTATGTCAGCACTCATGAGCAGGATCCTGGTTCAATATGGGGGCCAGGGTGTTCCAAGAGGCTTGGCCCTTTTCATGCTCCTTCTTATCACCACCCCCACAGACTCTGCCAACCCTCAGAATTCCTTTACCCTTAAAACTGTAGAAACAACTTTTTGCCTGGATGGCAATTTGTTCTTACAGAGGAAAGATGGGGTTGGCCGGGAGACTCAGGTAATAAGTGGCCAAGCTAGTGCCAAGACTCGCTTTCATGCCCAGCCCAGGCTCTTTTCCAAGGAGAGCTTCTGAACTCTAAACTGTCCAGATCTGGCATTCTCAGAGTTCCTCCAAAGCACGCCCCTGGCCAGTGCCAGTCTATCCAGGGTGACAGGCATGGCATGTGTAGAATGCAAGCACTGACAGGGAGGAGACATTCACTATAGGGTCTCATCCCAGGTCTCTAGGCTAGAAGTTCTTCCAAAGGTCTGCCCTCCTCCCCTCCCACTAAGAATCAAATTGACTCCTGATTCTCCATTCTGGGGATTGTCTCTTCCAACCTTTGACCTCTGAGAAAGAGGGTGTCCCTCAGTAATATGGAGCTGCAGGAAGGTTCCAGACTCGCCCAGCTGAAGCCTTGTGCTGTGTCAGCATATAGACATTTCTCAGATTTGATCCATATAAACGACTCCACTGTCATATCCTTGGTCCCTTTTCAATTAGCCAAGAGAAATGATTTAGCGCTAATGAAAATCAATGGTTTAAAACTGTCCCACAAATCACAGGGGGCTGGAGGCTTGGTTATAAATACTTCCCAGGAAGCTGAGCTGGCAAGGGGAACACGTGTGGGGGTGTGGCCACACACAGCTCCTTTAGTTCAGGAATTGAACAGAAGGCCCCAGAATACCTCCTCCTCTGGGGCCCCAGCCCTGGAAGCCCCTCTTCTGAGCTACCCCCTTCCCCTCTGTCTCCTCTCTCTCCCCTCCCTCCCTATTTCCCCCCCAGGCAGACTTACTAGAGATTTGGTTTCCCAAGCAAAAGTTTAGATTCCAGATGGATCCTGGAACTGATGACCAGGGAGAAGTGGGAGTGAGTGGGGTCTTGAGAGGAAGGGATCCTGTCGCCGAGAAACCGGAGCCTACGTAGCCCCCCAGGCAGTTGGCCAGATGACCAAGTCCCCCACTAGACCTATCTAACTTTCTCACACTCGCTTCATTATTATTTGTCTTCCTCAGCTTAAAGCCTGTTCTGTGGATGGTTTTCCCCACCACGCATACGGAAGAGGCATCACTCAACAAGAAGCATCACCCCACATACTTCTCAAGCCCCAACGTCAGGGCACTGGGTGGAGGTGGGAGTTTCTTTTATAGCAGCAGGAGAGGCTGGGGGTTCTGGAGACTCTTGAAGCCCCCCTGCTCTGAGGCTCATCAGTTTTGTGGCATGAAGACTGAACCCCTCCTGAGTGAGAATGGTCTCTCTCCCAGGCACCATGTCTTAGCACCTGGAGCAGCCTGGACTTCCAGCTTGACCATCAGTGAAACTGCTTGAGGCACAGCCTGGATCTCCTGCCCACAGAGTTCGGCACCAAACTACCTTGCAGCAACCACCGGCTCCACCAGCCCTGAAGACTTCAGAATGAGCAGAGGGAAAGGGGCTCAGGGTCCTGACCCCACCTGCATGGGAACCTCATGCTGTTACCACCCCTGTCACCAACATAGGCTCTAAGCAAGGCACACCCAGCAGCTTGCCCAGGGCCTCCCAACCAGGAAGCTGAGGTCACGGGGATGAAATGTCAACCTTTGTCTATCTGGACCAAAACCAGCAACAGGCAGATCAGCACCACATACCCATCACACCCATTCCTCTCCCCTGCCCAAAAAATAAAAGCCAAAAAAAAAAAAAAAACCCAGCTATTTATAAACCATGTGGCTTTGGGAAAGTTACTTAAACTCCCCGAGATTTGGTGGCTTTATCTGAACACCGAGGACAGCGGCCTCACGGAGCTGCCTTGGAGGTGAAGTGACAGGATGAGCATCTGTGTCTGCTCCAGCTGCATTAACAGAGCACCCCTGATGGGACCAGTTAGACACCACACAGCCTTCTTCCTCTCTTCCCTGGAGGCTGCTAGGTCTGAACTCCAGCCCCGCACAGTGGTTGATGCTGCATGGACAGCTGTCTTGTGTCCCATCCCTCATAGCAGAAGTCAAGGCACCTCTCTAGGGTCTGCTATAGAAGGGCACTGATCCCACTCATGAGGGCCCCACCCTTGGGACCTAACTCCCTCCCAGAGGCCTCACATCCTACTGCCATCAGCTTGGGGATTAAGGTTTTGACATTAAGGTTTTACATTTCAGGGGGACGTGAACACTCAGTCTAAAGCAGCGCAGAAAATGGTTAGCCTAGTAGCAATGGGGAATGCTTAACTTGGAAAATCTAGGAGTATAAGGAAAAAGCCCATCACCTATAGCCCGCTATCCTATACTTAACATTTTCAAGTATTTTGGTTGCTTCCAGACTTTTTACTACTTACACTCATACATGTTATAACATTGGGATTATACTCCACCTATCTTACTTTTAGAAAGTAAAAGATTTTCACTTTACAATCTTCAAAAAACACACTAGTTAGTAGGTAATAAACTTTTATGTAAGTGAATTATATAAAAATGATTTAACCATCCACCACCATGAGGTTGGTTCCAATTTTCCACTATTATGTGTTACACTGAAATAAACAGGCAAACAAGCCTCTCTTAAGCCTCACGTTATTTCTACGGGTAACAGTCTCAGAATTAATGGGCCCAAGGGGAGACTCTTGTAAAGACTGAGTTACCAATTACAGATTGTTATTCAAAAAGATCGACTAACTTGTTCTTCCTCCAATAAGTGTCTGGCTCACTGTGGCCTTGTCAGAACGTTAGATCAACCCTCTACATCCCCTTATTCAGCAGTGGATGGCTCTGGCTGCCCACTAGCCACAGAGGCCAAGGGCTTCAACAAATAGATCAAGAAGGGGAGCAATAGATCAAGAAGGAAGCGGGCGGCCTGGGGTAGCCTCGGAACACAGCACAGCATGTGAACTACTCAACTTGGGGAATATAAGTTAGAGGTTGGAAGAACTTTCTGTTCTTCTGGAAAGCTATAGTGCTTCTGTAGTGCTCTTCCAGAAGCTATAGTACTTCTGGAGGCTTTTAATCTTGCAGATTGGAGATTTGGATGCAACTAATGTTCAGGGTTGGGCACACAGAATGTCAGGACTGCTCTTGGCTGTAGGGCAGACTTAAGTACATGACAGGACCATGTACATGAATGAGGTACATGAATGTCCTTGAAGTACATGAATGAGGAAAGTGTCTGCAACCAGGGTGGCTGGCTGGGTTCTCTGGATCTCTTCCAGGTCCAGGCACTGGGTAGGAGCGTCACCACAGCAACAGTCACTACAGCCCAAGCAGGCCTTTTTATATATAATGTATATATCTATAGGATACATTATATATATAATAGTTTATTTTTACATCATTTTGTGCCTTTTTCCATCTCAGTTGTAATCCCCGTGGGCTTCTCATCACCAAATCACCCGTGTGCCATCACCATAGATAATCCAGTGCACTTCTCCACTCCACCCCTATAAAATGTCTCTGGTATATAGTTGTTCATTATTATTATTATTTTCTCCCCTGGCCCTTCATACTCCCCATGCAGGCCTTTTTTTTTTTTTTTTTTGCTCAGATGGAAGTGGGTTTTGCAAGAGCAAGGTCATTGCCTTTGTGATATCCTGGCTGGTCCCTGGCCACCTGTCCAGGTAGGCTGTACTCACTTCTCTGATCAGGTCAGGCCTCTTCCCCATTCTTTTCTCAGTTCCTCGCCTTTCTGAGCTCATCACCCAACTTCCCCATCCTACATGAGTCCGTAGCACTCAGAGCCAGGTCCCCTTTGCAGTGCAGGCACCTGCCAATCCAACAACACTTCCCTTCCTTGCCCACCTCCTGGTCCCCATGTCCCTGCAGGCTTTCTCCAGGCCTTTGGAAAGGCAGGCAAGGAGGAGATGCAGAAGTTGCTGAGACCAACAGCCACCAGGGCTGGGCAGACCACGCACATCTTGCAGGGCTCATGTACAAATCATCTCAGTCCTAGGCCAGGAGACCGTGCTACTCAGCATCTACGTAGAGACATGCCCCATCCCTACCTCCTGTCCTGGGCCTTAGCCCTTCCCAAATGCCGCTGCTTCAGGCCTGGTCCTATTCAGAGAGACCCCCCTACCTACATCCTACTGAAAAATCCTCTATTACCTTATTCCAGCAACTCCTGAAAAATCCCCCCCAGCCCAGCTGCCTTCCTGAACTGACCCCCAGAGTGGTGACCACATGGCCCTATGCAGAAAAATGCCCAGCTATCCCTGCACAAGGGCCCCGGGCTAGAATCCACCCCTTTGTGCAGACTGCCAGTCTCATGACTTAGCTCAGGAGGTTTCGATTTAGTTATTTGTGACACCTTCTGGGGCCCTGGGAGTGGGCAAGCTATTGCTGGCGAAACTGCATGAATGACCTGGAATACAGGGTCTCGCCACCTCCTCCCACCACACCTAACTTTTTTCCCTCTCTTTGGGCAGGGCCTGTTGTCATGGAGATTCTAACACAGTGGGGCAGGTAGGAAGCCTGTTGCTTGGCAACAAGATGCTGGGAATACAGGATTGGCTGCGAGGTCTAAAGGAGCAGATAGGATGATGAGGGAAGGTGGGAAAGTCGAGAAACACCCTAGGGGCTACACAAAGGCACAGGGAGAAGGAGACAGGACCAGGGTGAAGAGAAAAATAGTCGTGAACAGAGAGAACCGCCAGCTCCCTGGGGCCAGTCACTGCTGTGGGTTTGCTAGGATGCTCCCAGCGAGAACAATGGAGGAAAACAAACACACTAATGTATTTTCATAGCTGTGTTTACATTGCAGCAGCACCAACAGAGATTTAGACAAAAAGAAGTTCCCAAAATCAGAATGGGAAAATTCTACCCAGAAAGCTCCCCGGTGCAGGGGGAAGAGCAGGCCTGGGCTTTAGGCCAAAAACTTGGGCCTGGGTCTCCCCACTTCCCATTCCTTGACATGTGACCCTATCGAGTGTGTCCCCATCAAGCACTTGGTGCCTCAGTTTTCTCATCTGTAAAATGGGAATGGCAACATCTGGCATGAGGTTGTTGCGAGAATAAATGAGACAACAGAATGAGCGCTGGTGCAGGCAGGGAGTCCAGGAGTGGCCAGTCCCGGGGCTGCTGAGGCCTCACTGGCCACACCCCTGTGTTCACTACTGTTATGGACTGTACAGAGTCTGTATGGTGGGCGGGCTGGGGAGGAACCCTCTTCCCGGTGTCCAACGATCTGGCTTCTATCCAGACTAACACGCCCACCTTTGGACAGGCAAGCCATGAGCCTGTCCATGCCTCAGCTGCTCATCTGTAAAATGGGGATCTCTGCTTACAGTGCCACCACGAAGCTCACACGCAAACTGAGTATGCAGTGGGTGCCTGATGCTAAGCGCTCCCACTCTGAATTCTGAGTCTACTATCTGGGCTGGGGACCTACAGATCTGAACCAGGGCCATTTTCAATCTCCCTTCAAGAAAGGGAAGGGTTCAGTGGTGCCTGGGTGCTATTCCCAGCGACCAGGTCACATGCGACAGTGCAGTGGTGAAAGAGAGGATGTGGGCAGGGAAGGCAGCTACAGGCATATCCTCCAAGCTCATTTCCAAGCAAATTAATTTTGCAAATAGTGAGTTCATCACCGAATGCAAAAGGCAGTTTCCCTATGTGTCTCAATGATGCAGAAGGTCCATGCTGAGGCTAGAAGAGATGCCTCGGTGGGGATCCCCAAGTCCTAGAAGCTGCTCAAGAGGGCAGGGCTGACCTAGGTGACCCAGGAGGAGATGCTTTGGCAAATGACTGGGTGCTTCCCAGGAAAACCACACCATCAAATCCTTTGGGGATTTGATAAAGTTCAGGAAATTGGGCCCTCCCTGGTTACATAGCGGGTTAATGCACAACACTAAGAAGCTAAAGCCACTTCAGCATGAGTTCAATCCTCGCCCTGGAAGTGACCACATGGTGCAGCAGACCTCTCCTGACAAGCCCGCTGCTCCCCTCAGGAGTGTACTTCGTTGATCTACCTGTTCTGCTCCCCGCTCTGTCTCTGGTGAATCCTCTCACCATCCCTGCACCTCTGGCCTGGACCCCAGTCCTGTATTCCTAAATGAATAAATCTTGTCTAAAAAAGTTCAGGAAATTATTCTTGTTGTCTAGCTTAAACCTTTCCTGCTGTCATTTTGAGTTCGGTCCTGCGGGTGCTGTCATCAGAGGGGAATTTAACTGGCTGAGAAGGTAAGTGCCTCACCAGCTTCTAGGTTCACACCAGGACTGGGGCGGCAGGCAGGCAGGCGAGCAGTGACTCACACAGACGCTGTTTAATTCAGCTGTCTTGCTGTCTCCAGCGTTCCCCTGGCTCAGGCCCCCAGTGCTAGAAATCCCTGTGCGGCTTCAAAGCTGACTTTTCTAATAATGCCAACAGGCATTACAGGGATGCAGGTGCGGTGTCTGCTTGACCAGAGCCAGGCTGGCCAGCAGCAAGATGAGTGACCTGTGGAAAGCCACAGGGAAAGGGAGCAAGCGGCTGGGTGTGGGGAGCAGCTGACCCTCCTTCATCCCTTCTGGAGCACCCAGGCCTGGAACACCTTCCTTTGGGCCCTTTTCTCAGGGCTCAGAAGGTAATTTCACGGTTAAAAAAGCAACAACAAACATCATTTAGATAGGATTAATTACATCTTCAAGAACACACAGCCACTTTAGATCTAATGCTGCCATCTCTTTACTCCTGCACTGGGAAGGGACAGAAAAAAGCTTGCAGTTGCAGCAGGGAGAGAGACTTATGGAGACTTCAGGGGGACCTGGAAAAGAAAGGGGGAGCAGCCCTCTGACACTCATGGGATGTACGGAATGTTTGGATCAGGTAGTTTTAAATTCTGCAGCCTTAAAAGGAGATGAGATGCCTTTGGCCAAACCAGTCCCTCTGGTGGATCAGGGGAGGGCAGGTAGGAAACAGACCTCATGAGCTCATCCTGAGTGATTGGGGCTGGAGAGGGCAGTTTCAAAGGACTCATGGGGACCCTACTGGGGCTGCCAGGAAGGAATAAAAAGGGGTGTGGGTGTGGGTCCCCCTGCTTTAACTGTATTTTTTTAAAGATTTATTTACTTGTATTTACGGAACTGGGTACAAGCCAGAGATGTAGGGGCAGTGAGAGTGTTCACCAGAGATAGAGTGGGGAGCAGAACAGGCAGATCGACGAAGTACACTGCTGAGGGGAGCAGCACGTGGGTCAGGAGAGGTCTGCTGCACCATGGGGGTCACCTCCCTAGCCAGGGATCAAACTCTAGCTGAAGTGCTGTGGCTAGTTTCCTAGTGCTGTGCTCTACCTGTCTGCACCTCCAGGGAGATCCCAGTCCCTGCTTTAACTGTATTAAAAAAAAAATACCTTGTCTTTTGAATCAGTTTTAAATCTTAGCTCTCTGTGTTATATTTTATTTAAACTATGTGATGTCCAACAAAAAGGTTTACCTCCAAGTGAACTGTATGGAGCTGTATGGAGTGGGAGACCCCTGTGCTGAGGAAGAGAAAAGCAGGCTTATGACCAGCTTCCGCAGTACTGCAGGAGAAGGCAAACTTCCCAGGAGAGGGCTCCCGAGATGGAGAGAATGAAGCTCCCAGAGCCAGACTCCAGGTAGGGAAGCTATCGAGTGCCACAGGACACTTTTCTCAGGATGAATTTGACCCTAAGGGCTTCGGGTTCAGGAGGGCTCTTTGCTCCTCTGCAAGGACTGAAAGATCAGAGACCTAAGCATTGTAAGCCTCATTTTTCTGGAAGTTTCGGGCTTGTCTTTGTCCATTTTTTTGTTTCTCCTTCTACCTTAAAAAAAAAAAGTTGGTATCTTCAACTACATACCAGAGGCACTGGTATATAGGGGTGGAGTGGGCAATGGGATCAAAAATGGGTGGACTAAGGCGATGGCACACGGGTGAATTGGTGGTGGGAAGCCCACGGGGATTGCAACTGAGATGGAAAAAGGCACAAAATGATGTAAAAATAAGCTATTATATTATTTTTTAAAAGTTATCTTGACAGAAAATTGGCAATGACAATACAGAATTCCCTATACCCTTCACCCACTTTCTCCTAATGTTAAAACTTTACGTAGCCATGAAACAGCCATCAAAACTAAATCAATACTGGCACATTGCTGATAAGTAAACAATAGGGTTCAGGGTTCACCAGTTTTCCTACTTTCTTTTTTTCTGTTCCAGGATCCAATCCTCATTACATTTCACTTCACCCCCACCTCTGCCTTTAAAATTTAATTTTCCTGATGTAAAGCCCAGAAGCCTGTCTCCACCGTGCATCAGGGGCGAGGCAAGGGCATCTATCCACCCTCGGATGACCAAAACAGTGTAATTCTGGGTAGGCCACAGGGCAGGAGCAAAGGGCAGAGAGGGCCTGAGAGAAGGTGCACCCACCTGCACCTGAGACCCCCTCTCCTCTGGTACTTCCCTCTGCTCCAGCCTCAGGACCCCTCCCAGAGTCATTCAAAGGCACACAGGATTTTAGGGAACACTGTGGGCTCACTGACCCTAGGAGTCACAAGGACCAGGTGCACAGCAGGCCACCTGGGCGAGCTGTCCCCTTGATTCCGACCCAAGCATGTGGCCCATGACTTCAGCATTCAGCTCCTACTTCTGAGCACATAGCACTTGGTAATAAACAACAGGAAAAGGAGAGATGAGACGAGACGGCATCTCAGCAGAATCGTTTCCAAAGACAGTATTATTTTTTCCCTCTCAAGCTCTCCCTGGAGGTGACTGTGGCACTTAAAAACCACTAAATCTCTCCTTGTTTATGACACAGACACCTTCCTCCTCCCTTTGTCCTCAGCCTGGTCTCGTTTATAGCAATTACATGAGTGGTGGTCCCAGCAGCCTGCTGGATGGGTCCCCACCAAGTGATTGGAGCTTATGGGAAAAGCTTTTATTCCCTAAAGACACAGGTATGTAGTGAGATGTTCCCAAGACTCGAGCATCAGAGCAGGCCCTGCATCCTGAATTTGACTGGCTGCAGTGGGTGCAAAGTTGCCAGAAAATCCATCCCCTTGTACCGACTGTGAGTCAGGGCCTCAGGACTCATCAACCAGATTGTTCTGTGCTCTGTGGTCTATAAGGTGGGGGGAGGGACAGGGAACTGGAATTACATCTGGGGAGAGGCAGATGCGGATACAGGTCATATAGCGAAGGTTAATGGACTGGGGTGGCGTATCCCAGAGTGACGGCCAAGGGGAGGCTTTGCAGATATAAAGACTTTGTTCATCCCATTGAAAACAGAGGCTGGGAAAAGGAAGTCCCTTCCCGCCAGAAAGATGAGGGTTGAACACAAGAGAATGACCAGATGATGACTTAGGAAAACGAAGACCCAAGACCAGTATGACTTCACTTTTCTAGAAGGCCTCCACTGTAGAAATTGCCTCATGGGGGTCCCAGCCTGGCCAGGCCAAACCTGGGCAGGGAGGAGAAAGATCTCTGCAGATCTTTCTGCTCAGCGGGACCCACAGAAGCCCCGTCCCCATAGAGGCTCCAGGAAAGGCCAACCTCCTGATTCTTATGCCTCACCTGATGGTCACCTGTCCAGAGGTGTTGACATCTGGAGGGCTCTGCCAATTCCAGGCTCAGCCACAGAAAGACAGCACCCCCCTTTGCCTGCCCCCATCAAGAACTGAAGAGGCAGAGGGTGGCTGGACCATGCGGGCTGAGGATCCACGGCCTTCACCAACCATGAAACTCCAGCAACATGGTGTCGTTCCCTGCTGCTCTGATTTCCATCCTCTCCTCTCCTGTTAGCTGGGAAATGCGCTTGGTACTCAATGAACTTGAGGCCAACGTCACAGAACTAACAAATGGCTGGGACCCAGGACCCAGGATATTCCGTGGTCAGCCCTACGGTCCTGCCAATTCCTCCTGCCCTTGCACCCTAGTGCCGCTGCCTTATCTAGGCCCCAGGATTTCTCACCAGGACATATAATCTATTTTCCCAGCCCCAGCCTGGCTGGTTCATTCATACCACTTCTTCACTGAGGCCAGAGCACCTGGAAAAATTGGGGGTCTCACTAGACTCTCCCATGTAATAAATATAGACTCCCCGGGGGTCTCTAAGACCTTCCCTGACTTGACTCCTCCCTATCTTGTCTTCCTTTCCTCACCCATCCATACATCATGCAGTTCTGAAGCCCTTTAGCTGATTTATAACCATCTTTGTGTTCAGCTCACAGTCCATCCCCTCTGGAAGGCTCCCCTGACCTAACCAGGGAGCCAGTGGCCCCTCCAGGGCAGCACCCACACAGCTTAGCTTCTCAGTCACCATGAATCTTTGGCTCTGCTCCATCTGTATTCTCAAAGAACAGGGTCTTAGCTCTGGACTCCCGACCCCTCCTGACATGGCGCTGGCAGAACAAACACCAATAGGCAGTGAAGGAACTGGATGTGCCAGCACCTCTACACCCTGCAGCTGGGCTCAACTCCCCACAGGGCTGTGCCCCGACCCCTGGCAGAGGCAGGTGGGCAGCCCTCCATGCCCCCCCCCCGAGGCCCAGGGAAATGCACAGGCGGGACATGGCACAGCACACAGGAGAGGGGCCTGCCTCAGCTCATCACACAGAGCCCGGGGCCACAGAGGGAGAAGAGGAAACGAAACACAGCTGGCAAGGCAACGGGCCAGGACACCTTCCCCACTCAACAGGAAGGAGGGTGGAGCATGGAGTAGAGCTTCCTGAAGAATGGGAGGGAGGACACTGGGCCCTGTACGGAACATGGCTGCAGGGTCCTCCTGGCTCAGCCTTTTGTCCAGCGGAGCAGGACCCTGTGGCCTGCAGGAAGGTGTCTTTGTGAATCCCCTCCTCAGCTTAGCCAGAAGGCCCCGGGGTTTGTCAGGTTATGTGAGAGTCGGTGGTTTCTACAGTAAGACCTGACCAGGAGGCCCCAAGTCAAAAGTCACAGAATCCCCAGAAAAACAACCACTGAACTGGTGAGGAAGGTATAGAGGTCTTAGCCAAGGCAGGTTTGTTTGAATCCTGAGAGATGCTGGGTGCTTTGGGATGGCGGAGGCTGGAAGGCCAGGCAGGGTTGCAAAAGGCCTGGAACATTCCTCTCCTCATCCCCTTTCCATCATGCCCACCTCCTTATTCTTACGATCTCATCATCCTCAGTGAGGACCTGCCTCGCTTCCACACCACACCGCTGTTCGCGCTGTTTCCCCTTGCTAAGCCCATCCCACGAGCTCAGTGGGAAGGCTGGGCATCCTAGAAGAGACTCCATCTGGTCACCACAGTAAAGCCTGTACACAGTAGATGCTCAAGTAACATGACTGGCTGGATGACTACCAATAACTTGAGAATGGTGGGAAAGACAGAAGGGCCTGACAAAGCCAAGTCAAAATGAAGGAGAGTGGCAGCAGACACCTAAGCTGGGTCTGACGTGTCCTGGCTTATCAGCACACAGGAGTAGAGCTTCTGGACCAGTCCAGACTTGGAAGTACACTTAGACACATCAGTCCTCAGGGGTGTCCAGACCAGTGGGCACCCAAGGAGCCATTCAGCTGTTGGTTATACAGTTAACACTAGAGACATGAAGCAATCCCTAAGTGCTAGCATGTTCTTCCCTCTGGGGGCTTAGCTGTGTCAGCACAAGGACTCCTAAGAGTAGCGCAATGCACCTTGCCCTTGACTAACACTTAGCTTTGAACAGTGTTGTTCCTCTTCTCCCCAGTGCCCTTCCCCAAGATTTTCTGCACATTGTTCTCTTTTTCAGAGCTGAGGTAAACTGTTTAGAGGTAAACTGGTCCCTGGAGCAGGGACAGTGAGACTCAGAGAGGACACTGGGAGAGCCAAGGTCCTTTCCCGCAAGGACCTTCCTCTTGGCTGGGCCCCTGATGTTTTCAGCAAGTTCTGTGCTGGACAGCTCCTAGTCCCCAGCTCCAGGATGAAGGCTGGTGTCCTTTTCCTGTTGGCCTCCGGTCACACCAGGCTCTGCACATACAGGGCTACTGCCCCTCACCTCACTTTCTATCCACGTATCTCAGAAAGAATTCATTTCAGATGCTCCCTCAGGGACAAGCGCTCACCTCACTGTTTGCCTTTCCTCCTCCCTCCTTCCCTTTAAAGTAACACAGAGCCTCAGTACTTTTAGGTCTATGGGACCAGGTCTCCGCCTAAAACAAAGAGGACTCATGGAGCCTGCAAGCTGGGGGTTCCATAGTGGCTCTGTTCCCAGTCTGGGCTGACCTGCTGTTTCTGCTACTGCTCCTGCATGTCCTCAGAATTCCTGTGATCATAGCCCTTTCTACAAGTTGGCTCCTTTCTTTCCTGCCACCTCCCCTTTCTCTTTCTCCTGAGTCTTCCTGAGAGCTCCAACATACCAAACTTTGGGGGTGCTAGAGCACACAAGTAAGGCAGAAATGAGTCCCTGCCTGCGTGAAGCACCCCATGGCCTGGGGCTCAGAATGGCTGGGGCGGAGTGGCCTCTGGAGTTGATGGGACACTTCTTCTTCCTCAGCAGACAGACTCCTTGGCTCTCAGCTGTTGGCTGGTGGTATTCATAGGCCAGCTTGGTGCACTTGGCCTCTCTCTAGTGCTCTGAGGGTGGCTCTACTATGCTGACCCCCCCAGGGCCAGAAGTCAGAGTCTTAACACCTGCTGTTAATTCATCACCATCCTCGTGAGTCTCCCTGACCGATGACCCTGGCTCATGCTCATCCATTTTCTCTGCAGCTGCAGCTGCACCAGAAGCAAGAGGAATAGTTCTGGAAGGGCGGGAAGTGTTATTCAGAGGTGGGGAGGAGTCTGTGCTGAGTCAGTGGGGAACCCCAATCTGATGAAAGAGGAGATAGAACATGTACTCAGGCACATGCTATTTCACTCCCCAACCTCACAACAGCATCAATAGATAGAGTGGCAAAGAAACTTACACACCACTGCAAATGTGGCCCAGGCCCATGCACAGAAGCTCGAGGAACTGCTGAGGGAAGGGGGGATGGAAGAGAAGGGGCCCATAGGGAAAGACCACCAGCTTTTGGATAAATTCTCAGTTCTGGATTTGGTTCTGCAATCCCCTGACTACTGTCTAGCCCCTGCCTTAGGGCCTGGCTGACTGGGGGGAAATAAAAAGAGCCAAAGAAAACAGGGGTTAATACTGCAGAGCCCCAGGTCCTGGGGCATGGAGGGAGTACAGCTGTCCTAATTTATGGGCCAGGAGAGAGGATGCTGTCTCTGGCCTGGAGTGGACTGAGGCCTGAGAACCGGAGCACCCCAACCTGCTGACAGACTTGATGGGGTTGATTGCTGACCAGGGCTGAGCTGGACAGAGTGGGGCTGGGAAAGGCATCAGTCTCAGAGGGCCCCAGAGAGCCAGAGACAGGCAGCTATGACTGAACACCTCCCTGCTGCCTTCATTACCTGCCCCAGCTCTTGGTTGCAGGCCCTATTCAGCCTGCAATGTCCTCCTTCCAGATGGGGCACCAATACTCAGGGGCAAGGCAATCGAGGCAGGACTTGGCAACATCGATGTCTCTGATGACAGGCTCTGTGCAGGTCCGGGAGTCATCAGGAAGAGCGTGGCGATCGCACGGGTAGGACATGGCCCACGCTGAGATCACAACCTCTACGAGTGCCAGGAGGGGGACTGCCACGCACCCCTGGCCTGTGTCCTGGTCTGAAAAGGAAAGCTCGGAGCTGGGAAGCAGGGCTGACTCCTCCTCCCAGCTGGCTGTGGGGTCTTCTGTCCCCTCCTGCAACCAACCTCCACCTCACCATGCACCATGGGCGAGGTATCTTTTCCCACCCCCTGAGTACAGCCCATGCTCTTCTCCCTGCCACTCACTCAGCCTCCAGAGCACAATCCCGAGACCACCTACCCCAGAAAGCCTTCTGGGTCAGACACCATCTTCACTACTATTACATGGACAATGGCACCATTGTCAGCGTGCAAGGGGTCCCTAGAGAGCGCCTGCCTGGTATCAGGAGAGCCCAGCCCCTCTGGCTTTGGTCCCAGCCTACCAGCCTAGCCTGTGGCTCTAGGGGGTCCCTCCACAGTCTGGACTGTCTCATGGACTACAAGGTGTGGGCATGCCAGGGAGCACTTTGTCTGGTATGGGCCTGAGGGATGGGTTCTATGTGCTCTTTTTTATTTTTATTTTTAAGATGTATTTATTTATACATATAAGAACTGTAGTACAGGCCAGAAAGCAAGGGGGGCAGTGAGAGGATTCATTAGAGACAGAGTGAGGAAAGAACAGGCCGATTGACCAAAACACGTCGCTCAGGGGAGCAGCAGGAGAGGTCTGCAGCACCCTGTGGGTCAGCTCCTTGGCCGGGGATCGAACTCATGGTGCAGTGGCTGTGGATAACTTCATAATGGCTGTGCTTATTAACCCCTTGCACCACCAGAGAGGACTCAGGTTCTATGTGCTCTTTGAGCCCTGTGCCCACCCCCACCTTTCTCAGAGGGAGGCCTGTGTGTCTTCCCCTCAACTCTGGTTCAAGATCATGTGGCTGTCGCTGGCTCCACAGAGCTCTGCTGGCGGGGAGGGTCAGGGTGCAACACAGTGGGGACTGGAGACAGTGAGAGGACAGGAAGCTTTTTAAACCTGTGAAGGCTCAAACCAAGGGGGCCTGCTGCTGCCAGGTGGGCCAGCATCCACAGCTCAGAGACCTCTCCCAGGGGGCCCGCCCTAGCTCTGCAGGGGGAGAGGAGAGGGTGACCACAAGGGGAGGGAAGGAGGTGGCGCAAGCTCTCTTCCAGTGCTTACCCTGCATCAGACATTGCCCAGCCCCAAGCTGGAGGGCCTGACAGCTGAGCCTGGGCCAGCCGAGCCTGGGCAAAGTCCTTCACCAGGCCAGTGGGGATGTGGCATCTGGGGTCCCTGAGCCTGGGGCTGGCAGCACCACCACCACCACCACCCCCCCCCCGCCACCGCCCCCAGTCTCAGGTGCTGTCATCCTCAACTTGGCCGGGGCTCCTTTCTTTCCCCACCTATGACTCAGCTTTCTTTGGAAGGCCCAAGGTGAAGAAGATGTTCTTGGGAGAAGCAGGACAAAGGGATTCTCAGGCCGGAAGGCGATATCAGTCCGGAGGTGAGGCCAGAATGGGCTGTGGGTCTTTGACCTGAGATCAGCACTGCAGCGATTTGCATACATCTGCATACATTTGCACATGCTCATTTTCCCAGTGCCAGTCTAGCTTCCCACACCTCCCTCTTTATGCCAGGCCCACAGGACCAAGCCTGGCGGGGAGCACAGGGGGACCCAAATGTAACAGAGCCCTGGGCTGGGCTCTGGCTCGGAGAGAAATTGTGCAAATAGTCTTTCCCTGTACCTCTTGCCAAGAGGCCTTCTGAGCACTCATCCTCTCAGGAGATCAACCTGCCATTTGTGGCTGAGGAATGACAACTACTGTAGCCTCTGTCCTCTGTCTTTTCTCTCCAGCTGCCCCTGTGCAACACGGGGCATGAGAAGATCAGCACACAGATGTTGCATCTTGGAATCTAGCACCTTTTCTTTATAGAAAAAGAAAAGAAGAGGGCTGGACCATCCATTCATGCATTCGCTTGAGACTACTTGGTGACAGACATGGTCCCAAGGAGAGCTGGGAATTCCATCCCCAACCCTCAAGAGAGGTGATAAGAAAAAAGCCAGGTAGCAGTTTAGATAGTGCTTCGTGCACAAAGAAATGAAAAGACGAGTGTGTGTGGGGGGGGGGGAACAGGTGGGGGTGGAGTGGACGCTATGGTGACAGGCCAGTGTCTGGGGTCATCAGTGAGTGAATTACAGAGACAGAACTTTGATCGGGTCCCTGAGCCCCTGGCTGTGTCCAGGACTGCAGAATCCCACCCGACCCTGTTACACTTCCCTCCCACTCTTGAGGTGCAGAAAGGGGCCAGCGCCCGGTGAAGGCAGCTGACCAAGAGTGAGGCCCAGTGCAGGCCACTGGTTGGGATGCGGACATGCTGGCCTGATGCCCCACCCAAACAACAGCGGCTGCCCCTCGGCCTTTCCACAGCTGGCCACCAGCCCCAGAGAAAAGGTGGGGGTTGCCAGGACCAGGGAGCAAAGGATTAAGGACTGACTAAACTTTCTGACAAGAAGGAAATGTTCAAACTCACTCTGCACATTTGTAAGAACTCATTGAGTTTCATTTCCTGTAAATTATACCTTAATAAATCACACACACTGAGCTAGGCAAGGACTTGCTGGGCAGATTTTTGAAAGGAAACAGGAGAGCATGGGGCTGCAGAACAAGAGGGCCCTGGTAACCTCTCCTAGCACATCCCCAACAGTGCAGGAACTGGGGTGCTTGGGAATCACCTCCTGGAGTCTTTGTGGATCTGCGGGATGGAGGTAGCATAATGATGCCTTCCTTATAGGCTGGTTTTGGGGACCAAGCACCACCCCACAGCAGGTGCTGAGAAAGTAATAAGCACTTACATAGAGGTGCTAAGTTTTCTGTTTTGTTTTGTTTTGTTTTGTTTTTTTAACCTAGTGACACAGTGCTATTAAGCTATTACCAGCCACTGTGGCCTGAGTTCGAACCCTGGCCAGGAGCTGACCCATATGGCGCAGAGACCTCTCCTGTCTTTCCTGCTGCTCCCCTCAGCAGTATGTTTTAGTTAGCCTGTTCTGCTCCCCACTCTGTCTCTGGTGAAGTCTCTCACCCCCACAGCTTTGGCCTATACCCCAGTTCTTGTGTGCATAGGTAAATAAATCATTTTTTTTTTAAATTCATGTACAGATTTTTGTATGGACGTGTCTTCAGTTCTCTTGGGCATTTACCTAAAAGTGCAACAGTTGGCTCAAACAGGTATTCCTATGTCTAACTTTTTGAGAAATTGCCAAACTTTTCCAAAGCAACTGCAGCCAAGTTTGAGGGTCCTAATTTCTCCACATTCTCATCAGCACTCTGTCTTCTGTCTTCTTGGTAATAACCTTTGCAGCGAGTACCCTTGCTGCGGTCTTGACTTGCACTCCTTGACTACCGGTGATGTTGAGCATCTTTTCAAGGGATTATTGGCCATTTGTAGGACTCCTTTGGAGAAATGTGTATGCAAATCTTTTAATTATTTGTCCTTTTATTGTTCAGCTGGAAAATTTCTTGATATATTTTGGATTCTGGACCCTGATTAAATACACAATTCACAAATATTCCCCCCCGCTCCAGGCGATATTCTATTCACTTTCTTAATAATGTACTTTCAAGAATAAAAGATTAAAAAAACTTTCAATTGTGGCAAAATACATGTAACAAAATTTACCATCTTAGACTTTTTTTTTTTTATGCATGCAGAACTAAGGGACAGCCCAGAGATGCAGGGGGCAGTGGGAAGATTCACCTGAGTCAGAGTGGGGAGCAGAACAGGCAGATTGATGAAGTACACTGCAAAGGGGAGCAGTGGGCAAGACAGGAGAGGTCCGCTGTGCCGTGTGGGTCACCTCTGGCGTAGGGATCAAACTCGCACAGAAGCAACCTCGGCCAGCTTCACAGTGCTGCACTTTAACCTGTGGCAACACCAGGGAGGGCCCCATCTTAGATATTTTGAGGCTTACAGTTCAGTGTTGCAGGGACTGAACTATATCCACTCCCCACATACACACGTGGCTCAATATGACTCAGTTTGGAGATAGGGCCTGTACGGAAGTGATTAAAGTTAAATAAGGCCATGAGGATGGGACCCTCATCTAATAGGACTAGTATCCTTATAAGAGTAGGAAAAAAAACCCATGACGCCTCTCTCCAAGAAAACACAGAGCAAGGCCATGTGAGGATACAGTGAGGGGAAGCCATCTGTAGGCCAGGAGGGGAGTCCTCACCAGATGTTAACCCTGGCAACCATATCTTGAACTTTCAGCTTCTAGAACCATGAGAAAATAAATTTCCATTGTTTAAGTCATCCAGTGTGTGGTATTTTGTTATGATCACCCCAGCTGACTAATAAAAGTGACAGAGAACACTCACATGGTTATGCAAGCATCAACACCATCCATCTAGAAGAACTGAAACTAATTAAACAGTTCCCTGCCTCCCAACTCCCAGGGTCCCTTGACCCTGGGTGCTGGAATGCATTGTTCTACTCTCTGTCTCTGTGGAGTTGACCACTCTAGTACTCACTGAAGTGAAGTCACACAATATTGGTCTTTCTGTGACTGGCTGAATTCACTTAGCTTAGTGTCCACTGGATCCAGCCATGTTACAGCGTATGTTAGAATCTCCTCCCTTTTCAAGGCTGAATAATATTCTACTGTGCATGTTGATTATTGAGTCATCATTTTAAAGAGTTAAAAAATGTAGTCTTTGCACTTTGCTCTGCTGAATTGTGCTGGGAGAAACAAAAATAGATAAGAAAAGGAAACCCATAGCATTGCCATGGGAAACTGGCATGGGTCCACATGTCCAATAGAGGGCTATGGAGAATTCAGGGGGATGCAAAACAGGGCAAACAGAACCAGGAAGGACACCTCCTATACAGAAGGTCCACCAAAACCTGATGTGCCAGCAGATAAGAACTGGCAGAGAACAACTTCCGCAGTTGCAAAAACAGGTGATAAAAGGGAGCCCCAAACCCTTCTCCCACAAAGATAACATCTCCCAGCTGGCCCCTGCTTCCTTGCATGGTGTCTCAGTAAATATACTTTTTCTGTCCCTGGCAAACTTTTTCACCCCATGCCCCTGGCCTATACCCCGATTTTCCCCTGGACACAGACCACATTCTGTTTATCCATTTAGTCACTGATGGATACACAAATTGCTTCCACATCTTAGCTGCTGTGAATAATGCTGCTGTGGGGCCCTCCTTGGTGGTACAATGGGTTAAAGCTGCAGCAGCTTTAGCACGAGTTCAATCCCCGGCCCCAGAGGCAACCCACATGGCACAGCAGACCTCTCCTGACCCACCTGCTGCACCCCTCAGCAGTGTACTTAGTCGATCTGCCTGTTCTGCTCCCCACTCTGTCTCTGGTGAATCCTCTCACTGCCCCTGCACCTCTGGCCTGTACCCCAGTTCTATATGCATAAATAACAAATTAAAAAGTAATAATGCTGTTGTGAGCATGGGTGTACAAGTGTGTCTGAGGGCCTGCCTTCAATTCTTTTGCACACATATCCAGAAGTGAATTCCTGGATCAACCTATTTCAGCTAATCCTATTTTTAGAGAACCTTCCATATTGTTTTCCAAAGCTGGATCACTTTATATTCCCACCAATAGTACACAAAGTCTCCCTTTCGATTTTTCCGCACCCTCACCAACACTTGTTTTTTTAAAAGATTTATTTATTTATTTGTACAGAACTGGGGTACAGGTCAGAGATGCAGGGGTGAGAGGATCCACCAGAGACAGAGTGGGGTACAGAACAGGCATATGGACGAAGTACTCTGCTGAGGGGAGCAGCAGGTGGGTCAGGAGAGGTCTGCCATGCCATGTGGATCTCCTCCAGGGCTGGCGGGGATCGAACTCATGTGGAAGTGGTTTAAGCTTCTTTGTGCTGCGCTTTAACCCACTGCGCCACCAGGGAGGGCCTACACTAGTTGTTTTTTGTTTGTTTGTTTGTTTGTTTATTTTTGTAGCAGCCATTTAATGACTGAGGAATAGAGTCCCATTTTGATTTTGATTTGCATTTCCTGATGGTTAGTGAGGAACACCATTTTGTGTGCTTGTTTGCCATTGTGTGTCTCCCTGGAGAAATGTCTAATTAAAGTCCAGTGCCCAGTTTTAAAGCAGGTTGTTTGTCTTTTGTTGTCGTTGCTGAGTTGTAGAGTTCTTTATATATTCTGAATATTGAGCCTTTATCAGGGATATGAGTTGTGGATTTTTTTTCACATCCCATAGGCTGCCTTTTCTTTCCTTTGGTTGTGTTTCTTGAAACACCAATTTTCATTTTGATGAAGTCCAATCTATTTATCGTTGGTGTTTATGAAGGAAGAATGTCTCAGAGCCTTTCCCATGGTGATGGAAATTGAGATTTCAAAAGCAGATGGATTTCACTGCATTTCCTAATCTTAGCTAACCACAACGATGGAAACCATCTACATACCTCCCCCAGGTCCAGACATTTGCAGGGACTGAGTCACAGAACTTTCTGACATTTGCTGCTTTCACTTTCAGTACTGTATGAAAAACTCCTGGCAAGACAGAAGGCATCACAAATTCAGAACCCCAAATCCAGAAGCAACCAGCCCAGGGCCTGATTATAGGATGAGCTATTAAGGACCTGCTCAGAGCTTGAGAGACTGGAAGCAGATCAGCATCCTGGCGCAATGGCCCAGGTGGGGAACCAGGTCAGGAATTGTCAGGGGGGAGGGATATCCTCAATGACCTCTACAAATATAGGTTTTGTGGACTCCATCCCCTACTCCAGTCACTGAAACTACAACTCCCAGCAACACCAAAGGGAGGACTGTGAGGTCCCAAGGATGGAACTAAGCAGCCATTTTCAGACTTCTGGGATATATAAAGGAGACATGTTGAACTGAGGCTCTCTTGCTCTCTCTCCCTTGGCCTCGTGGTTGGTGGCCAGTCACTTGGCTCTTGATCAGCTTTCAGTGTGCTACTGGGGTTTCAAGTCAGCAGAACTGGTAGGACACTCTCATTAACTTGTATCTCTCTCTCTTTCTTTCCCTGGATTGTTCCTTTTCCTTTCCCCTTGTAAATAAGCCCATTATCGAAACTTTTTGTGTGCGTCTGCAGTAAAATTGAATCTTAAGCACGTGGGTGAGGACCCACAGACAGGCAACCCAGTTTACATTGGGGTGCCCTGTAACAGAAGGACTTGTCTTATCAGGTGTGCATGGGGCAGGGGCTGTGGGATTAGGAGGGCAGGTCAGTTGTTTTAGGACCACCTCTCCTCCTGCTGAGTAACTTGGTTTAGAAATGGTGGGGCTCCGCCTGAGGAAGCTGGACGTTTCCATCTCAGTTCTGATGTGAGAATGAGTGGTACTGATAGCAGTGCTGCTAGTGTTACTGCCTTCTTGTTTTTTTTTTTTTTAAAGATTTATTTATTTATTTATTTATACAGAACTGGGGTACAGGCCAGAGATGCGGAGGGTGAGAGGCTTCACCAGAGACAGAGCGGGGAGCAGGACAGGCAGATCGACGAAGTACACTGCTGAGGGGAGCAGCAAGCGGGTCAGGAGAGGTCTGCCGCGCCATGTGGTCTCCTCCCAGGCAGGCGGGGATCGAACTCATGCGGAAGTGGCTTTAGTTTCTTAGTGCAGTGCTTTAACCCGCTGCGCCACCAAGGAGGGCCACTACCTTCTTGTTTTAATGGACTCAAAGAATTCAGTCAGCAAGACAAAAGGATAGCAGTAAACAGTGCTTGGAACCCTGAACTCTGTAAGTCAATTCATGACCACTTCCTGCCTGGGAGCCCTGGGTATCAACATTCCCTGAGAAGACACGTTCAAAGTTAAAAGATTATTTTATTTGGCAATATGTGTACCAGAAATCTGTGTAGCACCTACTTAGATAACACCATATCATGAATTCAACAATCCTTTTTGTGACTACTTGAAAATCTACTGTTATCGTAAACTAAAACACCACAGAATTTTGGAAAAAAAAAAAAGAAAGAAAGAAAGAAAGAAATGGTGGGGCTCCTCTCCCTATCTGTCAGCTCACTCCCTCATGGGATCCTGGGATGTGGGCAGCTACCAGTTGGTATCACTTCCCTGGGTCCCCTCCATCCCTGTCTTCCCAGGACTCTCTAGGTTGTCCCTGACCCACCTCTCTGCAAGTCTCTAGAGCAGATCAGCACCTGAATCCAGTCCTCGGAGGGGCATGGATCTGCCCAGCCTGCCATCTGGACTGACAGATAAACACTTGGCAGTTTCTTGGGTCTGCTACCCACAAGCACAGCCCAGCCAGCTGTGCAGGCAACTGTATTCTGGCTCTGGACCTCAAGTAGCAACAAGCATCCAATGCCTGAAAGATTTCACTAGCCTTTTTTTTTTCCTTAATGAACCTACATTCACATTCCAGGCAACCTCTCAGCCACACACACAGGGGTCCAGAGAGCATTAGATTTTTTCTTCTTTCTTTCCTAAACACTATTATTCCAGAGAAGTGAAGGGGTCAGGATTCAGATGTCTAATTGTGTTGCCTTTCGGGTCTGTGCTCAGCTCTGTGCTGTCGGGAGTGGTGTCGGTTGAAGCAGGATGCATTGCGGGAAGCCAGCTCTCCACAAGTGGACTGGAACCAGCACCTCCAGGCACGGGCTGCATGGCCTGGGACAACTTTTTTAATCTCCCTGGAACTCACTGTCCTCATTGGAGATGGAAAGAATAACCGAGGGGAGAGAGAGCCGGCCCATACGAGAGGTCGGCAGTGCTTGTCTCCTTCCTTCCTGGTTAGTGTCATCTGGAAGAATCACTGTGGGTAATGGGATTTCTCAGTTGGAAAGGGCCTTGGAGATTACCCAATTGGATTCTGTAATTTTTCCAAGGAAGAAATGAGAGCACAGAGCGATTAAATGACTTGTTAGAGGAAACCCTGCAAAGTGGGGGTATAAATGCTGCTACATCTAAGTTCCTTTGGGCAGCTCAAGGTGCAGACCAAGAAGGGTCCCGCAGGAAGGCGTCTGGGGTCAGGTAGCTGCGAGTTTATCTGGGGGTGCAGCATGCTGACTACTGGAAGTACTGTGAGCTGTGATAAGACGAGATTGGGACCAGCCCAGCTGCTAAGAGAGCTGGCAACCTCATTGGTGTCTTGCTCCTTTCCATAGCTTCCGTGAGCAAATGAAGGGGGAAAAAGGATTTTCAAGGCTCAGAAAAGGTAAATTATTTGCCCAGGGTTACCCAGTGAGTCTGTAACAGAGCCACACAGATGCCCTAGGTGCCCCCCGGCCCCCAGCTCTTCCAGAAATTTTCCTGCTGGCTCCAGCTGCCTCCTTAGCTTGCTTGCTTTGAGTCAAGCCCACGAGCAGCAGGGAAGGAGTTAATGCCAACCTCTGTTGGCCTCTGCAGGTGCCGCTCAAGAGAAAAGGCCCTTTACAGAATCTGCAGATAATGGGAGCAGAGAGATAACGAGCTTTCTGTCTTAATTGCAGACAAGGAAACAGGGTGGGCTTGTTGGAGGACTTGGACAATTAACACAGCTGGGGTGCTGGGGTTGATGAGCCCTGGATGGGGCCTTGCCCCTGCTGGCTTCTCTCCGACACACAGGGCCCCGGGCTATTACACCAGTGCAGGCCAGCCTGGCGCTGCGTGAGCCAGGCAGAGGCACACAAAGAGATCAGCCCAGGGAGGAAGAAGGCCGAGAAACCCCCAAGTGGGCTGAGCCCAGAGGGTACAGAGCCCTGTGGCTACCCGCTCAGAGCCTGGACTGTCAGGGCTTGGGTGAGCCCCACAATATGAGGTCAGGGTCTAGGTCTCAGATGTGGCAGGGGACGCTGCAGGACGTTCCACATACTTTATCCAAGTGCTGGGGAAATAGGAAGCGGCAGGGCAGAGAGCTTAAGACAGGAATGGCTGTTGGTTCAGAGTCCAGAAGGGCAGCAATTGTCCCTGGCTGAAGGTGCTGTGGACACGGTCAGTGGCAGCACAGCCAGCAGGCCAGGGCTGTTAACCAGACTGGGACAGGACCTTGCATGCCCCCAAGGTCACCAGTGCTCGCTTACCTGCCCAAGAGGGACATTTCCTCATGCCCACTGGCTTCTCTGAGGCACTGGCAGCTGCTGACCCCGCCCTTCTTGAGTAGCCCATCTGCTCTGCCCCTGTGCCCACTCCAGTCTTAACATGCCTCCTCTGCCTTCCTCAGCTGTTTCTTGTGGGGGAGCCTGGCTGCCAATCCTGGGTGCCTGTCCGCTTGCTGGTGCTGAGTTCTGCCCACAGGAGGCACTGGCGTGCCCCAGCAGCTGGAAGAAGGAAGCAGCCAGGGCATTTCGCTCCCTCCTGCTCCGAGGTGGTGTCTGACTGGCCCCGCCAGACTGGCCCTCTGTGGTTGCATTTCCACAGGCTTCTGGCTCCTTTGTGGGGAGAAGTAGTTCTCCCTCTTCTGTTTCGCTCCTCAGCTCTTGTCTCATCATTCATGTAGTTAGCTCAGGCACTCGGTCTCCTCTCTTATAAACATGGAAAAGTGGTTTCTGGAATACTGACTGATATGAACGAATGACTCATGCTCCTCCCTCTCAACGCCAAAGCTCCCTCCAGAGCTCCACTGTCGACCTTAGGCATGGAGGAGACATCCTTCATTTTCTTTTTTTAAAAAAGATTTATTTATTTATGTATACAGGAACTGAGGTACAGGCCAGAGGTGCAGGGGGTGAGAGGATTCCCCAGAGACAGTGGGGAGCAGAACAGACAGCTCTACTGAAATCCATTGCTGAGGGGAGCAGTGGGGAGACAGGAGAGGTCTGCTGAGCCATGTGGGTCAGCTCCCTGGCTGGGGATCGAACTCATGCTGCAGTGGCTGCCAATAGCTTCATAGCTCTGACTTTAACATCTTGTGCCTCCAGGAAGGCCCCGGTCCTTCATTCTATTTTTATTTTAGTACCCTTTGAGTGAACCCCATGTTTTTAACTACCAATTCCATATGATGACACCCAATCTGTCTTTCTATGACTTTAATTTCTCTGCTCATCTGACATCCTCATCTGACTGTTTAGAAACTCTGAACTCAACATTTCCAAAGCTGAACTCATTTTTCTTCTTCCCTTCTCAAACCTGGTTTTACTTTTCTCAGTTGTAGCTACTGAACCAGGGAGCAAAGCCCCCACCGCCCCCCCCAAACACACCCCTTTCTCCCTCACTCGTTCCCTCCTTTAAATTTGTCTCCTAAATATCTTTCAGATATACCTCTTTAATCCATCTCCACCACCACTGTCTATGTTCAGCCCTCCCTAAACCATAACTAATACCTGCTTGCTGGCCTCTGTACTTCATGTGCTGTTCCAGAAGGAAATATAAACCCTACCATATAATTTCACTCTCAAAACCCTTCAACAGTCAGCCGGGCAAACAATGCCCTCTGCGATCTGGTCCTCCCTCTGCCACTTTTCCAGTTTCATCATACCACGCCTTACCCCGCTTTGCCTTGCCTCTCCGCTCCCCACCTCCCACCCACAAAATGCTTGCAGCGAGTTCTGTGAACTCTCTCTTGTTGGGTGCCTCTAAGCCTTTGTACCTCCTGTTTTCCCTGCCGGAATGCCTTTTCCCATCATGTCCATCCAGAAACTTGTTTGCTTTTCAAAGTTTAAATCAAATATAACTATCTCTAAGAAGCCATTCTTGCCCCATCCCACCCCAATCCTCTTCTCCTTCAAGCCTCCAACATACTTTATATAGTCTCCAGCCAAAATGTTAAAGATATATGGTACTGAATCTCTTGTTTGCATGTCTCTATCCTATGCTAGACTTCAAGCTATTTGAAAACAAAACCACAATTTTCACTTGCGTCTGTATCTCTAAGAACTGGTATAGCCAGGTGTTCAAAAAATAATACCTGGAAGATCTGGAATATTTTTTCCTAACTCTTCCATGAAGTAGAATTAAAAGCCCTGGGCATTCTATAGAAAACAAATGTAAGAAGTCCCTGAAAGGAGGAAAGAAAAAGGCAGATTGTTTAGGGAAGCTTGGGATTCAGAGATACAGCAGTGAAGTCTCTGAGTTTTCTTTTTGCTTCCTACACCCCAAGAAGTCACCAACTCAGAGATGACAATGGAGACAAACAAAAAACCTTCAACAAAAACCTCTAACCATGGCCAGAAAAGACACAAGCTAGCAAGACAGAAAACTTTTGGACAACAACCACTCTATTCCAGGCATGGAGCACAGGAAGAATGTGGCTCTCCCTCCACCCACACCAACAAAGACTGAGTGGGGAGCAAAGTCAACCCTCCCCAGGTTGAGGCTAACCGTAACAACCCCAGTAGTATTGTATCATATTGGGAGCAGGTACATCTGACAAGACCCTACTTCATTATCAGTGGAGACCAAACAAGGAGATGGTGCTTCCACATTCCACCCCGTGGTGATAGAGAGCAGAGTGGAGAAAATATAAAGCATGAACAAATGGAAAATTTTTTATTGGGAAATATAACTGAAATATAATTTGCAATGAATGGGAGCAGGAACAGAATGAAGAAGAGAATGAGGAACAAAGAATCAGTGAATTAGAAGACAGAGCAATAGAAATGACCCAACATGAACAACAGAAAATGCACACAGCTTTAGGGACCAGTGGGACTATAACAAGAGACTAACTTTCATGTCACTGAAGTCCTAGTAAGAGAGAAGAAAGAGGATGAAGCTGCATAAGTTTTTTAAGGAGTAATGGCTGGAAGCTTCCCAAAGTTGGTAAGATATGTAAACTTACTGATCCAAGAAGCAGAGCAAACACCAAACAGGATGAACCCAAAGAAATCCACACCAAAGCATATCACATTTATACTTATGTAAATTAAAAAACAATGAAGAAAAAAGTCTTAGTAGCATTCAAAAAATAGGAAAACTTACTTATCAGGAGAAACAATTAAAGGGATGGGGGTGGGGGTTTCTCATCAGAAACCATGGAGGCCAGAAGAAAGTGACAATACTTGTCAAGTGATGAAAATAATACTAACCACTACTTACTCAGTAAAATTATCCTACAGGAAATCAGGAACATACTCACATGAAAGGAGGCTAAGAGAATTTGTTGCCAGAGACCTAGCCTAACAGAATGACTAAGGAAGCTCTCTAAACAGAAAGGAAATAAAAAAGAGAAAATCTTAGCATATCAGGAAGAAAAAATGAACTGATTAAGCAAAAATATGGGTAACTGCAACCGGGTTTCCTTTTTTTTTTTTTTTTGAGTTTTCTAAATAATGCTTGATGTTTAAGGCAAAAATATAAAATTACCTAATGTGGTTTTAAATGTTATAAAGGATCAATTTAAGATGAGCATAATGTAAAACAAGGGAAAGACAATACATCTTGGGAATCAAGATTAATATACAAAACTATTTGCATCGATCAAAAAAAAATATGTCACCAAAAACAAAGACAGCAGAAGTGAAAATAAATAAACTGGACTCCATCAGAATTAAAAACATCTGTGTAACAAAGGACACAGTCAACAGAGTCAAAAGACAGCCTGTGGAAGGGAATAAAATATTTGCTCTTCAGCAGACCCTGTTGAGAGAATGAATAGAAAAGCCACAGAGTGGGAAAGAATATTTGACAATACATATCCAACAAAGAACTAGTATACAGAATACATAAAGAACTCTCAAACTCAATAGTCAAAAACACAGGATTCAATTCAAAAGTGCACAAAAGATGTGGAGAAATAGTTCACCAAAGAGGACACACATCTAGATAATAAGAAGCAATCCAGTATCATTAGCCACCAGAGAAATGCCAACCTCATGAAAACCACAATGAGATACCACTGTACACACATGAGAATAGCTAAAATTTTATGAGTGACACCAAATAAATGCTGGTGGGATACAGAGAAACAAGACCCTCCATCCATTGGGTCTTGTTGGGAATGCCAAATGGTGCATCCATTTCAGAAACAGTCATACAGTTTCCTTAAAAATGAAACATACAACTACCATCCCACCCAATAATTACACATCCCAGTGAAAGGAAGACTCAAGTTCACACAATGACACCATACTAATGAATGTATCAGCTTTGTTCGGACTGTCCCCAGCAATTCAGCTGTCTTTCAACAGTGAATGATTAAGCAAACTGTGGTCCATACATATCATAGTATTCTTAGCCACAAAAGCTGTGGACAATCGGTATCTACAACCACCCAGATAAGTACTGAGAGGGGTATGCTAAGTGAAAAAAAAAAAACTACAGATTATCGATTGCTTGATTCCATTTACATAACATTTAAAAGAAGATTTATTTATTTATGCATACAAGAGCTGGGGTGCAAGCTAGAGGTGAGAGGATTCACCAGAGACAGAGAAGGGAGCAGAACAGGCAGATTAATGAAGAACACTGCTGAGGGGAGCAGCGGGCGGGTCAGGAGAGGTCTGCCGCGCCATGTGGTCACCTCCGGGGCCGGGGATCAAACTCGCACTGAAGCAGCTGCGGCTGGCTTGCTGTACTGCGCCTTTACCTGTTGCGCCACCAGGAATGGCCCAATAGATAAATTTTAAAAAAACAAAAAAGAAAGAAAGAAAGAAAACTTCTCTGGGCTAGAAGTCACCCAGGGAAACCAATACTCCAGGGCTGGCACCCTGGAGTCTGCCTGGCCTCAGCAGGTCCTGCTGCTGTATGTGACCAAATCAGTCAGATGTCTAGCAAATTCCACAGGGACAGGCCCTACCTCCATATAATTCAATCTGAGCTTGGCCAACGCAGATAAACAATGCGTCAGGGTTTTAAACAACGTTTGACTGTTTCCTCTCAGGGGGAGGATGCATCCCTGGACTCTCCCCAGTGATGACAGTTCCAGCACTGACCCTGTGCTGCCAGGCTCCCCGCCTGACCCAGGCTCCCCAGGGACAAGACAGGAAGGCGCAGGGAGTGGTAAGAGCCAGCCAGCCTGGGGAGAGCCGGCTCCTGAGCAGAAGGAAGTGATTCCCAAGAACACCATTGGGCACGCCCCATGCTCGAGCATTTATTGAGCAATGCAGACCTCACTTTTCCGGAAGAACCAAAATGCTTGCACAGTTTGAAGTGGGCCACTGTGCCGCCTCATTCAAACCTTGGAAAGACTTGGCAGTAGGTCAGGACGGTATCATCGTCCTGGTTTCTCAAGTGGCAGCAGAGGCTAGATCAGAAGCTAGGGCTCATCTCCAGTCTCGGCCTGGCCCTGCCACACGTTGCCCTTGGGTTCTACACACACAGTTCTGCAGGCTGGCGCTTTCTGGCCCCCACCACATGCTACACTGCCCATCTCAGCCTCGAGGTGTCTAAGCACACTTGTCCCCTTGTCCCCCACCTCCAGTTTCCTCCATCCTCTCACAAGTCCTGTCATTTTCTCCTTTAATCTCTCACCACTGTCTCATTCACAAACAATGTGATAAAACACTTTTATAGGACCTATTGCCCGAAAGATGTTGGGTGAATGTCAGTCGAGTGGGTGATTAGGTGAAGAATGAAATGAATGAATAAATGAACTAGTAGTTCCCCAAAGGCGCTGAGCAAAGCAGATGCCTTGTCACTGCACGGCTAGCTATCACTTTGCACGGCTAGCTATCACTTAGCCCGGCTACTGTTCCCGTGTATGTTGTTTGTAACCTTTCACGATGATAAACAATCCTGCAGAGAACATTCTTGCAGTTACATCTTTGTACCCATTAATGATCATTTGCTCAGGATAAATTCCTATGTAATGCCACTTTGATAGGGGGGGAAACAAAACCAAATGAGGAAGGGAAATTTGCAGCAAATGAAAAATAAACGCTATACTAAGCGATTCTAGGCAAAACAGAAAGCCTGGCCAGGTCTCCAGTTCTTGACTGTGGATAATTGAGAGGCCCCTGCAGTTATGTGGCTGGGCTCCCATAGCCAGAGACCAGACAGGCCCTGAGTGGTTACTCTGGGGTCCCCACTTGTCTGTGATCTCAGACAAGTGGGAGGTAGGAAGGAGCATGGGTGAGGGGGTGGGGGCCCTGGCTCCTCAGCTGTGCTGCAAATGTGCTGTCAGCAGAGACTGTACCCCCCAGTACCCAGAACATGGGAGGCTTGACACTGTCACCAGGCCTGTTAAGGCTGACAGCTCAGGAAGGGGAGCTGTCATTGATTTTCGGGGCACTGCCACGTGTCAGGCTCTGAGCTAGGGGCCCTGTGCACGTTATCCTCCATGATCTCATTTCAGTCTCACCTCCCCCCAGCTCCTCCACTTCCATCCAGCCCGTGGCCCCGCGGTGCAGGGGGCTTCAGTCCCATGGGCTGGTCCGGAGTCCCAGGCCCTTGTGCCCAGGAGCTCATGCAGATCCCAGTGCAGGCAACACTCTGCTCTTTCAGAATCGATGTCACAGCCCTGGGCAAGGATAGAAGCCTCACAGGGCACTTGCACCCTGCTGCGGGAGGAGGGGGAATGTGGACACAGAAAGGGGTGCCAAGATTCCATGAAGCCCAGGAAACTGACAGGCTCTGTTGCCTTAGCAACAGACGACCCTGGTTGGTGGCATGGCAGCGGCAGCCTCAGGGCTGATGATAGAAAACAGGTCACACTGTCAGCCAAGGTTCTGGAAAGGGAGAAGCTGAGAGATGACATGCACCCCACACCTAGCATTCCAGGATCAGGCCTCTACACAGTGCAGACCCCGATGCAAGCACTGCTACGGGTGCCTCTTCTGAGTCAGAAATGGGGAGACCCTCCATCACAGGCCAGGCTGGAAATACTTCATGCCACCCCCAGGGCCCCCAAGAAACATCCCTGGGCCTTGGCATTTCTGAAGATTTGTCTGCTGTCCCCTTGAGGACAGATGTTGGAGGGCACAGCCCTTGGATGGCTGCAGGGACCCCCTCCCCATCCGCTGACGTGCAGAGGCAAGAGGCAAGGATGGGTCTGTTCCCAGAGCCCCCTTGGAAAGACAGGGGGACAAACTGGCCGACTCCAGGCTGCACTGACCTGGGGGCTGGAAGGACAGATCTGACCTGGCAGCGGGCCTGGGCACAACCTGTGTGTGAGCCAAGGGCTCCTACCTGCCAGGGAGGGGACCTGCTTCGTCCACCTGCTTGTTTTTCTGCTTGGTGCTTTTCAGGTCAGCTTAATCAGGACACACGAGGGGCCAGAGGAGCGCCACAAGACGGCCGTGGCACCGCCATGGTCATAAACGAAGCATCACGAATTATAAGTCATAACTAAAACAAACATGGGATTTTACAGGTGGAATCATTTCACATACTTATCTCATGTGGTTCTCACAAAGCCCGGGAGCTAGGCAGGGCAGGTGGTCTGCATCTCTCTGTTTCACAGGTAAAACTGCAAAGAGGAGTAAATTGACCTGTCCAAGGTCACACCTTGGTCCAAAGCCCGGATCTGGGCACCTGCCCTCGGAGCCTCTGCTCTTTCCCCTCTGCCCTGGTCTTGGAGGGCACCTCCATATGCTAAAAGGGAGCCAGGCTGGGGGCACTGCAGAGGTGACAGGCTGTGTCACATGAGGGGGCTCTGCAGCCCCCAAACGGCGGCACCCCTCTTTGGTGCTACTGAGGCAGTGCTTTGAGGGGAGGCGCCAGAAATGGGCAGCTCTGCAGTGACCCTGGAACACCTACATAAAGTTTTTCTCACCTAAAGTGCCCCCTAAGCCCTGTTCTCAGACTTAGGGACCCAACACCCCTCCTCTCGCCCCACTGGCCCCAGTTCTCCAGGTGTTAACTGCACAAGAGCTCGGTTGATGGCAAGCTTATGAAGTACTTTATTTTTTGACAATGCCTCTGTCAGTCAGTCTGTGAACCCGGCCAGGCCCAATGTAGCAAAGGCGTAACAAAGGAAGCCGTGTTAGACCACGGCAGTCCCAAGCAGGAAAAAAGCCAAGAAGGGTCCACAGACGAGCTGGAATCGTCTTTGCTTTGTTTTTTGACCTTTTCTATTTATTTTTCATTACTTTTTTGGGAACCATCTTAAAACGAGATGGTTTTTACACTTAGTGTAAATAGCTTTTTTCCTGGACCCCTTGAGAGTAAACCCCTGATTAGGGTCACCCCAATTACTTCAGCACTGATTTCCTCCCATTCATTTTATTCTTTTTTTTTTTAAGATTTATTTATTTATGCCTACAGAACTAGGGTACAAGCCAGAGGTGCAGGGGCAGTGAAGGGATCCACCAGAGACAGAGAGGGGAGCAGAACAGGCAGATGGACACAGAACACTGCTGAGGGGAGCAGCGGGAGAGACAGGAGAGGTCTGCCACACCATGTGGGTCACCTGCAGGGCCGGGGATTGAACTCGCACTGAAGGGACTGTGACCAGCTTGCAGTGCTACGTCCTTACCCACTGCACCACCAGGAGCACCCAGTTAGTATATTCCACAGAACTGCTGTGACCGGCACGGCCAGCACACTGGCATGTGAGCCCTCTCTCCCGTCTAGTGTCTCAGTCCTCAGCTTCTTTTCAATCTCGTTTATAGTGTCCTTCACAGTCAAGAGGTCTGTGTAGGTCCGGGGGCTGCACTCAGCCAGCCTGTCTCTTCCTGGATAACTTTCTAGAAGCAGACACGCTGTCGGCAACCTGGAATGGCTGATAAGACACTAGACCGCTGAAGACGCTTTGACAACCTCAAAAGTGAAGAGCGAGGGCAGTTCTCAGCGCAGCTCTCACTCTTTGAATGTCCCTCGTGCTATACCAACAAGTGCATTTCGCTATCCCTGAAATCATTTGCTTCAAGAGCTGAAGGTGATGTCCTCTTTGGACATTGATACTTCCATAAATCAGAGCCTGTGGGGCAGGCACACGGTGGCCATGAACCCCGCTGCACTGGGGTAGGAGGGCAGACGGGAACGAAGCCGCCGTGGGAGTCGGCCCATCAGCCGTGGGCCTTGATGGCTGCGCACCTAGGGTCAGGGCTGGCTGCCCACTCTGGACAAGCTGTTGGCCATGCCATCCTGTCCCTGGGGCTGCCAGTGGCCTGAACAGAGGTCAGGCGCTGAGGGGCTGGCCCCGGTTTGCCCAGCAAGGGAGGAAGCCTGCTTCTCCCTGGGTGTCCTGCTAACAGGAAGCAGCTAGGAGGATTGGGCAGCTGGAGAAACCTCACCTTGCACCCTACCTGGGGTCCATGTCCTGACCTTCATCCTGACTGCCCTCCCTGGGCCTGTCACTCAAGCCCAGTGATGTGGAAAGACTCCCGGAAACTTCTGTGCGTGCAAGAACTTTCAGGCCAGACAGATACAGTGGGGAGGAGAGGGTAGTGGGGTTCCCGAGGAGCCAGAGACCTTGCAATGCACCCCTTTCCCAGGCACCTCTTTGGACAGGCCCGGTGCAGAAGAGCACCACTGGCCTTATCTTAATGACTCCCGGCAGCAATGATTTGCATTCCCAATTCACAGACTAGGAAACGGAGGCCAAGGAGGTACAATCACCTGCCTCCGTCCTTCCCACAGTCCTTCCAAGCCCATGTCTGCCTGAGCTCTTTATGCCGCAGGCGGCTCTGGGAGCGGTGCTGGGCTGAAACATGGCCAGGTATGCCAGAGCCCAAAGCTCAGAACAGGCAGGCAGAGCACCCCACAGGGACTGCGGGTGCAACCTGGGGAAGTGGTGGGGGGTGCTGACGCTGAGTTAACAGGTGGACTTGAGCAGTATGGGAAACAGAGTTCCAGGATCCACTCACAGCAAACTGTCCACTAGAGACCTCCCATTCCATGAGAGCTTTGCTGGGCTGGACAACACCTCTGCAGACACCACTCAGCCCCATGATCTGCATGCGTGTGTCTGGGGGCACACACACGCCAGGGCCCCCTAGAGCACAGCCGGGCCTGCAGGACTCGAGGGCACTCAGGTGGCGAGGCTTGCGCCACAGGAAAGCTCTCAGTGCGGCAAGACGGTGGTCCACAGCGACACGCAGCTGGCCAAGCAGACTCAAGAGGCTCAGTCTCCAGTTCTGACCCTCGGGGGTGGGGGGTGGGCAGTCACCTTCATTCTGTATCATATAGGCAAACGGACACCCTAGAAGGGTGGCCAGGGCCCCCTTCAGATGTGGGGCAAGGTCTTGGGTGCAGACACCCCTAGGAGAGCAGGGGTCTGGGGTCTGGGAGAAAACCAAGCCTCTCCTGGAAGCCGCTGCCCAAGCTGGACTTGAAAAGAGACTCCAGGAGCAGTGAGCACCGCCTCCCTTGCCTCTGACAGCCCAGGGCACGGCAGTGCGGCCACCACACAATGGAGCCGCCTCACAGTTAGCTCCGACCAGAGGGACCCCAAAGGCCCTCTCCGGTGGTCTTGCCAGTGGACGTGGCTGCACCCCTCAAGCCTTGCTCTTGTAGCTCACCTCCCCCTGAACAGGTTGTGAACCCCTTCCTCTCGGTAGGGCAGCGCTGCTCTGGCCCAGCCCGTGCCCGAGCGTGTGGACAGCCCCATCAGAAAAAACAACGACGACCCCCTGCAGCAAGAGCAGCTGGTTCCCCAGGAACAGGGTGGGGTGTTTGTCAGCTCCCTGCCACAGCCTGTGGCTTTCCCAGCATGTCAGCAGGAAGGACAGGGCGTGGAGAGGGTGTGATCCTGGTTTCCAACCGACACCCCCACACCCCCTCATCCCCCCTTCAAGATCCTTATCACTTCGTGAGAAGCAGCTGGTGGTCCCTACAGGGAGGGTGGTGGGAGGGGCCCAACATTTGATTCCCAGACACCTCCTAATGCAGCATCACGCTGTGGTTTGGGGAAGAAGAGTGAGGAAGGGTTACAGATAGTTAACAAATGATATATTTCTATAAAAGTGTTTAAAATGATGTGTACAGAGCTGTGATTGATGTGGGAAAATGCCTGAAATAAGATTAAGTGAAAAAGCAAACCCAGAGCACTGGACGCAGAGAATGGTACCCAATGGGCAGATACTCGCCTAAGTCTAGAGGACCCCATCTGGGGCGGGTGGGTCCCCCCGTCGTGTGCTGAGCCCTGCTATCCTGAAAAAATAAACACTAGCTGAAATTTGTTGGGGGGGGCTTCCTGGTGATATAGCAGGTTAAAGCGCAGCACTAAGAAGATAAAGCCATTTCAGCGTGAATTCGATCCCCGCCCTGGAGGTGACCCACATGGCGTGGCAGACCTCTGTGATCCGCCCGCTGCTCCCCTCAGCAGTGTACTTCATTGATCTGCCTGCTCTGCTCCCCACTCTGTCTCTGGCGCATCCTCTCGCCACCCCTGCACCTCTGGCCTGTACCCCAGTTCTGTATGCATAAATAAATAAATATTTTTTACAAATTAGGGGGAAAAGGACCTGGGGGGAGGAGGGTGTGATGTGGCCACTTCCCAAGGGAGAGGGACTCTCCGGGATACTGCGGAGGGGCTAAGTGGGGCGTGAGTTAGTGGCCTGGAGATCCAGGGTCTCTGCGGGGAGCTGGGTTCAGGGAGGCTGTCCCCCACTGGTGAGCATGGCCAGTGCCGAGGGAGCCACATAAGCGGGGGTTGCAAGTCCTGAGCACTATTCCTGGGCACTGAGGGACTGAGCAACCCAGACTGGGGGGGCCACGTGAGAGGTGGGAGGCTCAGGGGAAGTCTTCCTGGAGGCAGCGGCCCAGCTGGCTTTCAGAGGGAGTGAAATCTGCCCCAGGTAAGTGGGCAGAGGCCCTGGGCCTGCGGGGGCGTCCTCAGAAGAGTGAGTGAAAAGAGGGTGGGGAGAGGGCCCAGCGGACCCCTTCCCTGAAACCATGCGTGATACGTGTTGTGTGTGAGAAGGCGCTGGGCAGTGGGGCAGAGATGGGTCGGGGAAGGGGGCACTGGAGCCCACAGGAAGGAGCCTGGACTTGGCGGGTGGGGGGGTTGGGGGGGCAATGAGCTCAGTGTAGTGGAAACAACCAGGATCCCAGAGAAAGGGCCGGCCACAGCCCAGACGAGCAAGCCGGTGGCTGCATTTCAAATGGGTCTTTTAAAGCAAAGTCTGAGAGGTGCCTGGGGGCATCTGGGTGTTCATTTTTGGTTCAGTTCAGTGAGCTGAGGGTGGGGAGCGTCTGGTGCCTCCGGTAATGAAATGCTGATCTTAAGCCAGAAGACCCGTCAAGGTCAAACCGAACCTCATCTAATGACCTGGGGTCCTCCTTCCCACTGTGTGGGCCTCAGTTTCCCCCCAAGAGGCGGGGGTGGGTGACAGCCCTTCTATTATCTTCAGGTCCCAGGGGCTCTGCTAATAAAAATGATTGTAAAACGCTTTGCAAATAGCAGGGCTGCCACACAAGAGAGGCGATTCTTTCCCATAGAGGGGGTTCAGTTCCTTCAGGGACCCGCTTGGAACCTCACTGCCGTCCAAAGAAGGGGCCCTTCTGTTCCCTTGTGATCTTGATGAATGTGGCGTCCCTGGATGGCCAAGGGCCGGGCCCCGTGCCCGCTGCTGGCAGCCGCCGGCACACAGCACAAGGGAAACGTTGTGTGTCTCCTTGGCCGAGATGCGCTGCCAGGACCGGGCCTGCTTTGCCTCTGACAGCAGAGGAAACCGAGGCACAGGGAGAGAGGGTGACGGAAGCTGGCGGAGGCCAGAACTTGTGCCTTGGGCTTGAGAAGTGGGCTAATCATGAGCTGGGGTGGGTGAGAGCAGGGGCCCCATGTTTCTTGAGCGCTTGGACATGCCCATCACTTTACAAGTGGCACCTTTTGTTTTGTTTTTTTTAAAGATTTATTTATTTGTGCATACAGAACTGGGGTACAGCCAGAGGGGCAGGGGCAGTGAGAGGATTCACCAGGGACAGAGTGGGGAGCAGGACAGGCAGATGGACAAAGTACACTGCTGAGGGGAGCAGGGGGCAGGTCAGGAGTGGTCTGCCGCGCCTGGTGGGTCACCTCCGAGCTGGGGATAGAACAAGCACTGAGGCAGGCTGCAGCTTGCTTGCAGTGCTGCTTCCTAGCCCATTGCACCACCAGGGAGGACCCAAGTGTCATCTTTTTGTTAACACATATTTATTCCTCCCAACAACCCTCCCGGATAGGAAGCCATTTTATTCCTTGCAGAAAATGGACCCCACAGATGTCCACACCCTAATACTCAGTACCTATGAATACATTACCTCACATGGCAAAAGGGCCTCAGCCAAACAAGGTTTTCTAGGTGGCCCCAATCTAACCCCAGGAAGCCCTGCGAGCGAGACTACCCCACCCCCACCCCCACTGTGGAGAACCAGCAAGCAGGCAGCATGGGAAGCCTCCATTGGCTTTCCAGGTGTGGAGGGCTCCAGGAGCTGAGAAATAAGGTGGTCTCTGGAAGCTGGAACAGGCCAGGGACAGATTGTCCTCTGCAGCCCATACCCTCTCCAGGGACACAACCGTTCCGACACTGGGCCTCAGCTTCTGACCCTTGGCGCTGAGGGACGGCAGGGCGGTTCTGTGGGAAGCCTTTCGGTTTGTGGTGACTTGTTCCAGCAGCTGTGGGAAGCTAACACAGGCCTCGTCTACAGGGCTGTGGACACTCAGAGAGTAGAGCTACCCCTGAGCCATGTGCTGGAGCTCACTGAGCTACTTCTACAGAGAACTGACCGCCTAGGGGCGGCAGGCCTGAGGGGTCAGTGGTGCCCCAGTGAAGGGGGCCCAGCTGGGTGAGCCCACTGCTCAGCAGCTGGGTCACACCACTGCGTCCTGCTTCCCAAGGCACCGTCAAATGTCACCTCATGGTATCCTGATAGCACCCACAGAAAGAAGAATGAAGGTGCTCTTGCTGCAGATGAGGAAACTGAGGCTCCGAGAAGAGGGTGTCTGTCTGGAGTCCCACAAGTGACCTCATGAGCCCAGGAGGACATACTTCTGACACTAATTTCAGGTTTGGGTTTCTCTTCACTGTACGGCTACTGGGAGTTGCCTTGCTGTGCCCACGCACTTGAAGCAAACACCCCACCAAGTGGCATCTTGGGTTTAGCAGCCTCATAGGCTTTTTCCTAGGCCAGAATCCAACATCTCCCAGCCTTCCCTGCACCGGAGAAAATCAGGTCTGGGCAGTGACAACCGTGGAGGGGAGGGACATTATCTCCAGGCTGGCCTGTATCCCGAGGCTCTTTGAGAGGATTTCTCCAGTGGACAAATGTTTCCTGCCACTGGGGTTGCACAGGAGTGAGTCCAGGGGCACCCCCACCCCCCACATACACACCTGCTGACTAAGTGTGTCTGCTCCCTCTGACCATCCTGTCACCTCTTATCGGCCTCTCACTTCCCCCACACATCCTCCCGGGGCGTCAGCTCAACCAGGCTGCCCGGCCATCCTCATACTCACAATCAGCCAGTCTGGCAAAAACTGTTTACAAAGCACTTGCCTGTGCATTACCTCATAGGTCCACCCACGAGCCCGTGCTGCTATCACCCCCACTTTCCAGAAGAGGAAGCTGATGCTCACATTGAGATCACCCAGGCACGGAGGCTCTGGGACCTGCATCAAGGTCTTCACTTCAGAGCCCACTCTCTCCCAGCGACAGGCTGGTGCCCTCATAACAAGTGCCACAGAGAGCGTTACCCACCTCCTTGCCTGCTCCTCTCAAGACTGGCCTCCTCTCTCTCCCCAGCCCAGGAAGGAGCACCAACAGTCTGGGAGTCCCCTCCCACCTCCAACCTCCAACAGAAAGAGGAGGTGCTGCCAGACGACCAACTTTGGAGGATGCCTTTAAGCCCCTTCCAGAGGAAGCAGAGGGCTGTCAGAGGGCCCCTGGCAGGATCCCCTCCATCTTTCCTGCTGAGATGCAGCTGTGCCCAAGGCGAGGGCACCACGGCCCCTGACAGCCTGGCCTGCCAACCCTGCACAGCCCAGCTGCCGAGGACTGGCTGTGATGGAGGCTGAGTCACGGAGCCTGGAATCCCAAGCCTTCCAGGCCTTCACCCATCCCAGCCAACTCCACATCTGTCCTCCAGATGTCTCCAGGTCAGAAACATGTGCCAACAAGGGCCCAACACCAAGGTCAGGAGGCATACTTGACTTTGGAAATGCCTCAGAGCCACCAAGTAGGTGGGTTAGTCACCTGTCCTCTTTGGCCATTCAATGATTCTCACACTTAATTTTTTTTTTTTTGTAACTCTCAGGTGTCTGTTTAACCTTGGAAACTTTATTTCACAACAATATCTCAGTGTCTAAATGCCTGAAATGGGGAGCTCCCAGGCTGGGTGGGGGGAGCAGCCCCATCTCCGGAGAGTCCCCCATCTCATGGGGATGATGGCTATGGCATGGGGGCCACAGGATAAGGGAGGACACAGTCCCTGCCTCCAGTAAATCCCAGCCTGATGGGGGAGACAGAGCCCTTTGCCATGGAGTACACAGTCTCATAGGGGAATTTGGGGGAGGGGTGGAGGGTGAGGGAGCTAGACTCAGAAGAAAAACCTAGAAACAGAGATGACAGAAAATGAAACGAACTTTTACTAAAATTAATTTTATTGCCTATCATATGCCAGCTACTTTACAGGTTTAATCTTCTTTACTCCTCCTCAGATTACCTCATTTATAGTCAAGGAAGCTAATGCTCGGTGGTTAGTTACCAGACCAGTAAGTAGCAGAAGCAGGATTCAAACCCGGGTCTGTGCAGGCCCATACCAGCTTTACTCTAACACCAGGGGGCATGGGGCGGCTACTTTACCTTCCTTTCCTACATCATCCCTAAGGGTTGGAGCTGCCTCTCCTTCCCACCCCCAAGCCACCATTCTCACACTGACAAAAAATTAATTCATTTACAACCTCACTGCTTGACAACAGCCCACTGTGTCCCCATGAAACAAAGATAGGAACACGCAGCAGGGCCCTCTCTGGTGGGGTTGAAGCTCAGCACTATGAGGCGATCCACAGCCACTGCAGCACAAGTTCGATCCCTGGCCAGGGAGGTGACCTACATGGCGCAGCAGACCTCTCCTGTCTCGCCTGCTGCTCCCCTCAGCAGTATATTTCAGTAGATCTATCTGTTCTGCTCCCCACCCTGTCTCTGGTGAATCCTCTCACCCCCTACACCTCTGGCCTGCACCCCAGTCTGTATGCACAAATGAATAAATCTTATAAAAAAACACACACACACAACAGGCCTGCCCACAGGAGCCCTGCCCAGCAAGGGGATAACTGCCCACCACAAAGTCCCACCCACCGCGGAGGCCCCAGTGTCAGGACAGGTACTCTGGGCTACCCACACCAGAGCGGCTCCAGCCCAGGCCCAGTGAATGTACTGATTGGGACCTCTGGAAACAATAATGACTGGGGAGCACAACAGGCAGGCCTGTGATGGTGGAAAATGCTACAGAAATGCTGACTGCTGGCCCAGCCCACTGTCTGCCTTGTGGCACCCAGGCCTGGCTGCCCTGTCATTGTGCCCGAGCCCTGGGAGGCTGCAGGGTCCATGGCACAGATCCCAGAGCTCCCGCGGCTCCCCCGTCCCAAGGAAGAGGCTCTGGGGAGATGGGAAGACAGAAATGCCGCCACCAGGGAACAGAGCCCTGGATTTGTAGCAATCTCAGTCTCCTCCCATGGGAACAGTGGCTTGGTTCCTGAAGAACAGGAGACGGGCTTTCATTAAATCCGTCTCTGTGGAGCCGCTCTGGGGCAGGGACCCAACACAGGTCCCCACTCCTCCACTGCCTTACTGTGTCATTCTCTTGGCACCCTACATCACCCCCAATGCAGAGTCACTGGCTTCCACCTGTTGGCTGAGGGACCCAGGCTAGCTCAGCGGTGGTCCAGGGAGGCCTCTGCCCATCTGCAGTGGCGTGACTGACCTGGCGTGGCAGCGGCCATGCTGATGGTGGAGGGAAGGCAGGCCCTGCAAAGGGCCTCATAACACAAAGGGGAGAAGATTCTCAGAGAGGAAGCCAGGCTGGAAAATCTCTGACCTTTTGCTCTTGCCAACCTGTAATATCCTAGCTGGCTGCATACCCTGTCACCCAAGGCACTTAACAGGCTTGAAAAATGAAGCCGAAACAGAAGGAAAGAATGTTGTCTTTTTGGTGGGAAGGTGGTGGTTAGTGGTAAATAGAACCAAAATTAAGAATAAGACATTTTTTTAATCCCACCCAGGAAAATTGGAGGTAAACACACCCATAAGGGAGAAAGATACAGCTCTGCTCTCTCCAGGCTGCTGAAAAGCCAGGACCTCTCTGTCTGGCTGTCCACAGTGCAGGGCCCCCCAGCACTAGACTGCCTGCCATTCTGGAGAGTAGGGGTATAGCCCCCCTTTCCCAGCCCCAAAGATACCGCACTGCCAGCTGCCAGCACAGGAAAGAGGGCGTGGGAACCTGCCGGCTTCTGCTGGACAATTGTGTCCTCTAGTGGTAGCAAGGGGAAGTTGCAAGACATGCAGACAAAGGGCCAAAGGGAACCTTTTCTCCCTTTCCCAGAATCCCTTCAGGAGGCCTTTATTAAGCACCTATTGGCCAGTGGCACCACAGAGAAGTGGACAGACTTCACCTGTTCTGAGGATTTCTGCATGAAATCCATCCAGGAGAGAGGAGATCCAACAGCTCCAGTTACAGAAGTCTTGAAAGCAAAGCTGCACCCCTTTGCCTGTATGCATGGACCACCCCCCAACCCTATCAGCTGGGTCAGAGCCCCTGGGGACCCTGCTCCCAGACAGCTCTGCCTGAGAGCCCTCAGCCTCCTCACCCACAGAGGTTCAGAGGCAGCAGCTGTTGAAAGAGTCTTGCTTGATGGTTTACGTCGGATGTCTGTCTCTCTCCCTGGACTAGGAGCTTCCCAAGTGCACAAGACAAGGGATAAAAGAAAGCATTTACTAGGAACCTGCCTCAAGGTGGTATTTTTTAATCTCAGATCATCTACATGAGGAACCCATGACAGAGGGCAGGCCGGCTCCAGGCCAGGGGCTTGACCAAAGCGACAGCCAGTTTATCAGCTACCAGGCCCGGTGCCTGGAACCGCACTGCTTGTGAGATGGAATAGCTCCTCCAGTCCTCACAGCAGTTCAGTGAGGAAGGGCAAAAGGATCCCTATTTTTTCAGATGAGGGTGTTTGGAGGATGCACCATTCATGCTGGTGGCGCAGCGGGTTAAAACACAGCACTAAGAGAATGGCACATCTTCAAACAACTAGCAACAACAAATGTTGGCGAGGATGTGGAGAAAAAGGAACTCTCCT
>NW_004567119.1:37842625-37856866 GCF_000260355.1 Condylura cristata | reverse complement strand
TGCCCCAGAGGTGACCCACATGGCGCAGCAGACCTCTCCTGACCCGCCCGCTGCTCCCCTCAGCAGTGTACTTTCTCCATCTACCTGTTCTGCTCCCCACTCTGTCTTGGGTGAATCCTCTCACTGCCCCTACACCTCTGGTCTGTACCCCAGTTCTGTATGCATAAATAAATACATCTTAAATAAATAAACCGTCCTTGAATTACCAACAGTAAAAGGGTTAATCTAGACGTGGTGCTTGAGTGTGTTGGGGGTGGCTGGTTGAGTTCTGACCTTAGTTCTCCCTTAGAATGACTAGGGGAACCACTGGGTCACAACTCTGTAAGTGATCCCCGTGTGGAGAGTTCATATCCTGAGATAAGAGCCTAAGGCGGGGACCCTCGGTCTTTGCACATGTCTGACCACTATCCCGTGGGACAGCCAAGAGACACTGGACACTCAAATACCCCTATAACTCCCCACCACCCACGCCAGCTAAAGATTGAGTTGAAATGTGGCATTTCAACATTCCTGCTGGGAGCATGGGAAGGCAAAGGAATCTTAACCTCACACCAAGCAGACATCTCTGGGCTTCTTAACAGAGATGACAGCCCGTTTTTATCTCAGTCTCCTCTAGTCATTAAGGGGGGCCCTGTGGTCTGGCAGGATCATGGGGCTGGGGAACCAGAAGTCAGGGCGCCAGGGTCCCGGGCTGACTCACCACCATCCTGCCCCAGTGCTGAACCAGCCATCGGAGTCTTCCCTGTGATGCCTGTCACTGCAGGGGTCTCAGCGGGCCGAGCCTGTTTTTATAGGGGACACTAATGGTTTTCTAGGTGCTTCACTTGAGATCCTAACATGTTTTCAACACAACATAGGACAGTGTTCTCGGCTGACCAGGAGAGGAACAAGGGTGACCCCCGGGAGGGAAGAGGGCTCCCCCTTAACCCCCTCCTGGAAGCCCAGGGTGGACAAGGATGGGACTAGGAGAGAGAGGAGAGCCGGGTCTCTCTTGGCCCTGCCCAAAATGCCATCTCCCTCCCCTCCTTCACGCTGTGCTCTGCCTGACTAATCCCTGAATGTCCAGCAGCTTCAATTCCCTCCTCTGGTGGCCATTGTCACCAGCCCTGCCTTTCCCCTCACCCCCCACCCTACCCCCGCTGTACTTATTCCAAGGGCAGGGCATGGGGGCTGGTGTACAACTGTTGTTCATTTACCAGCCCGCAGTAAATGCACCCTAAAGCCCTTGGCCTAGCACTGGGCCATTCCCAAATGGCCCAGTCCAGGAGTTCAGCGATGAGTCCAGGAGTTAATGAACTGGCACCTTCAATCCCCTCTTTCCACCTGAAACCCTACGTCTCCCAGCCGAAAACCCCCTTGGGTGCTTTTCAATGCTGTCCTGCTGAGGTTCTTGAGTCACAGACCCCAGGCATCTGCCAGCCCAGAGCTGGCAGTGCACGTGCCCATGGACCCCTCTGCCTTCAAGGGCCTTTCCTCCAGCACCCGGGAACCCATCTGGCTCTCCAAGGCCCACCCTCCCCGGTTTCCGGCCTTTCTTTCGGAAACACCTTTTTCCTGTCCTCTTAGGTGCTATGTTTCCTGCACAGGAAGAGGGGCCATTTGAGTCCAAGCTGCTATTTATAGCTGACTGGCCCCCTTCCAGTCTCACTGGGGTGAGGGTCTGTGGCCCAGGGGGTGCAGATGCTGGGGATTTCAGGGGAAGGAAGCTGGACACACAAGTGTGAGGTAGGCCCTGGAGCAAACATCTTCTGACTTCCCCCAGCTCCCAGATGCCCCCTCACAGAACCTCAGCTGCCAAGAGTTACAGGACTTTGACCTGGCCGAGACCTTAGAGACCAAATGTTGATGGGGAGAGGAAAAGATTTGAACAAGGACACATAGAAAGTTAAAAAAAACAGACCCTACCTGGTGGTGCAACAAGTTAGGGCACAGCACTGCAAGCTGGCCGCAGCTGCTTCAGTGCGAGTTCTATCCCCACCCCGGACGTGACCCACATGGCTTGGCAGACCTCTCCTGACTCGCCCGCTGCTCCCCTCAGCAGGGCACTTTGTTGATCTGCCTGTCCTGCTCCCCACTCTGTCTCTGGTGAATCCTCTCACCATACCTCCACCTCTGACCTGTACCTCAGTTCTGCATGCATAAGTAAAATAAACCTTAAAAAAAAAAAAGTTAAAAAGCAGGTGCCCCAGCTAACTTTGTGCTCCCATACTTGCCAACACATGCCCATCTTGAAGACCTTCACACGCTTTGCACCCTATTCCGTCTCTTGAGGCAGGTGGTCTGCTATAGGTCAATGTCACCAAAACGATGGCTGGAGTTCTAATCCCCAGTGTCTTAGAACATGACCTTATTTGGAGATAAGGTTGCTGCAGATGTAATTAGTTAAGATGAAGTCATGTTGGAGAGGAGTTGCCTTATAAGTAGGGTGTCCTTATAACAAGAGGGAGATAGGCAAAGAGGAGATCGTGCAAAGGCCACAGGGAAGAGGTGCCCCATACAATGGGGGCAGAGGTTGGGGTGAAGCTGGCAGCACCCGGCACTGGAGGAAGCAAGAAGGGTTTCAGAGGCCTGCTGACACCTTGACTGCAGACTGAGCTTCCAGAAGTGAGACAATAAACCCTGGGTGTTTTAAGCCACCCAGTGTGCAGTACTGGGTTAGAACACTTCCGGAAAGTGCTGCGTGGTGTTATTTATGACCGTGTGACAGGTGAGGGCCATGGGCAGCTGAGTCAAATTCCCCAGGTTTTACACTAAAAGGGGAAGCAGGGGGCTTCCCAGCGGCCTATGGGTTAAGTCTCAGCACAATCAAACTATCACCGCTACTGAGGCCTGAGTTCGATCCCCAGCCAGGAGCTGACCCACAGGGCACGGCAGACCTCTCCTGTCTCTCCACTGCTCCCCTCAGCAGTGCACTTGGTCAATCCACCTGTTCTGCTCTCTGCTCTGTCTCTGGTGGACCCTCTTACCCCCCACACCTCTGGCCTACACCCAGTTCTTCTGTGCATAAATAAATCTTTTAAAAGTTTAAGAAAAGGGGCAGCAGGAACTCAAGCCAGGCCTCTGCCTCTTCAGAAACACAGTGCAGTTCTTGGCTTCTGGTCTCTGTGTGTCCCTCCCATGCTCAAGTCATCAAGTCTTGTTGGGGTTCTCTTTGAACACCCTCTCCCCCCCCTCCTTTCGTTTCCCGGGGGGCAGCCTCAGCACCCACCATTGTCAGGAAGGTGACAGTGGGCCTGCCGCTGACCCCCTCAGCGCCTCTTCCAGGATAAAGCCCTGCCCCCTCTGACACCAAGCCACCCCAGGACCTCAGGTCTGTGGGGAGACCCCCAGCTCCGACAGGCCTGAGGACAACGTTCAATCTTACAGGGAACTAAACGCCCCTCTGCCGATGAGCAGAACTTTCTGGCTCTCGCCACTCTCAGTCCATGAAAAAAGCAGGACCTCCTGGGCTGGGACAGGAAGCCACCCAGTGGACATGGCCTAGGAAGCAAGATGGTGGCACCTGCAAAGGCTGGACTCGCCAAACTCTGGCAGGTATTCAGGGTATCCCAGAGCAGTGACTGCAACCCAGAGGGCCCCCATAAACAAACCGGCACATTCCTACACCTGAAATGAAAAGGAACCAACTACACTACTCAATGAAGATGAATTTCAAAAATGCTATTTTGAGGCAATGAAGCTGGACACAAAACAGAACGTACCGCGGGTCGGTCTCCAGGCGGCCGGCACCACTGAGCTGGGGTGATGGGAGCAGGAATGCAGATATGGCGGGGGCATGGCTGGAGGGAACAGAGGGGAAATTTGTGCACTCACAGAAACATTTCCCCTCTAGATTGAGGTGTTCTTGTACAGGTGATTCATTTGTCAAAAAGGCACCAGGCTGGACACTCTAACCTGTGTGTCTCGCTGCTTGTAAATGATAGCTCCATAAAACACAATAGGATAGAAAAAGAAAAGGCTTCACTCCCTCTGGACTGGAGGGCACACAGGTGGGGGTGGGTTTTGAGGAGGGGCTTGAGGGGGTAACCTAGAAGCAAGCGATACTCTCTTCTGTCCCTCTCTGGCGACCCGAGATCTTGTCAGGCTGTGCCCAGGCCCCTTCTGGGCTTAGGCCAGCCCAGGTCCTTTCAAGACCTGGCTGGAAGCAGAAGACCAGGCAGGTCTGCCCACAGACACTTTCTGGCTTTGAAGTCGGGCTTCGGCCTCAGAGGCCAGAGGCAGACCGTCCCTGGTGTCCCACCGCCATGGAAACGGCCCAGCTGGCATTTTGCTCATCGTTCCAAACCTCCCAGCTTCCCTGTACTTTGCCTGGCCACATCTGTGATTCTCCTTCCCAAGCCAGTGCTATTTATATTGCCCTGGAAACACAGCCTGGGCCAGATAATAGCCAGCCTTTGCCAAACAAAACCCCGGGCCATCAGCTCCCCTCACCACCCCAGAGGCCCATAGATCTTAGCGCATCACACCCACCAGGTCCGGCTGACCTCAGACAGGGAGCTTCTCCCCACCCCGTCTGATGTAGAAACACCCCTTTGGGGATAAACCTGCAGAAGAATGATGCACGGGGCAGGCGGCTGGATGGGGTGACAGCGTGGGCTGTACTCACGCACCATACCTGGGCCACGTGTCTTCTCCAAGGACCTGGGGAGGGCGCTGGGGCAGCCAGATCCCAGGTGACGTGGTGGTAGTAACAAACCTCAGCTTTTGGCCAGGTGGTTTTTGACCCCTGCCTGGGGGAACCTCCTGTGGGCTACTATTACCATCCCATTTTACAGATGAGGAAACTGTAGCTCAAGGCAGTTGCAGGAACCCAGTCTTTAATCCTGGATGCCATTTCCTGCCACAGATTGCCTCAGAGATCTCTCAGGGAGGGCCCCAGAGGCCAGCCCGGGAAATCAAGGGCTGAGGCCACTTCTGTGGGCAGAAGAAAGGGGAGGGGCATTCACCCCTGCCTGTCCCTCACTCTGAGTGATCAGTGAGAAATACTGCTGAGCCCTATTATGTGCCGGACACGGCATGACCCTGGCAGCCCTGTGCCCATCACCATGGCTTTCCAAGTTCTTCCTTGCCTCAGGCAGCTCCCCAGCCCGTGTCTGCACCCCAGCCCCCTCGCATCTGGCCCCAGCCCTGCCACCCCAAACACAGAGCCCTTTGTCTGGGACTGGCTACGGGTGCCGGGTGTCACCCCTGTGACCAGCAGCAGTCCTTCCCACCCCAGCTCTGTGGTCACTTTCTGAGCCTCCCCTGTGGCCTCTGATTTCTCTCTGCAAAGGAAGTGGGGAGATGACTCAGAGGTGTGATGTGGGCTTAGCAGACGTGTCTGCGATGCTATTCAGTAAGGAGATGGATGCCGAGTGACACAGAGAGATTTGGTCAGAGGTGGATAGAAGGGGAGAGGCGGGCTTACTAGCTCCTGCACCAGCTCAAGAGTGATGCGACTTAATGGGCTCGCGAAGTCAGGCAGCCCTCACTTCAGGCAGCGTGTCTGTTGAGAACATGAGAAGCAGAACTCAAAATATAACACTGTTACGTTGTTCCTCAGACCAAACAGGTAAAATCAGCAGGAGCAATAACATTGGTGATGTGCTTCTAAGTAGCTTCTGCTGAGACAAATTGAAGGATCTTTCAGATAAAATGCTATCATCAAATTAATAACAACTCTGATTTCTGCATTTGTCTATCAGAGTTGACGTCCACAGCTGCAGTTCCGGGCATTTAAAAACTTTGCCCAAGGGCCCTCCCTGGAGGTGCAATGGGTTAAGATGCAGCACTGCAAGCTAGCCGCGATCCCCAACCCTGGAGGTGACCCACATGGTGCGGCAGACCTCTCCTGTCTCGCCCGCAGCTCCCCTCAGCAGTGTATTTCGCTCATCTACCTGTTCTGCTCCCCACTCTGTCTCTGGTGAATCCTCTCACCGCCCCTGCACCTCTGGCCTGTACCCCAGTTCTGTATGCATAAATAAATAAATCTTTAAAAACAAAACAAAAAAACGCTGCCCATGTGGCCGTGGGAAAGACTGATCAGTCATCAGGGTTTCCCGCCTGATTCATTGAAGCTGTGTGGGTCTGGGTGAGTTACTTAGCCTCTTGGAATCCTGTTTCCATCATTTGCAGGAAGGGAAATGTTTGTCCTGCCTTGGAGCGTGGATGAGACAAGCAGCAAGCGTCCTAACACCGCACAGGAGGAATAGCCACAGTGAATGGCTGAAGAAGATGGAATTTGACCTTGGAACTCAAGTCAAGAGCAGCTCCGCATTCAAGGTCAACCATGCCTGCCCCAGATGCTCAAACCCTCACCCACAGATCCCTCGGAGCTTGTGTCCAGCACCCCCCACCCCCACCACCTTCTATGAGGACAAGGAGTTTTTCAGAGCCCTATGGGCACAAACGTATGCCATGAGTTCCAAAACGCAAAAAGAAAAGAGCAAAATTGAAATGAAACGTTCATAAAACATAGCCATGTCCAATGGATGTTTCCTTTTTTTTTTTTTTAAGATTTATTTATTTATGCACACAAGAACGGGGGTACAGGCCATAGTTGTAAGAGGTGAGAAGATTCACCAGAGACAGAGGGGGAGCAGAACAGGCAGATGTACTAAAATACACTGCTGAGGTGAGCAGCGGGAGGGTCAAGAGAGAGCTACTGTGCCCTGTGGGTCAGCTCCCTGGCTGGGGATCGAACTCATGCTGCAGTGGCTGCAGACAGCTTCATAGTGCTATGCTTTAAACCCATTGTGCCACCAGGGAAGGCCACCATTGCTTGGATATTTCATTTTATTTTTCATAAAAAATGTCACATTTGAAATGACTAGTAGGTAAAATTTTTCTATTTCACAGTTATTTTTACATATATTCAGAGATTAAAAAAATACCCAGTTAAAAATTATTGAGAAGTGAATCACTGATGTCCATATGCTTTGAAAAGTGAAACTGGAAAATCTTTAAAACTTTTTATAACAGAACCACTAACACTTCCCACAGTAAGTGGGGTGTGGGTAGTTGTGGCCCTGTGCGTGAACTTCCTGGGCACCCATGTGTAGCAGGTGCAGGGCCCCCGGGCTTAAAGTGACCCTCTTGTTCTTGGGTCAGTACTTTAGTGAATCTTCTCCCAAGACCTGGCCTTTTATGGTGCCCCTGACTGACCCCCGTATTTAGAAGCTAGGATATCTGAATGGGTGGTCACCACGAAACTATACAGAAGATCTTATGAAAACAAGCCACAATTTCCTGTCCCACCTCTTCCCAGCCTCATCCTATTGTCCAAACAGTTTTATTAATTCTTCTATTGGTTACCCACATAACTACATAGTATACCGAGACCTATTCCCAGCTTTGTCTCCTTTTACCATTATCTACCATTATCCCACAAAATAAGTGAGCATAAACCACACACAATAAACCCAGCTCTCTTTCTCCTCTTCTTCCTCCCAGTATTTGATTTTAGCTGTTTTCATTGGTAATTTTGCACTTTTATTTATTTTTAATGAAAAGAAACTTTTATACAATTAGTGCAATATAGAAAACACAAGAAGGTAGTTTCTAAATCAAATCTCAAAGTTACCCATCCCCTCATTGGTAAAAGTCTACCCAAAAGGGATTGGCCCAAAGCAAGGCTTGAAAGCCCGCCACATAAACTTAAACGTTGGCTTCTTGTTTTCAAGACAGGCTCTTCAAATTCCCTTTGTGTAAGAGAGAGAACTGAGACCCTCTCCCTTTTCTCACCGGTTGTTGGATATACTGGTGTTCTTTTTTTTTTTTCTTTTGAAGACTTATTTATTTATACATACGGAACTGGGGTACAGGCCAGAGGTGCAGGAGTGGTGACAGGATTCACCAGAGACAAAGTGGGGAGCAGGACAGGCAGAGGGGAGCAGCAGGCAAGGCAAGAGAGGTCTGCTACACCATGTGGGTCACCTCTGGGGCTGGGGATCGAACTTGTACTGAAGTAGTTGAGGTTAGCTTCACTTCGCTGTGCTGTGTTTTAATCCGTTGTGCCACCAGCGAGGGCCCTATGCTAGTGTTCCTAACTGGCCTTTACAGTCTGCTCAGCAAATACAGCCAACCATGCTGAACTGGCCCAAAGTATGGCAGCAAGGAGGAGGAGTGAGGGAGGGGATAAAAGAGGGAAGGAAACACAATGGACTGTGGAGGCGGGCTGTGGGTGAGGGGATGCCATGTGCTATGGTGGTAACACTCGATGGGCGTAGCCAAATATCACCTCGATTAAACATTGATTTGTTTACTTAAAAAAAGATCTTCAATAATAACAATAATAAACAACTATATACCAGAGACATTTTACAGGGGTAGAATGGGGAATGGGTCAAAATGGGGGGCTGGGGGGGAAGTGCATTGGACTATGGTGTTGGCACACAGGTGATTTGGTGATGGAAATCCCATGGGGATTACAGATGAGATGGAAAAAAGCGCAAAATAATGTAAAAATAAAATATATTATTAAAAAAAAGATTTTCAATAAAAAGTGTCTCTATTACTGTGCTACTGCTGTTTGGTACCAGCCTCCATGGTCTCAGTCTCACTTCCCACCTGGAAAGTGGGTCCAGCACAGCACGGCCAGCGCCTCATCAGGCAAGGTAGAGGCGATAAGCAACGTGTGTGGCACGGAGAAGGCTTTCTGTGAGCACAAGCTCCCACTTCTCCATAATACTACAGCACACAGCATGGACCGGTACCACCTGAACCCCAGTCTCTTCACCAGTAAAGTGGGGAGGATTCTAGTACCTATTGGATCTCCCCAAGTGGTGGTAAAGATTAGAAGAAATAAAATAGCTCTATGCTTTCTAAAGGGCATTCGGGGAGCAAGTGGGGAATCAGAATCTGGCCCATCCATGAAGTCACCCTGCTCCAGCCGATACGGTCGGCATGATTATGAGACTGCGCTCAGAGAGGAGAAAGTACTTATTCTTAGGAAAAGCATATGATGCTTTTAGGGTGCAAGTGTCACAATGTCAGCAAACTCTTCACATAGCTCAGAAAAATGTTATTATGCATATCTACGTGGAGATGATAGACAAAGAGACAGATAAGGCAATAGAGCCATGGTAGAGGGAGAAGAATGCAGCAAGCTGTTAATACTCAGAGACTCCAGACAATCACTGTATTCATCTTTAACTCTTTCTAGTGATTTCAGATTTTTTCAAAATAAAGGGCCTAGGGGTTAAATTGTAGGGCTATCAGTGTTGCAGCCTAAGCTCAATCCCAGGCCAGGGAGCTTAACCCTCATGTCCCAACAGACCTTGCCTGTCTCCCTGGCTGTTCTCCTCAGCAGTAGATCTGTCTGTTCTGCTCCCCACTCTGTCTCTGGGGAATCCTCTCCCCCATCCCACACCTCTGGCCTACACTCCAGTCCTTTTATGCATAAATAAAAATAAATATTTTTTTAGAAAGTCTTGTGGTAGGAAAGACATGGAATCAACCCAAATGCCCAAAAGTAGATGACTGTATCAAAAAGATGTGGTACATATACACAATGGAATATTACTCAACAATCAAAAAAGATAAACACATGCCTTTTGCAGGAACATGGATGGAGCTGGAAGGGATCATGTTCAGTGAAATAGGCCAGAAAGAAAAAGAAAAATACCAGATGGTTTCATGCATAGTAGGAACATAAAGGACCAGGGAGGGAAAATAATAATAATGAACAACTATATACCAGAGACATTTTATGGGGGTGGAGTGGGGAATGGGAAAAAACGGTGGGGGGGAGCAGTGCATGGGACTATGGTGATGGCACACAGGTGAGCTGGTGATGGGAAGCCCATGGGGATTACAACTGAGATGGAAAAAGGCACAAAATGATATAAAAATAAACTTATAATAATAAAAAAAAGTCCTTGTGCAGGGTAAGACAAGACTCAGCCCCGAGCACCTGGTTGTCAGGGAGCCCGTCTTCCGCCTCCCCTAGATGAGGAGAAAGCCCTGATGCAGCCCCACTGTCCCTCCTGGGGAGGACAGCTTTGCTGGCATCTCCTTAAAGTCCTCCTTGAAGCTGACCATGCTCAGGGGGTGATGGAGCACACAGGTTGGGGGTCAATGGGCAGCACAGGGTGGCTTGGGGGAGCCCTGTGCAACTGAGTATTCCTGTTGAAGTTCTGGGGAGAGGAGCCAAGAGGCCATACCCAACTGCCCACAAGAGAGACAGAGCAGGCAGCTGACAGGTTTGGGTCCTGGCTGAGGCTCCTTAACCGGGTGTCTCATCAGCTGTCTCGTCTTTGTTCAAAAAAGGCAGAAAAGAACAGTTGGTATCTTAGCGCTGCCTGGAGCCCAGCTACTCCTTCCTAGTCAACTCAATTATCTGCACCAATGAACTGGGAAAGGAGGCCTGGTAATTGACTTGAGCAATCATGTATTGAGGGCCTATTGTACTATGCTTGGAGTCCAAAAACAATTTGGCAACATCAAAACAGAAGGAAACATCTCAACACCCCACAGGACGAAGCTAAAGATGCAGCCCAACCCTCTAGCTTCTTTATGCCTTCCGTCCCGATCCCTTCCTGGTCCCAGCTCCTGGCGTTGCAGAGGCAGTCGACACACTGAAAAAAATCCTGATCTGCCTCACTGACAATAGGGGCCCTGCATATAGGTGATCCGTGCCAGAAACTCCTAGCCGATGCCACACTGAGTTCTGGACACAACACATGCTAATCAAGATAGCTCACTTGCTCGCAGCATGATGAGGGGACTCTGGCATTTATTGACTCACACTGCATATCCCTGGGACTCGGTCTAGGCTCACTTGGTGCATGGACTCAGTCCCCATTGACAGCATGTTGGGGGTGAGGTGGTCATGGAGATCACCGGGGCAGGCGAGGGGGGAGGTTAGATCAGTCAAAATGACAAACACTCTTATGAGTAAAGCATTTTCACTAAACTTTTCCTGGGGAAGAAACTGAGTCTCTAAGAAGTTCCACGCAGACAGAAATCATGATGTCGAGAGGAGAATATGACTCCAACTGCTAGTGTTTGCTGTAGACTCATCGTGTGTTAAGGATTTCACAGACAGTCGGGAATTGAACCTTGACTCCAAGTCTGGCTCATTTCATGGTCTAAATTCTTCCAATTGCATCATACATCTTCCCAGAAAAGTCTTGAGAGCACATCCAGTGAAAGAAATCTGAAGGAAATCAGGCTGCTGTGAGCAAAGAGGAAAGATGGGGTAGGCGCGAGGTCACTGTTTCAAATATTGAAAGGCTGGGTTCTCCCTGGTGGCACAGGGGTTAAGTCTCAGCATTATCAAGCCACCACCAGCCACTGCAGCACTGAGTTTGATCCCCGGCCAGGGAGCTGACCCACAGGGCACAGCAGACCTCTTCTGTTTTACTTGCTGCTCCCCTCAGTAGTGTGTTTCAGTCAATCTGCCTGGTCTGCTCCCCGCTCCATCTCTGGTGAATCCCCTTACCTCTACCCTGCACCTCTGGCCTACACCCCAGTCCTTGGATGTATAAATTAATAAAATAATATCTTAAAAACATGCAAACATTGAAAGGCCCCACTCTGCAGGGTGACGACACTTACTCTGCCTACTTTATCTCCCACTTTCTGTGTAGATACATTTGGTGAAACCCATTCACCTTTTGGTGTCTTTTGCCTACAGGTAGATATAACACCCAAGACAGAATCAACGCAAGGAGGATGCTGAAAACAGAGTTCCTGTGCACGGGATGAGATAACTTCAGCACACCATGTTTGGGGAGTTCCCCCGCAATGGGGGTTCCAAGCTGAAAGACCTCTAGTGGGAATGTTTTAGAGGTACCTGATACAGCTGAAAAAGAAAACAGAGAAGGCTACAAGACAGTTAAGGTTCTTTCCAACTTTGAAAGTTGGATTCTATCAGAGTTGGCATTCATTCTATTTACAAATGGATTGTAAAATCAGGGAGGGAATAAATTGGTCACTATTACCCTCCAAATGGGGAGCAATTGCAGCAATAAAAGCTGGGGGCAGTCAAGGGTTCCAGAGAGTAAATCAGCTCCACCATTGAGCGGCTGTAACCCTCACTTCACATCAGAATCACGAGGGAGCTTTTTAATAAAGACAGTTTGATACTGGAGCTACATTCCCAACCAAACAGAGCTGAGTCTCTTGGGGTAGGCCCAGGAATCAGTGATTTTTAAAAGTTCCCCATGTGACTCTGATGTGCAGTCGGGATGAGGAACTGCTGAGTGAGAGGAAACACAGGCCATGCCGAGGCTGGTCTTGAGGTTGGCCTTGCTGCCCTCTGAGCCTCGTGAAGATCAGAAGTCTTCCAGCTCTCAGGCCTAATATCTCTGACAGAGAAGTTGTATTTTATGTCAAGAAAACATAAAGTGCAATCCCTCTAGAATGTTCCCTTTGGAAGTAAGACGTGTAATGTGTCAAGTCCTCATTTTCCTAATTAATTACAAAATTTTCAACAAATTCATAGAGATAGAAAGAATGGTGGGCTCCAGGGGTGGGATAGTGGAGCAAGGTGGGTTGTAGTTTAATGGGTACAAAGTTTTAGATTAGGATGCTACGCTTCAAATTTGCAGTGTGAGGACTTTGGGGAAGTTCTAGCTATGGGAAGTATTGATGGTTACAAAACGATGTGCATCTACTCAATGCCTCTGAACTGTACACTTAAAAAACTGCTTAAAGCCCCAATATTATATTATGTGGCACTTACCAGAATTGAAATTTGCAATTGTGAAATGAACCTTTGCAGATTTAAAAGACAAAACAAACAAAACTTTCATAGGTTTTTCCTAGGAATGCAAAGATAGTTCAACATTTTAAAAAATGGATATAGTACACACCAAAACACATTATTATCTCACTTGATGCAGAAAAAAGCATTTGACAAAATCCAACAGTCATGGGTTCTCTCTGGTAGCTTAGGGGTTAAGTCTCAGCACCATCATTGTAATGGCTTGAGCTTGAGTCCCAGCCAGGCAGGTGACCCACATGGTGCAGCAGACCTCTCCTGTTTCGTCTGTTGCTCCCCTCAGCAGTGTATTTCAGTAGATCTGCCTGCTCTGCTCCCCACTCTGTCTCTGCTGAATCCTCTCACCCCCTACCTCTGGCCCCTACCCCAGTTCTTCTATACAAAATAAATAAATAAGATCTATTTTTTAAAAAAGAAAAAAAAAAGAAAAGTCCAACAGTCAGAATAAAAACATATACATATAGAAAACTGGGAATAGAAGGGAAATTCTTCAACACAATAAAGGAAATTTACGGATAACCTACCGCAAACACCATATTTAGTGTTAATCGACAGAAAACTTAGGTCTCTCCCAACAGACCAGGAGGACAGCTTATACCACTGCCACTGAACAGCATTCTGGGAGCCCAGCAAGAGCAAATACACAAGAAAAAGAAATGAAAGGCATCTAGATCGGAAAAAAAGTAAAATTTTGTTCTGTCTGATAGGATGTGATATGGAAACTTCCTTCCTGATGTAATCCTGACATAGAAGATCCCAAAGAATCCATACACAGAAAAGCTGATAATAAATTCGGCAAAGTTGCCATGTACAAGATCAACACACAAAAATTAGTTGCGTCTCCCCAAATCAGGAGCAAACAATCCATAAAGGAAATTTCAAAAACAACACCACCACCACCCCACCACCCCCCTCAGGAGAGCTATGGGAGCATAGTAGCTGGATGCCCAGCCAGCTCCTGGCCCTTTAAGTGGAAACATCTTGTTATTAATGGTCCTTGGTAGGGCACTTGCATCAGCACCTTTAATTTTGCATGCATATTAGTGCATCTCGTGTTAAAATAAAGCAGGGGAAAGAGAGCTGCCGGGGATAGTGGTTTGGCTGCCCAAGACGTGCATAAGAAGCACAACTATTTCCACAGCCAGATCAGAGTGGCCCAGGGTCCATCCTGCCTCCTTTCACGTCTCAAAAGTCACAGGAAGCTGGGAAGCAAAATCCCAGGCTCTGTGGCGGAAACTCGGCCTGAGTCAGCCTTCCTAGGAGGTTGGGGGAACAGATTAAACCCAGGAAACTTTACTGAGGAGGGTGTTTTTCCCTTAAAAATTTGTAGTTTTTTTTTTCTTAAGTTGAAGAAGGAACTAAAAGTGTTTTTAATTATTGTTTTGTGACGAGGGCCCAGAAAGACGAAGTGTATGCCAAGTGTTGCCACATTTCTCAGTTCTCCATGTTCCAGAGACTGTAAGAGCTGGTAGCTGGTTCCTTCGCAAAGAGCCCTGTTTCCTCTCTCTTGCCAACAGCTAAGTAACATCTCTGAG
>NW_004567119.1:37840334-37842525 GCF_000260355.1 Condylura cristata | reverse complement strand
CCAGACAAAGGCTCTGGGTGCTGGGAGATGGTGTCTGAAAGGGGTGAACCCTGGGCTTCCAGCCCACACGCCCCTGTCTCGGCAGTACCCCAGCTGTGGCTTTGAGCCCATCCCTTCCTTCAGTGCCCTGGTGTCTCCTCTTTAAGGGGAGGAAGGGTGGGGTAGGCCAGAAGGGGAAGAGATCCTCTGACTTTATTCTAGTTTTTCTAAAGGTCAAACCTTTTAAGAATTCAAAAGAACTTTATATGAGGAGGGAAGCAGCATAGACTGAAAATAAAAAGATGACAGTGGGATAAATTGTAAAAGATGAACAAGAGATTTTTCTGCTCTAGGCCTCTCTTCTCTACTGGGTCAAAGCTGAACTGATACCCCAGATGGCCTGGATGTTTGTGAGGGGGGGGGGGGACTAGAGAAGGAAAACCAACATTCTCGACTCCCAGTTTCCAGGCCGGAGCTTCCCAAGGAGCTCAGGGAAGGCCCCAGAAGGCCCCAAAGTTTCAGGTTTGCTTACCTGTGGGCAAATCAACCTCATTAGCGATCAGGTTTTGAGTGGGAGTTAAATCAAACAACTTGCAAAGAATGAAAAAATAGGTAAAATGAGCTAGATGGGAAGTTTCTGGGTGCTTAGATTTTTTTCTAATTTTATTCATTCAGCAAACAGTTACAAAATGCCTACTATGTGCTGGGTGGGTATTGAGGGTGATAACACACGACATCTGGTTGGAAGGCATTCACAGGGAGATAAGCCATCCACGCAATTACCCAAAAGCCTAAAGCACAAAGCAGAATGCCAGATCTGCTCCAAGGACATCCAGGTACATTTCTGGAGCTCAGAATAGGGGCTGCCCCACCCCTACCTGGGAATGTGAACCTTAGAGGCTGAAGCACAGAGCTGAAATTTTTCTCTGTCCTTCCAGCAGTATCAGTTTCCACCACTCCATTTTACAAAAGTGAAAAGCAGGACAGAGAGGTGAGGAATGACATGCTCTGTGATCATCCAGAGAGACTGCCGCAAGCTGATAACAGAACTACAAGCTGAAAACTTTCCAGTGGTGAAAACACCTACCACTATAAAGCTCATTTTAGGGGAGGAAATTCACAGTCCCGGCTATTCCCTCTTTTCTTCTTCCCCAGTTTAATCCCCCAGGATGCACCAACCAAAATTTACAGCAGGTCAAAAAAGAATTCATAAGCAGAAGGGAGTCACATGTACTTTGGCCAGAAGGAGCCAAGGTCTCCTGGAGTGAGGGCCCGCCTACTTTGGGAAGCTTCTTTCTTTGTGTGGTACCATTGCCGGGTGATGAGGGAGTTTCAGTGGACATGAGTAGTGAGAACAAGACACAAGATTACAACCCAGGCAAGCCCCTCTGTTTTTGCAGCGCTAAGGAGGCCTCAGGCTTCTCAGCATTGAATTTGAACGAGCCAATGGTATTACAATCATTGAAACAGGAAGCCAGATAAACACCATGTTATCAAGGGGGGATTCAGCGCTTCCCTTAAGCCGGCGCCAGCTGCGCCCCTGTGGCAGCCCCAAACAAAGTCCCTTTGACTCACCAGCTGATTTTCCAGTGTTTGACTGCATGGCACAAGGAACCCTCTGGGGTGGCGTAAGTCACCCCTGCACACACGCCCCCCACCACCACTCACGTGCTCTATCGAGCCTGCCTGCCCTCTGGGCCCTCTGTAGACGTGCTGGTTGTTTTTCAACCTTTGACCACTTTTCACGGGTTCTGAGGGTGGTGGGGACCACGAGCGCCCAAGCACCAGGCGTCTGTAGGTGAGCTCCCCCGGTTCACCTCACCTCTCCTTTCTTCTCCCTCCCGTCTCATTCTCTGGGCAGGAGCCCGAGAGTGCAGCCTGGGGAGACGGGAGGCAGGGCGATTCTCAGCGCATCCTGGGGACCCAAGGAGCATTTTCTGGAACGGGTCCACAACGTCACCTGCCCCAGCTGTTCCGTGGGGCGTGCGTGTGTGTGAGTGAGAGAGAGACAGAGAGAGAGAACGAAGCATTTGGTGTCTGCTTTAAAATTACAACGCACTTCAAATTGCAGTTATTTCACTGGAGGGGAAACTGAGGCTCGGCGAGGCTGGAAACCGGTAACGCCAAGTGAGTCAGTCGGGGAGGAGACGCGCTGCCGCGTGAGGACGCCGAGGCGCGCACCCCCGGGAAGCCCTCGCGCCTCGGTTGTTAC
>NW_004567119.1:37823250-37839797 GCF_000260355.1 Condylura cristata | reverse complement strand
GGGGATCGCCTCGCGCTCCGCCTCTGCACTGTGCCAGTTGAACCCGCAGAGGGGCGGAGGCATGGGTCCCTTCCAGACTTTGTCATTGGAAAGCTATTCCGTAACCCTTTCCTGCCTCTGCCTGCGCCTTCCCGCCCCGCCTCCTCGGCCGCTGGAGGCGGCTGCTGGGTGGCGGGCAGCGGCCGAGGGCTGACTGGCAGGAAGCCGCTGCACAATTGAGCCTTTCCTTTGCCCAGGGACCCGCCGCCACCACTTCCAGGTCGGACCCTGCCGCCTCCCCCACCACACGTTTTGGGGTGGCCAACCGTCTGGCGTCCCCTGGCAGACAGACGGACCGAGTCCTCCTGCTCACTCGGGCCGCTCCCCCTTCCTTCCACTCAGCACCCGGGATTGAGCTGGAACACTTACTTGGGTGCACAACAGAGGAAAGCCCGGCAAACAGTAGGTGCTGGGCGAATACCTGTCTCTCCTGGACCTCTAGTGTTGGAGTTGGAGGGAGCTGTGCCTCTGAGGGGGCTTTGAGATTTGTGGCAGAACGGGAGTGGCTGCAGCCCAGGAACCAGGAGATTGGGGTCAGAGACCTCCCGGCTCCAGATAACAATCATGAAAGTGGGTTTATTTCCTGGGCATTAGGGGCTTCAGAGATAGTAAGAAGAAAAAAAAAAAGCCTACTCCGTGGGAGGTCTCTGAAGTCTTGGCCTGTGAAACCGCCAGCCAGTGGGGAGTTGAGTCAGAGTGAAAGCCCCCACCCCCGGTCCTGTCTGTGACCCTTTCAGGTCACAATGGCTAGGGACACAAGGGGAAGACAGGGAATTGTCAGTGTCATTGAAGTCTCAACTGTCAGGGAAAGGGATTTTATTCATCCACAAAGGGAACAAGTTGTCTTTTAGGGGGTGCGGTGGGGGGTGGGGCTGGTCTCAGCGGGACAACAGAGTCAATCCCTTGCCCTGTGTGTATCATGGCTAAAAGTGTGGGCACTTATCAAAAATGGGGGGATGGGGTGGAGTGCACGGGACTATGGTGATGGCACAAGGGTGATTTGGTGATGGGAAGCCCATGGGGTTTACAATTGAGATGGAAAAAGGCACAAAATGATGTAAAAATAAACTATAATTATAATAAGTGTGGGTAACAACAACAACAACAACAATAATAATAATAATAATAATAATAAGGGTGAGATCTTAAGGGAGGCAACCTGGTTTCAAATCCTGGATCTACTAACTAGCCTTGAACAAATCTTTTAACCTCTGGCCATCTCAGCTTCTTTGTGAAGTGGGATAATAATAGTTTCTATCTTATGGGATTGTTGGGAGGATTAAATGAGACAATCTAGGTGACATGCTTAGAACAGTGCCTCGCATTACTCAACAATGGTGAGTTGTTATTTTTATCTCAGAGCCCTACAAACTTGCTTCCAATTTGGCCTCCAATGATGTGCTAACTGGAATCCTTTCTTTTCAGTCTCCTTGGCTTGCAAAGGGGAGCCTGGTCCTTTAAAAAACAGCCTGTCCTTTCTCTGGGGTGGGGTTGGCTGATCTCTGCCAGCCCTCCAGAGCCTAGAACAATGATCACGCAGTGGACATGCAAACCTCTAGTATCAGAAACTGACCCTACATGACGTTCAGTACAGCCTTCCCCCACACTGATAATGTTGGGGTGCCTTTCCTATGGGAAAAAGGCCAAAGTCACCATTTTGCTCAGGTTAACTCTCTTCCATCAGTGCCTAGGATCAGTATTTCCCACACAGGGTAGGATGATCTTCCCCAGTCTCCCTGAGCTGCACCAAACGACCCAGTACAAACCTCCATAACATAATATTATGTGGATAGGCAGGATGGTGTTGAGGCCAGGAAAAAACAATAGCCAGTCTGGTTGGGGTGCAAGGCAGAAGATATGAAGGCTTTTTGAAAGAGAAGGTAGATGGAACAGAGCCACAGAGAAGCCTGAAGTGACTGTGGACAGAGCTGCATCTCCACCCATCCCAGAAGTGGCCCCACCACGGCCTACTTTGTGTTTTCCTCTGAACACAGTGATGACTCAATTGCTCTGAATCAAGCAAATGGATTTTCCTTAAATATGAAAATCAATAGAAGGACAGGCAAGGACCTGTGTGCAGGGAGGTGCTGAGTGTGAAATGGTGGGTGAGAGATGGGCGGGCTGAGGTCCAGGCTCACTGCAGAGTGACCCTTGGTGGCAGGAACACTGTCCCTGCTGGCCCACAGCTCACCCCCAATGAGGTGGACCCTGCTGACCTTCCTGAGATGCCTCAAACCCCTACTGCTCAGTGTTCCCCTCCTCCCACAGTTCAGAGCCAGTCCTGCTTGGGGGCAGGAGGATGTTAACAAGAAGATAAATGTCAATGTGACAATGTGTTTGAAGATCAGCCCAGAATCCTGGTAGTTCCCCCACCCCACGGAGCCTCCCACCTGGCTTGGCACCAGCTGAGAGCCTGAGGAGCCCTGAAGCCCATTTGCAAAATTTCTTTGGGGGAAGAGGAGCTGTCTTTTTTTTCTGGTCACCTTGAGACCTGCAGCCCAAAGGGTGGACTTTCTGATGTGGGCCTTTGGGGATTTGAAGTTGGTAGTTCTGATACCCCTCTTTGGCCCAGGAACCAGCCTCTGCCTGAGGTTCTCTTATCCTGGGCTTTCTCAGCAGGAGGACAGCGCTGCCCTCTTTCCTTGATCACTTAGTGTCATCAGTGTTGTGAGGTGGAGTCTGAGGCTATGCTTGCTGCTTGGTCTCTCGCAGCTGCCTCCCAGGCTCAGTGGAAAAACACTGGTCCTACTCAAGAGCCCTGAGTGTGCTGTGCTCCTGCTGCCAGCTCAAGTGCACCCCCTCAGCCCAGTCCTCAGTGCAGGGGGTGTCAACTCTCAGGGGAAAGAACAGCCACCTACTTTGGTTGAGGTGGATGGTGAGTGAGACACAGGGAAAGAAAGGGGTTTGCAGAGCGAGCAGAGGGGCGTGAATCGAAGGGCAGCATCCTCTCTTCCCCAGCCTGTTTGGTTCTCTATTTATGCATGGAAGAAATGGGGTCAAGCCTGAGGTGCAGATGGTGAGAGGATTCTCCAGAGTTGGGGAGCAGAACAGGCAGATCTACTGAAATACATTGATGAGGGGAGCAGCGGGTGGGTCAGGAGAGGTCTGCTGTGCCCCGTGGGTCAGCTCCCTGGCCGGGGATTGAACTCAGGTTGAGGTGATGATAGACTCAACTCCTCAGCCACCGAGGAGCGGGGGCAAAAACCTCATTTCTGTGTGTCGAGAATGAGCACTAATAAACTGCCCTTTCTAATATGACTCATTCACCAGTGAGGGGTGTCAAGTCTGGAGGGAGGAGTGGGAGGCCAGGCCGTGTCACTGTCTGGGCCACTCTGGTCTCCTGCCCCCTTTTAAGAAGGGCCCTCTATGTCCATCATTTGCACCTCTGAGGACCCAGGAGAAAGTCCTTGGGGAAAAGCTGGCACAGTAATGAATGTTTTACGAGAGGGAGCGAGTCACTGCCTTATCGGGAAGATGATATTTCTACCCCCCCCCCCACCATCTCTCTCTCTCTCTCTCTTGCCAGGAAATGAGATGTGCTGAAGACCATCAGTGTTTTTCCAAAGATGGTTTTTGAAGGGAGGTGTTTCCTTAAGGGCCTGGGAGTCCAGGGCTGGGTTTGGCAGAGGGAAATTTTGCCCTTTGAAAAGCTTGATTCTGACTGGCAATCCCAGAGAAAATAATGATGGTCCAGACTTCTAAGCACTTGCTGTGTGCCAACTGCTGTCCTAAGCACTTAACATATATTAACCCACTTAATCCTTTTAACAACCCTCTGGGATCCGCATCCTTTTTATCTCTATTTTATAGGTGAAGAAATTGAGGTCAAGAATCCGACCAAGAGCTCACAACTAGTGAGTGCTCGAACCAGGATTTGAATCCATGGACTTCAGGAACTGCCTATGGGGAATTCACAGCAGTGTGGGTGGGGAGAAGGCTTATTAACCATGTTTCTTGATTTCTTCAGCTTTGTTGAGGTGTAAGTCACATACTGCAAAATTGGAAAAAACACTTCTGTGACTTATAGCTGTATAGTATTCTGCTGCCATCACCACCACCGTTTTTGAACATTTCCATCTCCCCCAAAGTTCCCTGTTTCAGAATAGGTTTTAATCTTCCTCGACTTCCTCATTTGTAAAATGGGGTAATTATGCCTGCCTACAGGACTTATATTCAGTGAGTGTGTAAAAGGCCTGTCATCTACATTCATAGTACACTGTTATTATTAAGAGTCTCTCTGAGTAACTTAAATATAGATTTTGAGGACTGGGAGTGGTCTTAAACATGATCTCCTTGAACAGATAAACTAAGATGCCAAGATGTTAAGAAGTTGCCAATTAAGAACACAGAGCAAAAGTGCCAGAAGGGTAAGAACGAGAGCCCATGTCTCTTGGTTGATAGTTTAGTGCTCTCCTATCTCCCAAGAGTCTTTCCACCCAAGGCACAAGGATGTCTTTGTCCAGCACCCCCACCCTCTGTGGGTGCCCCGCGAGCAATGCTGACTGGCCGGCATGGCCCCTGGAAGTTTACTTGCGCTGGAGCTGGAATGCCCAGCACGCTGGTCTTGGGCAGAGAAGACTGATGCAGGTCCAGTGTGGAGGCTGGGGCAGGAATGTCCATGGTGAGGACAGGGAATGCACTGACTTGAAGAATCCAGAAGATAGCCAGTCTGCAGAATCCACAGGCCAGTTTCATGGAGTCGTACAGGAACCCCTCCTCAGAAGGAGCCCTGTTTGGTTTAATGATTTGCTGTTACCAGCTTCAAATTCTTCATAATTTTTCAACAAGAGAGTCACTTTTTTTTTGCACTGGACTAGCCAGTTCTGCCCATGGGCCTGGGAGCAGATCCCAAGTGGACGCCTAAGGCTTCAGTAAAGAATAGTGTGTCTCCACCAGGCCTTACATGCAAACCATATGTGTATACTACATAGCCATATATGTTACTATTATTGCATATTAAAAGATATATTTTTTAAAGATTTATTTATTTGTGCATGCAGAACTGGGGTACAGGCCAGAGGCTCAGGGGCGGTGAGAGGCTTCACCAGAGACAGAGTGGGGAGCAGGACAGGCAGATCGACGAAGTACACTGCTGAGGGGAGCAGCGGGCGGGTCAGGAGAGGTCTGCCGCGCCATGTGGATCTCCTCCAGGGCAGGCGGGAATTGAACTCATGCAGAAGTGGCTTAAGCTTCTTTGTGCTGTGCTTTAACCCGCTGCGCCACCAGGGAAGGCCACATATTAAAAGATATTAGAACTGTGAAACAATTTGTATACTGTGATCCATCTGTTGGTTTTTTTCTGTTTTAGTTTATTTACTTATACATACATATAGAACTGGGGTACAGGCCAGAGGTGCAAGGGATGAGCGGATTCACCAGTGACAAGTCGGGAGCAGAACAAACACATCTACTGAAATACACTGCTGAAGGGAGCAGCAAGTGATGCAGGTGTGGTCTGCTGTACCATGTGGGTCAGCTCCCTGGCTGGGATCCAACTCAGTCCTTGGTGGGGGTGGGAGTGGTGGTGGTGGTGGTTCTGAGACTTAACCCCTAGGTTGCCAAGGAGGCCCCTTTCTGAACATTTTCTTGTATCAAAATTCTTAAAACACTAAGGAGACAAGTGTCTTGAGAGGCGTGGAGCGGTGCACGTGAAGTGGGGGCCCTGAGGAGCGAAGACAGAAGCAAGGAAGTGTTTCAGGCCCGTGACAGGGCTGGAGGGGGCAGGCTGGACATAGGGAAAGGGGGTGCTGGTTTAGGAGGTCTTGGAGGCTGTGTGATGTCTACTTTGATGATGTTAGGGGCTGTGAGTTTGCAATGAACCAAACGACTAAGGTTTCAGAGTTGGCTTTAGCTCTGGCGAGCAGGAATGGATGGCTGCAGCGAGCACGGGCAGGAAAGGCCTTTCTAGGGAAAGGAGGGGTGGGGAGGGCCCAGAGGTGGGCTCAGGGGGGTCCCAGGCAGTGTGCCCTGTGGCTGGAGTGCGAGCTCTGGCTGCAGTCGAACCCCACACACAGATTGTACCTTAATGGTAAGACTGTTCCCTGGGGCCTCCCCAGGAGACAAAATGATCCTGATTGCACTTACCTAGCAGGAAGGCTGAGAGGATTGGTTGACACGCAGGTAAATCCTCTCCCCATACCCATGCACCTTGTGTGCCTGGGCAGGCCAGATGCTCCAAGAGCAGGCTGTCTCCTGGTCTCCTGCACCAGCCACCAAGCTATTGGCCCTGCATTAGGTCGGGAGCCGCAAAATGTTCTCTTTCCTTTGAGTCTGTGGTTTGAGGCACTAAAATGGCAAGAAATCCTTTGCTAGTATAAAGGAACCATTCTTCCTGGCACTTCCCTTCCAGTTTTCTCAGAGAGCTGCTAAGAGCCAGTATTCTGAGCTCCATCTTGCAAGGGTCTGGTCTGAGTCAGCCAGGAGGGGAGAGCTGCTGGCCACCTCACAGGGATAGGCAGCGGGAGGAGGACCCAGCCTCCCACTTCCAAGGTTGACTTGTGACTAACCCAGCTACAGTTCCCATTCTGGGACCTCGAGGAGAAAGATGCTGGGGTTGCTACCCCAGTTTCCCCAAAGCCCCTCCGGCCTCTCTGCCCCACCCCTCCTGGTGGTCTATGGCCTTGCTGCTGCCTTCTCCCTGTGGTTACAGATGTGCTCACACCTGTTGCCCAGGTGGGCTGCTGTAGCACTTCGCCTGGAAAAGCGCTTCAGGTACTCCAGCTTTGTCAGAGCCCCCTTTCCCAGGGCAGGTGGTCACAGCACAAGGCCGCAGCCTCAGCCTCAGCCTCGAAGGTGCTGGGGCCTGGGAGTCTCAGTTATGGCTGCGGCTGATTGCCAGCCCGGAGTGGCTTCCAGCTGTCCAGCTGTCCCTCAGGTCCTCGATGGCTCTCTGCCTCTGTGTCCCCACACCACTTGGGACTGAAGACTGAGGAGCCAGGAGCGAGGCAGGGGATCACTAAAAGTGAGGTGGGAGGGGCGTTGTGAAGCTGAGCAGCAATGGGCACCCAGAGAGATGCCATGGGGAACTGGAGCCGGGAGACAGGGGGCGAGGCTCTGGGTGCGGCTACATCTGGACAGGAGAGCAGAGCTTTGGGTTCTAGAGCCCACGGCCCTGGGAGCCTGCCACTGTCTCTTCAAACTGAGCATGCGCCGGGCGGGCGAAGCTGGCACTGTGGGAGCCTTGGCGCCTCCACCAGAGAAAAGCGACCTTCCGGGGTGCCCAGCGAATCATCCAGAAGTGCCCATCTCTGAGAAAATTTCAACAAAGCAAATCCGAGACACGCGTCTTCTGACATTTAAATCCACACAGTGCATCGCTGTGCCAGGTCACTTAGAAGCCTGTTGGAAAGCCGGGCTGGGTGGTTACTTGGCATTGTTGATGTCTGGATTACACCCCCACATCAGTCTTTATCCATCGCCCTCTACTTTCCGGGTAAGGGAGCTTGAGCCCGCGATGCTCAGAACCAAGGGGTAAGTCCTGCAGGCAGGTGCGCGCCAGTCGTCCCATCTGCGCTGCAGCGGTGCTGGAGGACCCGCGAGTGTGGCCAGGACGTCCGGCCAGCGGCGGGGCACTGCTGCCCTCTGCTGGCGTCTTCCTTGCTGCGGCTACCAGGGAAAGCCCGGGGGAAAATGGAGTATTGGAAAAACCTTGCAATCTGGATTGGGGTAGAATGAAAGAAATGCCGCTGCTCAGAATCTCCTCATCTGGAGTTCCTTTGATGAGCCCAAGAAGAAATTAGAATAAAACCCAGACTGAATTTCTGGGAGAAGTGAGACAGACTAGCAACACATCCCTCCGCCCCTGTTTGGAAAACTCCCTGTTGCCAATCCCTTGGAACCTAAATTGGGAAACCATTAGCAACACCCCATCAGCCAAGCTCAACCACTCAAATAACAATATCAACAATAAGGCCCTCCCTGGAGGCGCAACAGGTTAAATAAAGCACAGCACTATGAAGGTATACATAGCCACTGCGTGGCATGGCAGACCTCTCCTCTCGAGTGCTGCACCCCTCAGCAGTGTATTTCACTCCATCTGCTTGTTCTACGCCCCACTCTGTCTCTGGTGAATCCTCTCACCATGCCCTTCCCCTCCCCCCCGCGCCCCCGCACACACACACCTCTGGCCTGTACCCCAGTTCTGTATGTATAAATAAACAAATCTTTAAAACAACAATAACAATAACAGTAATAATAAATACAGGAAGAAATGTCTCCTTCCAGGCACTGCTTCTTATTTCTTACTCTGATGCAGAGTCTTTCGGAATGTTTAGCTTAGTTTATTGTGTTTACTGTGGGTCTCATATCCCCTTGACCTGGGGCCAGCCTGAGGTTATGATGGCTTAAAATCTTTCTTTCCATGAATACAAGCTTGGTATTGTGCTCTTTGGAAAGCCACTACTGAAAACTGTTGTCTAGATTATTTACATCGGTGGTTATATATTTAAAACAAACAAACAAACAAACAAACATCTTGTACACACAAAAGGATAATGCAAGTCTTCCAGAACCTTTACTGGAACAGTCACAAGAATCAAAGGTGCTGGGCCATGGCAATTCCAGTAGAATTAGCATAGAAGTCCTAAGGAGAAGCAAAGTCACTCATTTTTTAAAGCCTTTCCTCTGCTCTAGCCACTGACCCGGTGTTCTTCATGGCTAAAGTCCTGGGGTACATAGTCCCTATCATCCTACAGCCCCCACTCCACGCTGGACACAGCACCAAACTGCACCAGCAGAAACAGTCACTGGGCTCTTAAGAGCTAAGTCTAATGTGTTTTTTCCATTTCTCATTCTCTCTGACCTCTATAATGTCTGACATTGTAACACTCATTCATTATTTATTCACTTAAAATTTTATGATGAAATATTTCAGACATGTCAAAGGTCTAGAAAATAATATAACAAACTGTGCCTGTTGAATCAGGTGAAATTGCTCCAGAGACACAGAACCAATAGCAAATTGATTGATTGATTCTACGGAACTGGTTCCATTAAGGCCCAAGATTGCAGAGTGAGTTGGCAACGTTGAGACCTGCAGGAACTATTGGTGGGCTTCCAGCCTGAGTTTGAAGACCTGAGAATCAGAAGAGCTGATGGTTTGATTCTAGCCCTTCTGCAGCAGGGCTGGGACCCAGGAGGAGACCAATTTCCCAGTTTAAAGGCAGCGAGGCAGGAAGAATTCTCTCTTATTTGGGGGTTTCAGCCTTTTATTCTATTTAAACCTTCAACTAATTGAGAGGACCCAGCTACAATAGGGAGGGCAATTCTATTCACTCTGTATTGATTTCAATGTTGATACAAAAACACTCTCACAGAAACACCCAGGTCATTTTGGCCAAATATCTTTGGACACTGTGGCCCAGCCAAGTCGACACATAAAATTCACCCATCACAGCATTTTAAGAAATAAAGCAGCACATGGCATGGCAGACCTCTTCTGATCTCCCACGGCTCCCCTCAGCAGTGTATTTCAGTCAGTCTGCCTGTTCTATTTCCCACTCTGTATCTGGTGAATCCTCTCAGCCCCTGCACCTCTGGCCTATACCCCAATTCTTGTATGTATAAATAAGTAAATTTCTTTAAAGAAGAAATAAAGCAGTGAAAATATAGTCTAAACTCTTCATTGTATTCCCCTCTCTCCACAGAGGAAATACTATGCTGAATTTGGTATTAACCATTCCCATGTTTATCTTTGAATTTTCACTATGTTGTATACATATACATATTGTATATTTTAATTGTAAGATAGGATCATATCTTACATATATTCTTCTATAACTTAATTTTTTGACTTGATGTTCATCCTTGTTAATGCAAAAAGCTTCATTTACTTTCCATAGCTGTATACTATTCCACTATACAATTTGTTAGTTCCATTGTCCCCCCACACCCCCATTTTTTGCTATCATAGTATAGTTCTGTTGCCATAGAATTTTTGTACACATCTTCACTTCTCCAGGTACTAACCCCAGATTGGAACTGATGGTTGTCATCTGTGTGCATTTACCTTTACCATATCCATGCCAACACTTGGTATTGCTAGATATTTTTGTGTGTGACAGATGGATGTGAGATTGTAAAGCACTGCAATTTTAATTTGTATTTCACCAACTGTTGGTAAGATTAAATATCTTCTCAGATGTTTATTTATTAAAATTATCTTCTACTGCTATGTACTAATCCTTTTTGCAGTTGATTAACTCTTTTTCTTTGATTTCTCATTGTACTTAATTTACTTTTTTCTTAAAATTGATGTATTTTTGCATAGAAGAGCTGGGATGTAGGCCAGAGATACGGGGGGAGTAAGAAGGTTCACCAGAGACAGAGTGGGGGAATGGAACAGACAGAGCACTGAAATACACTGCTGAGGGGAGCACTGAGGAGAGGGGAGAGGTCTGCAATGCCATGTGGGTCAGCTCCCTGGTCAGGAATCGAACCTGTGTTGCAGTGGTTGGCGATAGCTTCACAGTGCTAAGACTTAGCCCCTTGTGCTACCAGGGAGGCCCCAGTATTTTGATTCTTTCAGGTCTTGTTTGTAAGATTTAAAGGAGATGCCCAGAACAATGCTTAACCTAAGGTCAGTATCCCTCTCTGTGGAGGCTGACCCTGCCCTGGACGTTACTCAGTGCCCTGTGAATTGTGGGATCTCAGTTCCAGTGTGAGGGCAGGTACTTCTCCTGGCTGTGCGTGCACCAGGCACTGTCTTCTCTTCTTCTTTAGAATGTTCTCCCCAGCTTCAGAGAGTTCCCTCATAGGAGATGCTGGTTGTGCACTGCTGGGCACTTGGGACCAGGCTCCGATGCTCTCCAGGGCGCTCTCTATAGCAATCTCTTCGCAGCTTCTTTGGTCTTGTGAATTCCAGTCTCCTTGGGCTCTTGGCTCCTTCCCAGCCCACATAGCTTGCTGAGCTCTGTCTTGGGTTTTCCCTGTCCTGCCCTTATGCCTGAAAACATTCAAGTGGTGAGTTGGGGTGATTGTAGGGCTCGCCCACTTGTTCCCCATCTTTCAGGGGAAGATGCCTGAATTCCAGCATGTGCAAAACAGTTGTTTCCTTTGTTCTGTCTTTCTGTTGTTGTTGCTTTTCTAGGGAAAGAAGTTCATTTGTCTGGGCCAGATACCAGAAGTCCATTCAAATGAAAATACCAAATTAAACAACGTTTATGAAGAACTCACAGGTCCCCAGAAATGACATCTGTTCTTAAAAAGAAATGTTATTTAGCAATAAAATGACAAAGAACTCAGTATATAAAAGGTAAAGAATTTGATTAGACATTTCACCAAGGAGGTATACATACACACTAAAAGATGCTCCACATCATTGATCATTAAGGAAATGCAAATCAAAACTCTCATGAGCTACCACTTCAATCTAGTATGGGTGCAATTAAAAGACTGCTAATAATAAATGTTGAATAGGATGTGGATAAATTGGAACCCAGTATGTTGCTGGCATACATAGTGCAGCTGCTCTGGATCACAGTCCAACATTTTCTCAAGTGGTAAACTGAGTTACATATGATCAACAATTGCACTTGAGGTATAAACCCAAGGCATAGAAAACCCACAGCTACGGGCTTCCCTAGAGGCACAGGTTAAAGTCTTAATGCTATCAAGATATTGCCAGTCACTGCAGCCTGACTTAGATCCCTGGCCAAGGAGCTGACCCATATGGCACAGCAGACCACTCCTGTCTTGCCTGCTGCTCCCCTCAGCAATGCATTTCAGTAGATCTGCCTATTCTGCTCCCACTCTGTCTCTGGTGAATCCTCTCACTCTTCACACCTCTGGCTTAGACCCCCAGTTCTTGTATGCATAAGTAAATAAATTTAAAAGAAAAAAAAAACCCACACAAAAACGTCCATGTGAAATTCATGCCATAAAAATAACAACATTATTCAAAGTAGCAAAGAAGTAGAAACAACTCACATGTCAATAACCAATGAATGGATAAATAATGTTTTATATCTGCACAATGGAGAGTCTTAATAAAAATGAAATCCTGGCACATGCCACAGTGTGCATGAACCTCCTAACCCTACGCTGTGCAAACACTAGGCCTAGTGAAAAAAACTAAACAAAAGGACACATACTCTAGAACTTTAGTAGTCAAATGTTCTGAATAGGCAAATCCGTAGAACAGAAAATAGATGTGGCCGCCTGGGGCTGGGGAGGCTGAGGGGTCGTGGGCATGACTGCCAGTGGGCGTGGGGTCTCTACCATAGATCGTTGATGTTTGCAAAATTGTGAGTGCATTAAAAAAGTCTACTAAAACCCATTAGAATGTACATTTTAAGTGGGAAATTACATGGTGTGCAAATGATGTATCTTTCAAGCTGGGGTTTTGTAATGAAATAAATGCTATCATATACTTTATATCTATATGGGTACTTTGGAATTTCCAGAACTTCTCTGGGAGTCCCAGATTCCTGGGGTAACTAGGTCAGGCATGACAAGACTCACTCTGTGCTCCTTCCTTTCTTATTTTTTTTTTCCATCTCAGTTACTAATTATGAACCCCATAGTGTCCTAGGCATTGGGCATAGAGAAATCGACCAAGATACCATCCTGTCCTCAGAGAGCTGACCGCCTCTTGATTCTCCTTAGCCTTTTGTAGCAAAGGAAGCTTTTATTGGGGGCACTTCGATATAATACCCCAGGCTCTGAAGAACAACCCTCCTTTCTCAAGTAGCATGCATCGTCTTGTGGGAGGCTCAGGCGTGCCCTCCCATGCTCATCAGCTAATGAAAAATACTGGAAATGTTACAATATCCTGTAACTATTTAGTCATCCTCTCGAGGCCTGGTCATAGGAGGAAGCCCAAGTCTTCTTCCTGTTTTTAAAGATTTATTTATTTATGCGTATAAGAACTGGGGTGCAGGCCAGAGGTGTGAGAGGACTCACCAGAGACAGAGTGGGGAGCAGAGCAGGTAGATCTACGGAAATACTCTGCTGAGGGGAGCAATGGGCAAGACAGGAGAGGTCTGCTGTGCCATGTGGGTCAGTTCTCTGGCTGGGGTTTGAATTTGTGCTGCAGCGGCTGCGGAGAGCTTCAAAGTGCTGTGCTTTATCCCCTTGCACCACCAGGGAAGGCCCTGGTCTTCTTCCTTTTGGGGTCTCAGACATTGTGTAGTTGGAAGCTGCCCTGTGAGCAACCTCCCTCCTCAGACAGTAAAACGTGAGCACTGCCATGCCTGGTTCTTCCAGACTGGAAGCCAGGCCCACCCATCCTTCCCTACAAGGCTGGTGGTTGATGAAGAACTTCCTGTGTGTCTGCTCCCACCAAGGGTCTTGGGCCCTCGACTTCTGCTGTGTCCTTAATCTCTTTCCACTCATTGGTGCCAATCACCTGCCAACCCTGGTGCCAATATCATCTCTGACAGAGCTCAGGCAGGTCTGCTCCTGCTCCTGTGTGTTACAGCAGCAGTGACAGCCTTGTGCTATCTCTGAACACCTTATCGCTCTTGCAACACTATAACTGCGTGTGAAGTGTTGTTTCCTGATGTAGGCCCTGCCGGATTCTCAGACTCAGCTTGGACAAAACTTCGAGCATAAGCTGACCGTTTGCTGCAGTGATGCCAATCAAGCCTTCCTCTCTAAGAAGCAGTCTGGGGAGAAGCCCACTGCGGCCCCCTCAGTGGTCTGAGCCGGGGGTTTGGGGGTGGCTGGCCTCCATCTCAGCCTTGTGTCTCTAGCTTGAGAATGTTGACCAAAAGATTCCTTTCCCAGAGTTCTCCTTCAGAGAAATCCTAGTGAAGACAGCTCAGGGGATACTCTGAAACCTTATATTTTCTCGCAGCATTGCTCAGTCTGATAGAGCAGCTCTCTTGCAGAAAATGCACCTCTTAAGTTCCTTGTACCTGTGACGGTGCCCCCCTGGCGTGACTTTTCTGTTTGTGGCAAGTTCCATGCTCCAAAATGAGGTGCAATATATGTCCCGTCTGACATGTTCCTCCAGAAGCTCACTGTTCACACATCAAGAGACCAGGTCCCCTTTCCGCGACACTGGGTGGGCTTTGCAACTGTCTCAGCTAGCAGAGTGGCAGGAAGTCACTCCTTCCTGGTCCCCTGTGGGGTGCTTATTGATGACCTAGCCACCATGGTGGGGAGTCCTGGCATCTCAGAGCACCTGCATGTAGGGGTTCCCGGAAACAGCTTCAGCTGCCAGCCAGTATCAGCCTGTGGTCGGCCATGTGGTGATGCCATCTTGAGGACTCAGCCAGTGAGTGTCTGACTGTGATCACATAGCAGGTCTTTTATCAGGAGCGCTGAGCTGGCCTCAGTCAACTCCCCAGCCATTAGACATAACAATAAATGGCTGTCCTTTTAAATTACAGAGTTTGGGGCCTTCCTGGTGGCACAGGGGTTAAATCTCAATGCCGTCATGTTACTGCTGAAGTCGGAGTTCGATCCCCAGCCAGGCAGCTGACCCACATGGCACAGAAGATCTCTCCTGTCTTACCCACTGCTCCCCTCAACAGTGTGTTTCAGTTAATCCACCTGTTTTGCTCCCTACTCTGTCTCTGAAGAATCCTCTACCCCCCTCTGGTCCACAGCCCAGTTCTTGTATGTTAAATAAATAAAATGAATCTGAAAAGTGGTTGACAGCGTATCAACAGTAGAAATAGTAGAATGGTATTTTTTTATTTTTTCCATCACCCATTTTGGGTAGTATGTTGCACGGCGTTAGATAACCTGTCCCTGTCCACGTGCCAAATAGCTAACCACACTTATGGCCCAGCACACTGGCACATATAAATATATATCACACCTCTCTGACTCTCACTGTGGAGGGGTCCCCAACCAGGGCCCCCAGTGTCCCCTGCCTGTGCCAGTCTCTAAGACCACAGCCAGTGCACATTTCAGCTCCTCTTAAAGTCTCGAATAGTATACTACTAGCACGTAGCCCGAGGTCTGATGCACAGTGGGTACTTGTAAGTGTCTGGATGGGTAACAGAGAAGGGGATCTTGGGAAGAGAACAAATGCTGTGGAGAAGAGGATCCTGGACGGCAAGACAGTTTCTGCCACCTCAAAGAATCTTTTTCTCTGACCAATGTCCCATGATGTTTCTAAGATGTCTATAAGTGACAGTCAAATAACTTAATTGCCAAGGGATCCCTGGAAACGCGTTGTCCAAGCCCAGGTGAAAGGACAGTAGGTTGCTGAGACCCTTCAGAAGTGCACTTCACCATTTCACCAGCAGGTGGCAGCCTTACTCCTGGTTCGTACCTTTGCAAAGTATGAAATGAGTATTTTTGTGCTGCCTACATAAAATATTAACTTAAGCACCTGCTCCACCTAAGGCTTTGTGTGAGCTACAGAGGACTGCCAGTTACAACACCTGTCCTCTGAGAAGCCATCTAGCAAACTCTATCTCTCTTTGGAGTGCCGACTCCAAGCATCTTCTCATCTTTTATTTTATCTTGGAGTCTAATTTCACTGTCTGGACAGATGACCACAGAGAAGGCTGGAGAAGCAAAGATGGAGTGTCCTCTGTGGGAAACAACAAAAAACCTACCAGGTCAGGAGCGATAGGACCTGGGTGTGTCACAGAAGCCTCTCCTGAACCTCATGCCAAGCCAATGGCCTCACTTCTGCCTGGAGCACAGCAGGCACAGACAGGTTCCTGGAGCTCACTTCCTGGCTCCCCAGTCCCTAGTCTTCTGGCTGGCCCTGCCCACACGCTGGCTGTGACACACCCCAAGCCAGCCCTAAGGTGGGCAGGACAGTGGCAGAGGCTAATAGGAGCTGAAGTGGCCCTGACCTGACAGGGCTTCCAGGTGGGGAGGGAGAGAAAGCACTCACTGGAAAGTTCTCTGGCCTGTTTCACCAGACCCTTGAGGCCCTAACCCCATTCTGAATCACCTGGCAAGCTCCCTTGGAACTTGCTTTGTGCTTCAGACTGTGAGAAAGCAGCACATCCCCTACCAAGAGCCTGTTTCTTTGCTCCCAGCATTCTTTTTTAAAAAGATTTATTTATTTATGAATATAAGAACTGGGGTACAGGTCAGAAGTGAAGGGATGGTGAGAGGATTCACCAGACAGTGTGGGAACAGAGCAGGCGAGTCCACTGAAATACACTGCTGAGGGGAGCAGCGGGGGAGATAGCAGAGGTCGGTCACACCATGTGGGTCACTCCCAGGCTGGGGATTGAACTCGTGCTGCAGTGGCTTCAGATAGTTTCATAATGCTGCGCCTTAACCCCTTGCACCACAATGGGGGCCCAATCTCCCAGCATTTTATCCTCAGGACATATACACATGGATTTCTCTGGCTTCTCTTGTCTTTGGCTACGGGGTTCATATCTCCTGAAAACTCTCAGGCACCACCTGAGAGGCGGGAGAACTCCAGGCCTGTGGAGATAGCTCAGGAATGGCACCGAGCTCACACCTGCCTTGTCTCTCAGGTCTCAGAACCGCAAAGCATGAACGAGACCCAGAAAGATCCAGAAAGGGCCTGGAGCCCACCTACGCCTCCTGCCGCTGGCTGGGCCTATTTGCTCCCCTCAGCA
>NW_004567119.1:37803186-37822385 GCF_000260355.1 Condylura cristata | reverse complement strand
CCCCTGCACCTCTGGCCTGTACCCCAGTTCTGTATGCATAAATAAATAAATCTAAAAAAAAAACCACAGGTATTTGTGAAGGAGAACATAAATAACATACATTTTAAACATGCTTTTCCTGTAAAACCTGACTTCCAGATCTAGTGCCAGGCTGATTTTGCCTACATCCTGGCTGCTCAGAAGGGACAGAGTCACCCCCACTGTGGTCAGGGTGCCTGAGTGAAAATGAAGTTGGCTTTGGAGAGATGTTGGGTTCGGAAAGTGGGGTCCTTCGATTAACCCTGGGAAAATTTCACCGGAGCTCCCCTTTCAGCGGTATCGGCAAGTTTCTTCACGAGACAAAGGCATTAGTTACATTCAAAAGTGAGGGTTCCTGTGACCTGGTCACTCATGGGCAACCGTGACCTATATGCTGTACACCAATCACAGCAGAACATTCCTTGACTACCTACAGAGTGTAGCTCGCATCGCGACACAGGCCAGGGACGCTGTGGATCTGATTACATGAGACCTTGGCGGTCTCAGGATAACGCTGCCTGTGATAACATCATCCATTGCTGACGCAAACTTCTCTTGACACATGGTCACGTTGTCTACTTCCCTGTCCCTTTGCAAAACTTTGTCCCCCATTCCTAGCCCATCCGCTGGACCCTATTCCTCATGCCACTGCCGCGGGATCAGCTTTTACTGGCCGGCGTGATTTCAATCAATGGAGTGAGAACTTCTGCCAAGCAGCAGCAGAGTCTTGCCTTGCAAACAGCCCCTCATCGTATTCCCGCTGCAGAGATGCAAAAAGTTCCTGTCACAACACCAAAGGGCAGGCTTACTATAAAAGGAGGGAAGAGTGAAGGATGCTTGCATAGACGTATGGGAGCAGAAAGGGACAGATTTGCTAAGAGAGACTTGCTTGGCACAGGCAGCCCTGGGAGGGGAGTTGCTGCCGCTTGCTTTGCAGAGGGAGAGTCAGTGAAGTGCAAGCCTGGCCACAGGTCACGGGTCACGGGTCAGCAGGAGGGCCCTGCCCAGGGAGAATGTTGGGACACAGACAGGGGGAGCAGAGGGCCCTGCCCTGTGCCAAACCAAGCACTGACAAAGTCTTCTCTTTGGGAGGGGCTCATTCCTTTGTGAGGCTAAATTTGTTCATTTTGAATCACTACGCAGCATTTGAAAAGGACAAAGATTTCCTAATAGCCCTCAGTGTCTTTATCCTCTTTCCCTTGGGTGGGGTTCATCCCTCCTAGGGTGTGACCCAGTTGATTTGTAAGGGCCAGCCATTCTCTACAAGGGCCTCCATTTCCATGTACCTGCCTCTGTACTCTTTATAGCAGTCTAACACTCATTCTAGACATTGGCGCCTAAGGATTTTTCATTTCTATAACCGGTTCATGGCTGTGTTAATCACTTCTACCCCCACCTCCAGCTCTCAGCCTTGCCTGAGCCAGGTTTCGAGGTGCCTCCTTTCTAACTTTCCTACTCTTAACCTCCATCATTCTCCTCTTAAACACCCAAAGTTCCCGTTCCCTCGTGGGTAAATGCCCAGCTAAACAGGGTTGGCCCAGAGCAGGGCCACTGAGACCTGTAAGTTTGCTACAAGTCTAAGGCCCCTTCAGGTGGGACCCACAGGAAAGCGGTAGGAGGGGCCAGGAAACCGGAAGGAAAAGAGCAAAGTCCAAACCCAAGTCAAGATCAAGGCCACCATGGTCAGCCTCCCCACAGGTCTCTCACCCACTTCTTTGTCTCTTTCAAGTGTCTCCTTCAAGTCCGCCAAGTCCCTGGTACAAGTCCAAGGCCAAGAAGCCGTGTACCTTCCCCACGAGTCTCTGCTCCGCGTGCCCCCCAGGCCTCCTCTCCCTGCTCTCTACTTTCCTTCCTTTACTCCAGGCCTTCCTTTCCCAAGCCCTTTTTAGCTTCCCCTGGCTGCTCAGCTCCACCCTTCCTGGGGTGGGGCTGGGGAACTGGAACCTCCCCTTTCTGTGGGTGTCACACACTTCTCCTACTAAACCTGTTATATTTTAAAATATAACCACCACCCCCACCCACCACCCCGTGTCTGTGCAAATGTCTTCATCTACTGAAAGGGGAGGCCTGCTGAAACTTTTCTCAGAGGAAACCAACCCCAGGGCCCCACTCATCGAACTCTACATACTCTCTTTGAAACGATGTCAAACACTACTTTTAATGAGACAGACTGAAATTGCCAGTTTAGTCCTGGATCCTTTAAAGCTCTTGGAGACTCTTGGGGAATTCAGGGACCTTGCTTTTCTTGGGGTCCATTTCAACTATGAAAAGGCTCTGCTTTTTCCTTGGGAAATATGAAAAGCAATGCCCATGGATAGTTTAATCTATCAGCAAAGTCTACCCCCTGTACTGTCTTAGTCTCTACATTCACTTCTTCAGCTGCACAGAATTCTCAGCCCCTCTGAGAATTCTGTGGGTGTCAGGGTACCCTCCTCTTGATGTCTCCCCCTCCCTTGACCTCCGTGGTATTGTAACGGGGTCTGCAGAAAAAGGGGAGGTTCCAGGTTCCCTGGCCCATCCAGAAGGAGGGTGGAGCTGAGCAGGGGGGAGAAGAATCTGGAGAGGAGACTGAGGAGGAAGGAAGCAGGATGGAGCCAGAGGAGACCGGAGGGAGCCACATGGAGCAGAGACATGTGAAGAAGAGGCTTTTGCTTCTTCTTGATCCTGGACTGGGTGAAACAGATGTGGGTGAGAGACCTGTGGGGAGGTGACTGTGGCAGTGTTTATATTGATTTTGATTTTGCTCTTTTCTTCCCAGACTTGTCTGGCCATTTCTGACCCTTTTCTATGGGTTCTGGCCAGAAGGTGATTAAGGCTTGTGGGGGCTTTCAGGCCTTGCTTTGGGCCAATCCCTTCTGGGTGGACTTTTACCCATGAGGGCATGGGTAACTTCAGGTGTTTGATTTAGAAACTATATTCTTTGTTTCTTCTGTATTGCACACATATTGTATTAAAGTTCCTTCCCATTAAAGGCCTTATATGTTTTGTCTTGATGCAGCAGATGACAGAACCTATTTAGAGGAGGCAGGTTTGGGTGTTCAGGGGTGCCTCTCTCTCCCTGCCCTGTAACAGTATGGGTGTTCCCCCACATTTCTGATTATTCTGTCTCATTTTCTTTTGGGGACCCCTAGTCACCTGCAAATGTTGGTGTCCCTTGGGTCTTAAGTATGCTCCTTTCTCAGGCTCTCTAGACTAAAGGTCCCCCAACATCTCCAGCTCCGGCTTGTCCTCTGATCTTGGTGTCCAGCTGCCTACTGGACAGTGGACAGTCCCGAGCAGATGCTCCTTAAGCATCTAATAAATCTACAACGAATTCACCATCCCTCCTGCAACCTGCAGTTCCTTCTGGATTACCTGTCTCATGTTGCTGCCCAATCCAGAGCCATCCCAGCTACTCTCCCGCCTTTGGGGAGCTCTGCACCCCACCACCCAAAACTAACTGCTGTGTCACTGCTTCTGCCTCCCCAACGATTCTCAAACCTGTTTTATCCCGATTTCTGTGACTGGCCGCAAGGAAGAAATATGGGGACAGAAAGGTGGAAACCAGTTTATTGCTCCCAGGCAGTGGCTGAGACAGAGCTCCCAAGGGTGGGGTCTGCAGCTACTGTGAGTGCTGTAGGGGGAAGGGTCTCTTATATAGGCTTTAGGTTCCTTTTTTTATTTTATTTTATTTTAATGGAGCTTTACACCTGAATGCAAGGTCTGGTTCCAGTATTGCCCCTCTGATCACCTTCAACAAGACCCACCACCTACTTTCCATTCCAGACCCTCTGCCAGCACTTCCTTGATGACTCCCCAACTCCATTCTCACTCCCTCCATCCAATCTTCATAGGAAGCCTCAGTCATCCAAAACACTTTTTTTTTAAGATTTACTTATTTATTTATGCATACAGAACTGGGGTACAAGCCAGAGGTGCGGGGCAGTGAGAGGTTTCACCAGAGACAGCGGGGAGCAGAACAGGCAGACTGACAAAGTACACTGCTGAGGGGAGCAGTGGGCAAGTCTGGAGAGGTCTGCTGCGCCATGTGGGTCACCTCTGGGGCCAGGGCCAGGGATCAAACTTGAACTGAAGGGCTGTGGCTCGCTTGCTGTTCTGTGTCCTAACCTGTTCAGCCACCAGGAAGGACCCCAAACACTTTTTCAACAAAACCTTGTCCTTCCATGTTTAAGACCCTTCAAGTTCTCCCATCCCTGGCCGCAGCAAGGCTCCTAGCATCTTATCCTCACCTCCCCAGTACTCCTCTATCTCTCCCACTTTCGCAGATGCAATGCCCCAGGCCCAACTGGGCTGTGTCCAGGCCAAGGCCAGTTGGCAGGTTTGTGAAGGCATTGTAAATCCGGTCTAGCAGGCAATACAGCAAAGCCAGGCCACCATCCTCTGCTACCTGAAGATAGAGTCAGTCTTCTCAGGTTGATAAATAAATAAATAAATCAAATAACAATGGACACCCATTCTTGCCTCTCTGCAGTGCATTGGTCGGGTGGGGGTGAGGAAAAAAATAAGTCCTGCATGGTCTGCCTTCTGCATTGGCATAGCTTTAGGGCAGGACAACCTGGAGCTAGACACCTCCACTGTCAACAACAATTACATTCTTAACAGCAGTGACTCACTGCTTCTACCCAACAAACTAAATCCAAACTCTTGTCGACCTGTTAATATGGCTTCCTTTCTCCAGGCCCACATTTTTTCCCCCCTTTAGACTTTTTTTTTATTATATTAGTTTATTTTTACATATTTTTGTGCATTTTCCCCATCTCAGTTGCAATCCCCTTGGGTTTCCCATCACCAAATCACCCATGTACCATCACCATAGTCCAGTGCATTTCCCTCCCCCCACTGTTTTTGATCCCATTCCCCACTCCACCCCCATAAAATGTCTCTGGTATATAGCTGTTCATCATTATCTTTATTTTCTCGTCCAGACCCACATTTAATTCATGTTTCCTTTCACACATGTATTTGGGGCACAGCTCCGTGGACCGCTTTCCCAGAGCGACCTTCATTTGGATGATCTAATAAACTTTGTCTAATTATCCCCGAGAATTTATTGTCAGCTAACAGCTGAAAGGGCAGGATTAGAACTTGGCTCCGACCCGGTCCACCGGTCCAGGCCAGCCTAACACCCTTCTCCACCTTTCCCCTCCTCCACCTTTCAGAAATTTATCCCGGTCTGATCTCTCAGATTCCAACTCCACCCTCCCATCTGGAGGACAAAAAAATCCTGGGATAAGAAAACTTCCAGAGGTTCAGGGCAGGTGTAAGACGCAGGGCCGCTGGGACTAGACACCGGAGGGCGGCGTGGGCGTCTGCGTCCCGGGTTCCCATGCCCAGCCGCCGGCCAGCTGCCCGGGAGTGGGGGGCCTTGTGGGGCCTTGCGCTGGGCTCCTCGCCATGACATCAGCCCTGCAGTGGTGCAGTGTGCAAAGCCCACTGGTTGGCGTGGTCCCGGACACGCCTTCCAGACGCGGAACAAAACCGGGCGCGGGAGGTCCCGCCCAGACGCCGATTCTCAGAGGTTTCCCGCCCGTGCGCCGCCGGAGCCCCCTGCAAGGTGAGTGTGCCCGGGGTTGCTCGCGGGCGCCCCAGGCTCTAGCGCAGCGCCCTGGGTTCTGTCCCGCCTCGCCGCCGCTACCACCAGAGCTGCAAGGAAAGTTGGCGACCAAGTGCCACGGCCAGGGGGCTGTCGCGGGCGGAGAGTCGGAATAAGTGTCCGTCGACCGCCGGGGCGACGCTTTCCTTTCCAGAAGGCACTGGGTCCCACCCAGCCCAGGGCTTCCTGGACACAAATGGACCCCGAGTGACCCTGACTTGAGCGCCGGCACGCACACCCTGCCCCCACTCCCACCCCCACCCCCAGCCCGCAGGACCCACGGCAGAACAATTGACAATTCTGGGACCCAATGATGCGCTTTGTACAGCTGGGGGATGAGGGCATCCGTGCCACCCTGCCGCTAGCTCCTGCTCTGGGCAGCCTGCACGCAGGTGGGGCGTACCAGTTGCCTTTGGGCCAGCCTGAGCGCAGGTGTGTTTTCAAGGAAGAACTAGAAGCTGCCATGGTTCCCCTCCCTCCAGCCCAGGAGTTGGCACTAGATGGGGACATTACTGAAGCCTGAGTGATCCCACAGTGAGTATTGAGTGGCTTCAGCCCTCGACAGCTGGGCAGTAAAAGAGGGCTGGTATTGGGCACACAGAGCATGGGGAGGTATGTTCCCCATCTAGAGGCCTCTGAAGCCGGCGTGTCATCAACTCTAGAATATTCTGTATGCGCTGGCTCCTGTGTTGCTGCAATCCATTCAAATCAGGTTATAGGCTGTGCAAGCGGGTAGCCTCCGGCTTTTCCTTTCCCCACTAAGAGGAACCTGCTATAGAGACCCTGTCATTTGGGGCCAAGAAATCCTCTGAGCTCTAGAAGGAAGTGCATTGTAGAGGCAGCCTGAATCTTGGGGGGCGAGGTTGGATTGACAGACTGAATTTTGCCACTTAATACACAGGCGACGTTGGGCTTGTGACTTAATTAAGTGCTCTCAGTCTTTGGGGGGGCATCCCCTGGAAGTATCTACACACCGTAGATTCTCTTCCCCTTTTGCCCCCATTCTGCGCCCTTCCTCCTAGGAACACGAGGTGCTGGGTGCCGGTCTGTCATTCAGGGTGCAGATTGGGGGTTTCCCGGGGTGGGATTTGGGGGCAGGACTGCTGAGCTTCCCTGCTCTCGCTCAACACCAGCGCTGGAGCCTCTAAGCAGGCTCCGCCCAGGGCCAGCTCCTAGGTCTGAAACACCAGCCTTAAACCCTTAGCTACTAGTGGTAACTTTCGTCATTCCTGTCGGAGCACCCCAGCTTGGCGACGGCAGCCTCAACGCCCATTCTGGGCACTCCGGGAGGATATCCGGGGCAGGGGGCAGTGTAACCGGGAAGAAGGTCGATCCGGAGGAGGGTGTGGCCAGAGGAGGCGCGCCCCGTTGGCTGCCCCCCCACTCCCCACCCCGCTGCAGAGGGTCCGCTAAGGAGCTGGGAGACTGGAGCGCAGCGGGCGATTAGCAGTGAGGGAACGTGAAGGCCGGCCTGCGGCTCTCTGCCGGGTCTTACCCTGGCGCGGCCTTTCCTGGCCCAGGGGTTTGCTTTCTAACTGCAGTTCTGCTTCTTGGCCAGCATGTCTGCCCCGGGCGGGTTGCAGCCTGGGAGTGTGTTGTTGACATTTGGTTGGTGATGGGTAAATATTTGGAAAATGAATAGGGTAGGAAAGGGCTTTTGGCTGAGTTTCTATCCAGGACACTCAGTGACCTTGTGAGTAGTGACCAGCCAGCTTTTCCTTGTGAGTAGAATTGAGGATGGGTTGGGGGAGGCAGGAGAGGGAGGCATAGTTTTTATTCACTGTGGGTCTCCTGGTGGGAAAGCAACTTGGGAAGACTTTCATGGTGGGTTGCTACAGCTTTAAATATTTATGCAAACTGGGCTTATTGTAAAAAGTTGGCCTCCTTCTGCACTGTGGAGAGCCTGGCATTCACGGAGGTGTTAATGAGAGGCCTTAAACAAAGAGGCACTAGTGAGAACGAAGGGACCCTGTCCTCTGAGGCCACTGTTTGTCATGCTTGGCACAAAAGGGACCAGCAAGCACTGGATGACAGGAGGCAGGCATCTCTATGCTGACCCCAACGTGTGGTCCCAGGTGGGTGCCATATTCCCACTTCTCAGATGAGGCACTGAGGCTCACTCAGAGCTGGTAAGTGTCACTTGCTGGGATTACAGCCCCCGCCCTGTGGAGCTCCCCTCAGACAGGCAGGCTGCTCTCCAGCCTCCCCACCCCTGAGTCTTTATCTGTAGTGGCTGCTTGACATTTCCTATTTCTAGATCAACTTGCCAAGGAATGTCTGTCATTTGTGAAACAGGTGAGCTTTGCAGAGAATTGGAGACCATTTAAGGAAGATGGGGCTCTGGAATGTGGGCGGTGGGGGGTGAAGGAGCAGGGCTAGAACTGCATGGCCCAAGAAGAGGGAAGCCCTGGAAGTTAGGGGTCTGATTCCCAGCAAGTCTAATGTGTGTTTGAATTTCAGGGAAGAGAAGCCTGGAAAAGAGCCTGTTTGGGAACCACATGCGCACACACACACACACACACACACACACACATGCATGCAGAGTAGGGGGAGTGGGCAGGGGTATACCGAGTACTGACAAGAGCCATTTTCCAGCCGGTTTCCAGTTGTCAGGGATTTCTGTGGTAATGACGGACAGAGCTACGCAGCTCCCCAGGAATTTGTCTGACGTCAGCATGGAGCAATTCCCATGTATGGTAAAGTGTGTAAATACCGAGGCAGCTAGCCTGTCCAGACACTGGCATTTCCAGTGCTTCCCCAGGCCAAAGGCGGCGTCTGGTCCTTCAAAGTGACACAAGAGGAAGAAATAGAAGGTTTGCAGATGGACACAGGCCCCTCCCCACCAGGCAAGCGGACGCTTCCTGCCTAGTGGGCCTGCAGTTCTTTCTAGAGGGATAGCGTGGGCTGGGCTTCCTGAAAGGTCAGCCGCAGACAACCTGTTTTTATATGGTCTGTAAGCACACTTGGTTTTGCTTTTTAAAAATTAATCAAGGAAAAAGTCCTTACGACCCTTTCAGTCTGAGATAACCAGCTGTTACCATTCCCAGTTGGTATCATTCCAGATTTTACAAAAACATGCAAAGAAACTCCATCTATGAATTAGTCTGTGAATGCTTATTATAACACAAGACTTCCTGGAGTAGCTTAGCAATTCTGAAAAGAAACCATAGGCTCCCATTTCTACCTTTGTGGACCTTCAGGATTCTGAACTCCAAGGGTGGAGAGTTTGCTGGAAAAGGCGTGGGGGGTAGCAGGGAAGGAAGAGCCAGCACCGCCCTTACAATCCCACATGCCAAGAGCCACAGACTCAGGAAGAGAAAAACCCCACCACAGAGAATGAGAGGGCTGAGCTGGAGTGGCAGCCTGGGTCCCCCAGAGCAGAGAAATCATGGCTCAGTGATGCTCACTCACTTCTTGAGTGCTGAGGCGTGTGCAGGTCTCCTAAGAAATCATGTGTTGGGTTATGGGGGGCTGAGACCGAACTTGTGCGCCAAGCCGCCATTTGTCCCTTGCTCTCCATCAATGAACATAACTTTGAGGGCATGTCTGTTTCCTGAGCTTTCAATGTCACCTCTAAGACCTCAACTCTGAACTCTGGCTAGGGCCCTCCTTTTCCACTCCTCGACCGACCTCCAGATGTGGGGGTATGGAGGAAGAGGCTGAGTTGTGGGTTGGAAAGGATGGCAGCTCTCCTGAATACCTGGCTAGGTTCCAGCCCAGGTAATGCTAGCAGCACATTTCCAGTGGCGCACCTGACAGGTCTCTACCAGACCCAGTGGGTTGGTACCGGAGCTCTGTGCTCAGCAAGCACTCTTTGGCCCTGAGGAACAAGAGATTTGAGAATGGCAGATGGGATGTTTCCAGTGGAGCAATAAGGACGTGGTGTCAGTGGCTCATCAAGTAAGTGGTTTGATAAGAGGGGGCTCTCCATCAAGCACCGGTCCTAAAATTACATGTTTCTAAAGTGGCTTTAAAAAAAAAAAGATTTATTGATACATTACAAGAACTGGAGTAACAGGCCAGAGGTGCGGGGTGAGGGGAGAGTGGACTCACCAGAGACAGAGTGGGGAAAAGAACAGGCGGATTGATTGAGGTACACTGCTGAGGGGAGCAGTAGGCCGGACAGGAGAGGTCTGCTGCGCCATGTGGGTCACCTCCGTGGCTGGGGATCGAACTCACATCCAGTGGCTGTGGACAGCTATGTTTGCACCACCAGGGAGGGCCCTAAAGTGGCTTCTTAAACTTAACTATACTGGACCCATAATCTCGGCTCGGCGTCTGCGCGCTGTCTTCTCCAGCCTCTGCTGGGCTCAGGCTGCCATCTTGGATCTGTCCTCTCAAAATTGAGGGTCTGGATACAACTCTTCATGGGACAGTTGTTTCGTGAAGTGTGGGCAGTAAAAACTCAAGCGAGGTGCTTCTCACAGGAAGCAATCTTTTTTTTCTTTTTGGAGGGAACAATTTTATTTTATTTACTTATTTCTTCATTTAAGTAATATTGCATTATAATACGAGACCAATCTTTGACTTCTGATTTCCAGCCAGTCCCGAGAATTTCTGACTTTTTAGGAAAATAGCCAACCCAATACATTCAGCAGAAAACTCCAGCTGTTGAGGTCATCAAAGAACAAGTGGGACATGGACAATTTCCAGTGTGAATGGCACTCTGAAGGAACCATTGCAGCTCCGGGGTGGACAGCGTGATAACGAGGACAGTAGAATGCCCTGGTCACTCAGAGCAACATACAAGCAAGTCTTGTATCTCAGGTAGCCTGGGGGCATTAACCGCAAGGGCAAGTCCCCGGTCCCAGACTCAGGATGACAGATAAGTCAGGAATCCCTGATCCTTATTTGGTAGGTTGCTTTTCAAGGCTTGCTCCTTCCAAGTGTGGACTAGCTGGGAAGAAGAGTAGACATCTGGCCCCGCATCTGGCAGGATGATGTTAAGACATGGCTGGGCCCGTCTTGTTAGTGCTTCTCAGAGGAATGAGCAGTGTGCCAAGACTTCATAGATCCTCATTTAATCGTCTGAACAGCTTTCAGGAAATCTTTGCGTGTTCCAGCTTAGAGACAAGCAGATCGAAGCTCAGAGAAGAAAGGAGCTTGCCCGAGGTCATCCATCTAGGGAGGGGTGACTCCAGACCCCACTTTCCTGCGGGAGAACCACTGACTTCTGACCTCAGGAACGAGTCTCCCTTCAGTGTTAGGCAGGGCCCCTGTTCTCCAGAACTGGAAAGGCAATTAAGGAGCCAGGCATCCCTCTCTACACTCCAGGAGCTCAGAAACAGGTTTCCTTTTAAGGCAATTCAGCATCTCCTAGGCAGTCTGCCTGCCGAATTTGGCTGTTGAGAAGAGGGGGCTGGGCAGAAAGGAGAAGGAGGTAACTGGGGCTTCCTCCAGCTGAGACATCTCCCCACAGGCAGGGTTCACCCAGGGGGTCTTCATGCGGATAGAGGAAATGGGGTCCCCTGCCTGGGACCCTTCCGATTGGGGCACAGTCATGGCTTCCATCCAGAGGTGCTGGGGCCCTCGTCTGAGCTCCCAAAGGGACACCCCCAACCAAGCTGCAGCCTGTAAAGAATTGGCCCAATCAGAGGGCAGCTTTTCCTCCCTGGCAGCGCCTTGGGTTTCACCCTTTCTCCGCCCATGTTCCTGCTTCCCTGGGGCCTGCTGGATGCGGCAGGGAGCCAGGGAGAACAAGGGAGGCCTGTCCGGAGCTATGGGGCTCCCCCAGTGGGAGAAGAGGACTTTTGTGTCTGGGAACAAAACACGGCTTGGGACGGGCTCCCAACAGCGAGGTGAGGGCAACTTTCTCCCTTAGGGGTATTCCTAGGGACACGCCTGCCCCTCTGGTCTGGGGTTGGGAAGGCAGGGGAGGGCCACCATGACATACCGTTGTCCTCCGTGTGAGGCGCTCTGACACACAGCCCTGTGACAGCCTGGCAATTGGGGTGAGGACACAGATGAATGACCGTCATTGGAACCCCGATCTGTCTCTTCTAGCTCAGTGATGGCAAGCGAGTGGCTTGACCTCCCTAATTCCTCTTTCCTTATCTGCAGAGTGGCCATTTATTGTTCACATCCAGGTCATGGGAATGGAATGGAATGTGTGAAAGGGTTCGAGGCGCAGCACTTGATGGTCCTCTGTCCAGGGACCCCATCCCGGCCCTCATCAGAAGCAGAGTAGAGCCATAAGAATGGGCATATTTACCCCAGAAGGTCCCATGCAGGGCCCCCAGGACATCTGAAGACCATGAGCTGCCTGTGACAGGAGACTGGGCAGACTCGGATGGCCAGACTCAGCCCTGGGAGCTGAGGGTGGGGTCCTCAAATGGCCCTGTGGAGGGGCGGCTGCCAGAATAGAATCAGGGATCTGGAGCAAGGAAGGAAGAGGAGGATGAAGTGGTTGGTTAGTGGGTCACATCCTGTGGATTTGCCACCCTGAGTTCTTGCTCACAAGCAGAAGCCTCTGGAGTTCTTGGGCACCAGGGGCCTGACCCTGTAATCTGAGGAAACACAGCACTCACAAACAATGAGAGAAACCTTATCTGCGGGTATTGCCATCATGTGTGTGGACCTGAGGAGCCCGGAGCCTGGAAAGGGGAGGCTGCCTCTGGCCTGGGCCACTGTGGCCGGTTAGACCCCCATGGGAGAGGACCGCAGCCCAGCTTGGCCCACTGCCTCGTCACAGTCTCCCAGGGTGGCCTCCCAGCTCCGTGCTTGGACACTAAGGGTGACAGGACCCTCGCTGGCATCCTGGGGGCTGAACCCTGATGGTGTGTGAGGTGGGGAAACAGGAGCAGATGGAAAATTACTGCGATAGTGGTGGGGATTCCCCAGGCGAGCGCTTTCGTTCTCAGGCTTCTCAGGCCTGGGAGTCAAGGGTGGTTTCTGGATGGGAAGCGATACAAAAAAGACCTGGCTGCTCAGTAGGGGGTAGGTTGGGAAGGGGATTCCAGAAGCTGTGTGACCCTAGTAGTTGTCTCTGGGGATGCGTTCTCTTGTACAGTAATTGGCTGTCACAGTGAAGGGGATTTATTGGTTTGTTTAACTGGAAAATGTAGCGATAGATTGAACTTCAGTTGGAGCTTAATTCTGTGGCTGGCTGATGTGATTAAAGATTCCTTCTCTTCTGCCTCTTGGCCCTGTCTCCCCACTTGTGGCTTAGTCCAGGGATGCCTGGCTCTCTCTGGACGACTCCAGAATTCTCTTCTCCTTCAGGGGAAAAATGTGTTTGCCTCCAGCTGACACCCTCAGAAGATCCCGACTGTTTCTTCTCCAGAGCCTCCAGAACTCCCCTCCTCATCTCATGATTTGAATTATGCCCTTAAACTCGGGCTGATTAGGTTAGGCCTAGGCATATGCCATGTTGAATATTGGGGGGCCCACGAGAAAAGGTTGATGGTAGCATGGAATTCAAGGGAGCAGGCGTGGGACTGGCTTAAGAGTGATGGTGATGGATTAGGGGGAAGAGGAAGGAGAGGGGACAGTCTAAAGAGCTTGCACCTGGTTTTGGGGTGAAGGGATGGATAAAGGGAAGCATAGAGTGGGCGGCAGCTCAGGGGGATGGGGAGAGCATATCATTGCTCTAAGGCTTGAGATAAGATTCCTTAGGGATGGAATTTTTGCCACAAACAAAAATAGAGAAGTCAGAAAAAATGAAACAAACAAAAAAACCCCAAGTTTGAGAACAAAGCCAATGAGTTTGGGTCACTCGTATTGAAGTTGAGATACCCGTAGACCATCCAGGTGGGCTTGCTCACCGGGGTGGATGAACCTGTGCTCAGAGAGGGGGCCACGGTCAGAGGTACATGGAAGCCTTAGGCATGGAGGACCTTAGGCATGCCTGCACTGCAGGCACCAGGGGGCATAGGAGATTGGGGGAGACAGGGAGCAGGGTAGAACCCCAACTTTTAGGAGTGGGAGGACAAAGTGAACAGAATGAAGAACGTGCCTAGTTCCTCCACTTTGACAAAGCCTCTGAGACACAGCAAGATCGCTGGGGTTCCAGCCCATCACTCCTTTCCCACCACCCCATCGCCCTTTCTCAGCCTACACACCCCCATTGAACCCCTCTGCGTGTCCTAGGCTATGGAGCTACACAATGTAGACAGCGTGAACCTGGCTGTGCCTTTCAGTGTTGGGGCACCCTGTGTGCACCCTTCAGCGTTTGGTGAACGGTTGTATGAACACGCGCCGTGAGCACACGGGGTCCCTCTGCTTGAGCCGAGGCCCGTGTCCACCCTTGTGACCCAGCAGGCTCTGAAGCCTGAGGTCTGGGCCTTGTTTGCCTGCCTCTGCCCCTTGATCTTTTTTTCTGCCTCTTGGCTTTTAACTTTTAGGTGAGGTGTATCTTATGTACAAGAGACAGTAGAAAGCCTGGGCATATCCTTTAGGAATAACTGTGAAATGAGCCCTGGGTGATGACCGCTGGTTAAGTGAAAGCACACTGCCCCCGGCCACGCTCACGGCATCGGCCTGCTCTCCCTCCTGGCAGGTGACAGTTGCTGTTGTCCCACCTTTGCGCTTTCTATCACTGTTCCCCTGTGCGGTCGAACCTTCCACAATGGTCTGCTTTGCCCACCTACGAAGAGCCACACCCCTGCCCCTGCCCAGGCCTTTCGCTTCAGTGCATTCCTTAGTGCACCTAGCATGGGGCTGAGAAGCTGCACCCCCAATGTCAGTCTGCCTGGGGAAGGAACCCTCAGAATAGGGCCCTGAAGAGACTGTGGGCAGCAAGCCAGAGGAAGTACCTCTCAGAGGTGGGACCCTCTGGGGCTGTGGCTCTGCCTTTCTTTCCTTCCCAGCCGCTGATGGATGCGCTTCTGTCCTGGACAATCTGTTTCCACCTCCCTGGAGCAGTAATGCCCATTTCTGTTCCTTTTCAGAATGCCGAACTGGGGAGGAGGCAAGAAGTGTGGGGTGTGCCAGAAGACGGTTTACTTTGCTGAGGAGGTTCAGTGCGAAGGCAACAGCTTCCACAAATCCTGCTTCCTGTGCAGTGAGTGTGGGGCTCGGGTCTGCTGTTGCCGAGGGGACGGGGACCTGGGCCTGCCCCCACAGGCTGGGCCTGTCAACACCCCAGGAACTGGTCCCGGGGGATATAAACAGCCTGACATTTGGCTGAAGCGCAGCTGGGGAGGGAAACACTTAAGGGCCTCTTTGTTCCGCTCAGAAGCCGCTTCTTCTAAGGAGATGAACTGGCCAGGGGGGGGGGGGGGGGGGTGGCGGGTGTTTGGTGGCTGAGAGCCAAGTTGTAAAGACTTGGTTAGGAAAACTTTCCACTCCCTTTTCTCTTCTTTCTCTCCCTGCCACAATCCCCTCATTTAAGAGGAAGACACGTTTAGCCCAATGTTTTACCAGCATTTGGAACCAGATTATCCCCCTGGAATGGCAACTAAGGTTGTGGCCTTCTGGGTAGCTGGGTCTGGAGGAGAAGCTGGGTTCTCCATTCTCTCTTCACTTCCCATTCCCACTTGCTGCCTGAGCTAGAAGCAAGTGGCCGGGGAGGCTCTTTGACGTCCTCGCCTAGCCCCGAGCAAGACTTGCTCCAAGCCTGGGTGAGCAGGAAAGCAGCAGACCCCAGGCCTGGGAGCCCCAGGTGGCCCGGGGTCCTGACACCGCCCCCCAACCTGCTGACTGGTGCTGTGCTGGGATGTGTGAGAGCAGTGTTCCCTCGGGGTACCCAGGAGGTTTGGTCCATTGTGACCAGAGCAGAGGACCTGGGGTGGAGGAAGAGAAACTGCAGCAAGACCTCTCTTCCCTGAGGGCGGGGCTGGGTCTGCAATCAGTTTTTACTCTCTGTGCCATAATAGGCAAATGATTAGTTTCTCTTGTGATTTTCTCATTCTTACATGGCAGAAAACACTTACCGCATGGGGCTGTTGGGAGAATTAGAAGGGGAGCCTGGAAAACAAATAAAGTAGCTAGGTACTACACACATATACACACACACGCACAGCAGGTGTTACATACCAGCCATGCATACTCCATACATGCACAGAACACACAGGCAGATTCATCTCCCGCAGCACCACAGACACCCCTCACACACATCACCCCCCCCATATAGATCCCCTCCCTACACACACACAATGTTGAAGAGTCTATGAGCAAGATGCTGTGATATGAAGGCTGAAGCTCCCACCCATCTGAGAGACCGGGCAGGGGGGCCCCCCCATCCCGCATCAGCTGGGAGCACCTGGTGGCTTTGTCCCAGGTGACTCATGCTCTAGGTCAGAACACAGGTGGGTCAAGGGCTACCCTCCCTTGCATGTTCACCAGAACTCTACCTGTTGTGGTGGACAAACCAGCATGGTGCCTGGGCCCCCAGACCCCACCAGGCAGTGAGGTCACATGAGATGCTGGGGAGCACTGAGCTCACAGAGCCCCAGCCCGGGAATCAGCGCCCACAGCAGCATCCTGTAATTAGCAGTTCACTACACTTAGCAATATTTTCCAGAGGGAATGAAGTCTTGGCAGTGTCTGGGAAGAGGATCCATGTGGGGTCCTTAGGGCCCTTCTTTGCTCTCAAATGTTGCTTAATCATGGATTAAAAGGGCCCAGCATGGCCCAGCGGCATCCTGTCTGCTGTGGGCTGCAGAGGACAGGCTGTTGGCCAGGCAGCAGGGGAAGCCAGGAATTCAGGGGGTGAAATAGGAAGGAAGGAATGGGCCTGGGTCGGTGTGAGACAGTGCTGCGGATTAGAAACAGTTGTAGAAAGTTCGGCTGGGGGCATTGGAGGAGAGGGCTGGGTGTTGTGAAACCGGCAGCATGAGGAGCTGTGTCTGGATGCAGGACTGTGGAGTTCTTGGGCATCAGAGGACCCAGCAAAGCCAGGCATCGCCCAGCATGCTTTTCCCGGGTGCCTAAAGCAGCATGAACACACAGTAGGGCCTCTCTTCTCTTTTCCCGTGAAGCGTGCTGTGTGTTTAGTTTGACTTCTAGAGTTTAGAATAATCCCCAGAATCAAAGGCCTTTCCCTCCACAGGAAGAGAAAGACCAGCAGGGTTTAGGCCTAGAGACCATTTAGCGCCATAGGCCCTGGAGGGGCAGGGCCTGGTGGATCTCCAAAAGAATCTGACCATTCCTTGATTCTGGATTCCTCTCAGCTGGGCACCCATGTTCTCTCTGGAGGGGCTGGGACACACAGGGGAAGTCAGAGGAGGCGCCTGGGCGTGGTGTCTGAGCCGGAAGCAGGGACTGATAGGCACTGTGGCCCCAGAGGCAGCCAGTTCCCATTCGCAGGCAGGAGGCCCAGCTCTGTAGTGGGGGCCTGCCTCACGCCATTGCCCTGGTCCTGGGGCAGGTTGGGAAGAACACCCAGGCCCGGGAAAGCACAGCTGCTCTGGCCAGTCCCACCCAGAGTAGCCGCCAGAGGCACAGGACATGAGCACAGCATGGCTCACTACGATGCTGCCCACCCGCTGATACCAGTGACTCCTTGCCTGCAAGCTGGAGTTTCCTGTCACCCTCTTCTGGCCCCACACGCTCCACCTACCTGAAAGGCACTGGAGGCTGGCAGAAAATAAACAGGTGTGGTCCTCAGGGCTGGGACCTGGCCTGACCTCGCTTCTGGCCAGTGCGATGGGCTTGAACATTTCTTGTGAGCCTTGGTTTTCATTCTAGAAGCGGAGAGAATCCATCTCTCCCACCTCTCACCTGGGCTGCCATTTCCTTGTATTTCCTAACAGCATCCCAAAGCCGCACAGGTAGCATCTGGAAGTATGTTTTTTTTTCTAATAAATACACATCACTAGTTTGTAGCTAAGATTTGGTAGAAATTTATTTAGATCTGCAAATAAATTTACCTTACCTGAGTCTTCGAGAATAGAGGTGACCAGACTACAGCACCCAGGACAGAGGACCCGGGTGGGTGTTGCAGGTGGGTCCCAGTAGGCAGGATGGGGCCAACAGAGGGATCTTGACATAGTGACTGGAAGTTGAGTCAGGGCTCAGTCAGCATGACAGGAGCCCTCAGAAGGGGTCTCCTCTGGGTTGAACTTCTTGACCTCTTACTGGGGAAATTGCTCAAAAAAGGACTTGGTTCCTTCAATGGCCCTTGCCTGGGCTTTCTGCTTGCCTCCTGGTCCTGGAATTTCCAGTTCAACTGGGGTCTTACAGGAAGCAATTCGAGGCCAGCTTCTACTTCCCACCCTAGAAGGGAATGTTGGAGTCCTGGCCTGTTGTTCTCTCTTGCTCCTTCCCGGGCGCCAAGCCTCAGGGGAGGCCGTGGGAAGTTCCATATTTGGGCTGCCCAGAGTACTGGAATGAGGTGGGGACCTCAAGGGAAGGACAGGAGGGTCCTTATTTAGTCTGAGTCTCTAACCTGGCACTGGTATGAGAGAGGAGCTGATGGAGGGCTTGACCCTATAAAGGCAAGAGGGTATCAGGCCTCCCTGTTGGCCTCGGGATTAAGTCTCCATGCTACGACCCTGAAGGCCCACCCAGATGGCCTGAGTTCCATCCCCGACCTCGGAGATGACCCACATGGCGCAACAGACCTCTCCTGTCCCCTCTCTGTTCCCTTCAGCATGTATTTCAATACATATGCCTGTTCTGATCCCCTCTCTGTCTTTGGAGAATCCTCTCACCCCCCCCCCCATACCTCTGACCTACACCCTAGTTCTCTTATGCAAATAAAATAAATAAAAATCTTACAATAAAGGAGGAATTCTTAAAAAAATAAAAGAGAGAGAGAATGGCAAGTTGCAAGGAGCTGAGCCGACAGCCTAGTCAGGGAAGGGAGAGTGGCTTCTGCACTGGTTTCCATCTTCAGAAGGTGTTTTTGGGGTGACGGTCCACTTGGGTGCACTGGATCAGAGTTCAGAAAACAGCATAGCCCCAAACTATAATTCTAGGATGAGACCTAAAGAAATAAAGAGCTGAGAGAAGTGGAGGGAGCTTGGAGGCATGTGATTTGCTGATCTTACATATGATACACTACGAGCAGCCAATGCTGATTATGTGCCGCTGTGTGAGGGCCTTGTGCTAAGTCCATCAAATGTTGGATATAATGTAACTCTCACACCCACCTTTTGAGGTAGGTTATTATCTGTGTTGACAAATGGGGACACTGAGGCTAAAAGGAAAAATAATTGGCCCAATTATTTTGATCACACAGATCACACAGCTGGTGGGGCGGAGTGTGGGGGGAGGTTGGGGTTTCACTCTGGGTGGTCTGACTCCCCCGGACCACAGGAACTGTTTAACTCTGAACAGCTGGGCACAGCTCTCCTCTAAGATGAACCTGGAGATAAAGAAGTTCCTCCTCCCCACCCCCCACTTTCTAAAGCATTCCAGTCCTAACTCACCCCGTTCTAGTCTTTCCTTCACAGGAGTCAGGACATTCTTCCCTGTTTCTTCAATTTAAGGCACAGTGATTTTTGAGACTAGAAACTTTGAATCTTGGGGACTCCCTGGTGACACAGGGTTAAGGTCTCAGTGTTGTCAAGCTATGGCCAGCCACTGCGGCAGGAGTTTGAGCCCCAACCAGGGAGCTGACCCACATGACACGGCAGACCTCTCCCATCTCTCCCGCTGCCCCCGTCAGCAGTGTATTTCAGTGGATTTGCCTATTCTGCTCCCC
>NW_004567119.1:37799571-37802691 GCF_000260355.1 Condylura cristata | reverse complement strand
ACCCCCAGCTCCCCGCCAAGGGGAAGTCACGTCTTTTCCTTGGCAATACCACTGGTATCACTTGGTCCCCAGCACCCCTTGACCTCTGACATGCAGTTAGTCAGTGGGACAGTTCCTTGGCCCTTGGGGTGGGGTGGGGGAAGGGATTAGCACATTTCAGCCAAGGTCATTGCTGGGTGGGGCAATGTGATCTGTCATAGACTAATGATGGGCTGATGATGGGCTGGCTGCAGGGAGGGGGACAGAGCGGGCAGTCTCAGCAAATGAGGTGTTAAGTGATTCTGATGGGGTTCAGATGCAGCGGTTCAGCAAGTGGGGTCCTTAGGGTTCAAAATCTGAGAGAGATTTAGGCAGTTTCCCCATTCAGTGGCACACAGCAAGTTTACTAAGGAAAAAGACCTTGCAGGACTCAGACAGGCAGATGTGGCCTTTTCTAAGGGTAGGCTTAGGGCCTCCTGACATTCTGGGGGTTCCCTCTTAGCGCTATTGTCTCCCCCACTGCTCCCTTCAGCAGTGTATTTCAGTTCGCCTGCCTATTCTGCACCCCATTCCGTCCCTGGTGAATCCTGTCACGCCCTGCAGCACTCACCAACACCCTAGTTCTTCTACATAAAAATTTAAATAAATAAATAAAGGGTAGTTTTATTAGAAAAAAAGAGGCCCCTGTGTAGACAGGGGTAGGCAGAGAGCTGTGTTTTGCCAGAGCAAGGGTTACCTTTACAGAATGTTCTTTGGAGGGTTTGTTCCTTTGTGGCTTTTATCTATTGTGAAATCTATCACTTCTGAGGTCTGGCTGGGGTGCTCAGTAAGGCCTGCAGGTTCTTTGTAATGACAGGCAGCTGTCCGCATGCCCACGTCCGTCCGGTCTGCCCCCTACACATCTCCCAGGCACATTTAAGTCTTATTAACCACGTCTACCTCGCCTCTTGTTCCTGGCTTGAGAAGTTTCCTTTCTAACTTTTCTGCTTTAAGCTTCCGTCAATTCCAGTGTTTTTACTAGGGACTGAGGAAAGATGATGGTTTCAGTCAAAGTGACGTTGTGCTGCTTCCTGGTTTGTCCATCTGTAGAATGGGTGATGGTCGTGGGGGATGAGCTGCACCCCACTTGGTGCATGATGAACAGAGCTCTCCTGCCCCCCCCACCCCCCCACCTCCACCCTGTGCTAGTCCCACCTGTATTTCTCACATTTGGACCTCACGGCTGTGTTTCCTTGCCCATGTAGGGCGCCTGGCCACAGGCCTACGACCAACCCCAATGCATCCAAGTTTGCCCAGAAGATTGGCAGCTCCGAGCGCTGCCCCCGCTGCAGCCAGGCAGTCTATGCAGCCGAGAAGGTGATTGGTGCTGGGAAGGTAAGGTGCCAGCGTCATGGGGAGAAGGGAAGGGGACTACTGAAGTGTGGGTGCTGGAACGTTGTGCATCTGATCCCAGCTCTGCTTAAGGAGCCTGTGCCCCTGGCTGTCAGTGTCTCCCTCTGACCCCAGAGGTGCTGATGCTGCTGCCCCCCAACGCTGAAGCTTGAAATCACTCATGAACAGGACAGCGTCAGCCCTCATTATTACCAGTTGGGGCAAGTCAGAGCAAGTTACAAAGAAACCCCTGAGTCTCTGTAGGTGGGGGCCACAGACTTCCAAAAGTGGATGGTGGGTTTCAGAGATCTGCAAAACCTCTAAAATTATATAAAGTTGTGTGGGAACATGTCTCTTTCTGGGATGATCCATAACTTCCTGTGGAATGTTAAAAGATTTTTGTGATCCCAGAATATTCATAACCACCTGCTAAACCACGTCTATTTCATTCAGAGGATGTAGATTTCCAGAAACCCTTCATGTACCCATAGGACAAAGATTTTCAAGGTTCAGGACCTATCAAAGCTCCCATTGCATTCCTCCTGCTGGAACACGAGGTCTCTTTGTCAAGGGCAGAATGAAGGCCCTCAGCAGGTTTCCTGTGGCTGGGGGTCAGCCTCGGCTTTGCCCTGAGGACCTTGGAGTGCCCTGCGGCCTGGAGGGGCATGAGGGTATGGGACACAGGAAGGTACCCTGGCTCCTGGCAGCAGGGGCTGGGCCACCCCGTCTCCACTCTCTCCTGGCTCCCAGGCTCCCATTTCCTGACTGATCCTGAAAGGGCCCATGGCTTCTGCTGCAGGGCTGGCCAGCGAGCAGCTCCACCCCGTCCCCTCACACTGGCTTCCCTCCACAGTGGTCTGCAAGAAGAATCTGGACAGCACCACCGTAGCCGTGCATGGTGAGGAGATATACTGCAAATCCTGCTATGGCAAGAAGTACGGCCCGAAGGGCTACGGCTATGGGCAGGGTGCGGGCACGCTGAGCACCGACAAGGGCGAGTCGCTGGGCATCAAGCACGAGGAGTGAGTATGGGCCTCCCCCACCTGCCTCCGGGGAACCCCCCCTGCAACCCCCCCCCCCGCCTGGGTGGGGCGAATTCCCAGCCATTTTTAGCTAAACACTCTAAAACCCACTGATTTCAGAGGTAGTCTCGGGGGTACCTGTTTATTTCAAAGGCATCAGTATCATGCCAATCTGTGGAGTTTGGGGTGCAGTAATGGGTGGGGGTCAGCCCCCCTCCACTGTATCCTGCCTGGAAAGTACAACCTACAGTTTTTTTTAAAGATTTATTTATTTATGCATACAGAACTGGGGTATAGGCCAAAGGTGCAGGCGGGTGAGAAGATCTACCAGAGACAGAGTGGGGAGCAGAACAGCTAGATCGACGAAGCACAGTGCTGAGGGGAGCAGCAGGCTAGTCAGGAGGGGTCTGCTGGGCCATGGGGATCACCTCCACCTTGGGGCAGGGGGGGATCAAACTCACTCTGAAGCGGCTGGGGCTGGCTTGCAGTGCTGCGTCCTACAGTGCCCTTGCAGTGCCACCTGGGAGGGCCCACAACCTACACTTCTATAGGGGTCAAGGCTGGGAGTGACCCTAAGAATTGTTCAGTCCAATCTTCTCTTTTTGTAGATGAGAAAAGCCAGCCCTGGTGGCTCAGGTATTTGCTGGGGGCCCTACAGCCCAGTGTCCAAAGCAGACATTCAGGCTCAGAAGTAGGGGCTCTGTCTCCCCAGCCTGAGCTGGCCTGTCTCCCTCCCCACCCCACCCCC
>NW_004567119.1:37788109-37799471 GCF_000260355.1 Condylura cristata | reverse complement strand
GGGAGCAGAACAGGCAGATCGACGAAGCACACTGCTGAGGGGAGCAGTGGGCGGGTCAGGAGATGTCTGCCGTGCCATGTGGTCACCTCTAGGGGCAGGGATCGAACACATGCAGACGTGGCTTTAGCTTCTCAGTGCTGTGCTTTAACATCAGGGATGGCCCAGGAGCCCATTTTATAGATGAAGAAACTGAGTCTGAGCTCTAAGGATCAGCCCAGATCACCTAGCTGGAAAGTGGCCATGCTTGGGGTCAGGCCAGGCTCCTCTGACCTCACAGCCCTTGCTGTTACTGTGATTAACTCTGCTTTGGGTCATTTGATCTCTATGGAACCATGTTGTCAGCTGCACGGCTGAACAGGCTCTTTTATTGTAGCATTAAGATCTTGGATCTTAGCCCAACCTGGTCTAAAATCTAGTTTTGCCACTCATGAATTGTGTGACCTTGGGCATATCATTTAACTTTCCTCAGCTTTGGTTCTGTATCTTTAAAGGGGAGCAAATGATGGTCCTTGACAAGGTTGATATAAAGACGAAACGAGACTTGTGTGCTCACGGCTGCTGCAGCTGTGAAGCGGAAGGAAGATCCTTGCCATTGGTTAAATGCTATGAAAACAGGAGATGGCATTAATATTATTCTGTTGCCTCAGATGGAAAAAGGCACAAAATGATGTAAAAATAAATATTATATTACTAAAAAAATATATTATTCAGTTGCAGTGTCTATGAGAACAGAAAATTATTTTTTAAATAAGCAACTTAGGGATCATTATTTCTAGTAGCTAACTTAAAGTCCAGGTTGTATCACCAAGGAGCAGGGAAGAGAGAAACTTGTGCTCAGGAGAGAAGGTGGAGAAAAGCTTGAAGAATGGGGGTGCTTTCAGGTATTGTATGGACAAGGGCGTTGTGTGGCCAGGTGAAGCCATAAGCAGGGAGGTGGGTGACTTGGTCCTTCTGAAGCTTGGAGACTGTGGGGTGGCTCCTGCTTCATGAAGGAGGATGTGAAATCTGCTGACTGCCAAAGGATACCAGAGGACACTCAGATCTGGGCCCCATTTCAGCTCTCTGGACCCCACTGCCCTGGAGCTAGGAGGAGGAGCTAATATACACATTTTGGTGCCCAGGAATTGAGGGACTTTGGTTTCTCTTCTCCAACCCAGGCACCAGGTGGCTGTCCTGAGGGCTTCTCTGCTCTTAGGTTTTGTCTGATCTGAAGGCTGCCAGCCTCAAGCTTCCCTGGGTTGGCAGAGCCATCGACACACCAGCCCCACAGCCAGCTCAGGCCCCCTCACCGCCTGCAGGCCGACCCCTTTCTTCCCTAAAGGCCGTTCACCCTGTGTAGCCTCTGAGTCCCTATGAGAACCACAAAGGCCCTTCTGTGGCCCCTGGAGAAACTACATCCCGTGGCCTTTACTGCCAAGTTTAGGGCATTTAGGAGTCCCTTGCCCCTTCTCGAGCCAGCTGGACATTGGCTCTGGGCTCCTCCGTGCCAGGCCGCAGGCCAGGTGTGTGACACTAGTTAAGTTACTTGATCCTCCTGCTAGTGAAGGAGACACTGCCCCTTGCTCTCCATGAGCTGAGGGCCTTGGGGCAAACAGGCCACCCAGTTCTAGAACTTCAGAGGCCAGGCTGGTTCTAAAAGCTCTCAACTACCCCAGGCTGCTCTGTGGCAGGCCCCGGTGCAGATATCTAGGCCTCACATCCGTTCTCTCCCGGAGAGGAAATGAAGAAGCTGTGTAGCCAGTGAGCACTGCCAGGACCCTTAGGAAGCCCTGGCCCACGCTAATCCCAGGCAGGATGGGTCCGGAGAAGGCTTGTTTGACCCTGCCTGAGGGAACAACTACCTCTGAGGTGATCGCCTACCAGCCCGTTTGTGGTGGGTCTGGTGCCACCCAGCTCTTGCAACATCGACTTGAAGGTGGTCCAGGCGGTGTGTGGCTCCAGGCCTGCTCTGCCACATCCCGGGACCTGTCCACACCCTGCCGCATGTCCCCAGCACAGTCCATTGTCCCCCCACCACTGTTATTATGTCGGGGAGGGGGAGCAGGAGCAGGGACCCTCAGGTAGCAGCATTAACTCTTCCCTTCCCTTCCCAGTCCTGGCATAAATCCTGCTTCCGCTGTGCCAAGTGTGGCAAAGGCCTTGAGTCCACCACCCTGGCCGACAAGGATGGCGAGATTTACTGCAAAGGTGGGTGGTTGAGGTTTTCTTCTGCGTTGAGGAGCAGGAGGCCTGAGGGGGTTCAGGAGAAACCAGCTGGCTAAATGGAAGCCAGTTCTGGCCTTGGGGTCAATTCCAGAGCATCTAGTGTGACCCTTTCATTTTGCAGAAGAGGAGACCAGGCCAGAGGGCAAGTTGGTCAGTCTGGCAAATAGGGGTTAGGGGCAGGGCTGGGTTCCTAGGCCCCCTTTGCGCTCCTTAGCAGGTAGTGCTTCTCCTGTTATTTTGGAGGCAGGGAAGTGGATTCACCAGGGGCCCAGAGCCTCCTCACTGTTGGAGTTGGGTGCTATAGAGGTTAGGGAGTGCTAAGAACTTTATGCTCCAGTGGTGTGGTCAGGCTCGTGGGGTTGGGCGGGGAGAGGCAGGAGGAAGCAGTCCTCACCCCCTTCTCTCTCTTCTCTCTCCGCAGGATGCTATGCTAAAAACTTCGGGCCTAAGGGCTTTGGCTTCGGGCAAGGAGCCGGAGCTCTGGTCCACTCGGAGTGAGGCCCGTGAGGCCTCCGCACCCTGCCCACTCCTGTGCTTCTCATCGCCGCTCCCTCCCAGCAGCCTCAGCCACCTCCGGACTCCGCCTCCTTCTTCTCCCAGCCTCACCACACTTCACTAATGACTTGAACTTGGCTGTCTGGCTCCGTCTGGTTTGGGGTCTGCCTGCAGACCACCCCTCTAAAAGACTTGGCCTGCCTGGGCTGTGGCGATGTCTCCAGTAGGGGACCTCAGTGTTTTAGTCTGAGTGGGCTGAGGACCCTCTCCCCACACCCCAGCCAACACCCCTCTTTTCATAGCCTCTAAGACTAAGAGCCCATCATCTGGCCAAGACACCGGCGCCCACATCCCAGAGCCCCACGAACAGCAGGATGCCAGGGAGGGAGGCATGGAAGGCTGTGGTTTATCATCAACCCCGAGACTCCTCAGGGGGGAAGCGGGTGGGCTGTGTCTTACCCCTCAGGCTGGAGAGCCATCAAGCGGGGTGGGGCAGAGAGGCAGGCAAGGCCAAGGGCACAGGAAGCACCAGCTTCTATAGGCCCCTTGCTTTTACTGATGTCCTTCCCCTCAGGGTTGGTGGGGAAGCTGGTGTGAGGACCCCAAAGTCAGGAGGTCATTTCACCTTTACAGGCATCTAGCTACCTGCTTGATTGGGCCCTTATTGAAACACCACACACCCACTCAGTTACCAGTGGCCCCAACCTGAGGGCAGATGGCTCCACCCCTCACACTGGGCCCCCAGACTCGGCCAGGGACAGTGCCAGCACAGCCAGGCCAGCTCTCTAGGCCTCCCTGTGGGGGAGCCACACACAGCCACAGGCTCCCCCCACACCCTCCTCCCTGCACTTGGTCCTCAAGACCTTCCTGCCCCTTCCACCCCACCCTTCTCTAGGGACCCTGCTCTTGCCACCCCGCTTCTTTCCAGGCCCCCAGGGCTGAAGCAGCAGGAGAAGGGGAATGGGGCCAGAGGAAGACACTGGGGCCTGCGGGAAGGGGCCATGAGGGCTGTATTCAAGCTCACGCCTCATCTGGCCAATAAAGCTGTTACAACAGAACTCTGGTGGCCCATCCTGCGTCCTGAGCCCTGCCACTCCCCTGGGGGTGGGAAGTTGCCTGACAGGAACAGTCAAACTAGTAGGAGGCCTGGTGGAAATGAAAGGGGTCGGTTCCTGCTTCTCTGAGGGCTGCTTGCTCTCCTGGGTCAGTTCTGACTTAGCCACCTGCCTGGAGCAACCCCACCAATTGAGCCCCACTGGCCTCAGCCCTGCCTCTGGCTGTGGGCACTGTGTGGACTCTGGAATTTGAGGGTCTCAAGTAGGTCAAACCATGCTCAGAACTTCCAACTTGGAAATCCCCAGAGTGAGAAGGAAACTGCCAGAAAACCTTCCATGTCATAGCCAGAAAACATACTTCTGTCGGGGGTTGAAGAGGGGATGGCGTGGAGGATTCTAGCTCAGCCTGCTGTACTCTTTAGGGTCCTGTCTTGACCTGTTGGGGCAGCTACAACCAGCCTCCATAAATGGGTGGCATATGAACCCCAGACAGTTACTCCCAGTTTGGGTGACCAGGAAGCCCAAGGTCAAGGCACTGGCAGATCTGGAAAGCACCAGCTTCCTCTTTCATAGATGATGTCTTACTGTATCCTCTTGTCCCTAGGGGACAAGAGAGCTCCCTGGGGTCTCTCACAAGGGTGCTGGTCCCATTCTCGAGGGTGCCAACCTCATGACTGTTAGGCCAGCCCTAGCATCATAGGGTGGTCAGAAGGTATCCAGGATACTGAAGGTATCCAGGAGGAAGGAGCTGTCAGGACAATAGAACTCTGCCCACATTCCTGGTTGTGCAGATTGGGGGTCACCTGGGCCTGCAGTCCCTGCCTTCCGCCTTGGCTGTTTTAAGCTGCAGCCCACCCTCTCTTGGAGTCCTGTGCAGTGACTGACCCCAATACACTTCTCTAAGACCGCTTTCGGCAACACCTTATAATGGCCTAACCTCCCAAAGTCCCCAGTTCCTAGTACCATCACCTTGGGGCTTGGGGGTCTGGTGGGGTGCAGGTAAACCAAAGTGACTCCATTTTGTATTAATGCCATCTTAGAGCCATGACCCAAACTGCCCTACCTTGGGCAGATAACCAGTTTCCCCATAGTTTCTTTCATATATATTAACCTGCGTTCATGAACCACAGAAATCTACCCACCTTTGAATAAAGACAAACACTCCACCCCCCACCCCCAACCATTTGGCAGCATTAATTTTACACAAGAATGACTGTAAGTGCCAAACCCCTGTCAGGAAAGCCCCTGTCAGGCATGGATGTTGGCCAGCCTGGAGTCCTGTCTATCAGCCTTGGCACCGAGGGCCCATGTGTCTGTCAGTCGCCCTTAATAAGCTAAGTGTGATTAATGCTTGGTTCTTTGGACTCAAGTTACCTTCTTCATTTGCGGGTAACACAGGGTAGGATTTCAGCTGAGAAATTTTGGGGGTACACAAACATTCAATCTATAGCATTCCCAGCTCCCCAAATTGGTATCCATCTTACATGCAAAATGCATTTATTCCATTCAAAGAACCCCAAAAGTCTTCACATGTTTCAACATTAACTTTAAAGTTTAAGTCCAAGGTCCCTGAAATGTCCTCTATCTCAGATCTGGATGGAACTCAGGTGTGGCTCATCCAGCTCAGAACCTGTCATGTGCTCCCAAGTTCAAGGTGGACAAAGTGTAGGATAAACTTTTGTGTCCAAAAAGAAAACGAAAAGAAAAAGGAGAAATAAGAAAACGGAAAGGAGTGACAACCTCAGAATATCTCAAACCTACTGGGGCAAACTCCACTAGACCTGGCAGCTTGGGAATAATCCTCTACCCTCTGAACCCACCGGGTGGCATGTCACCCCACAGCCCAGCAGGTGCGGCCCAGGCCCGCCCCTGTGGTGGCCCCAGTTGACCCCGTCTTTTGACTTAAGTGGAGGTAGCGGTGACCCCCTGAGCCCATGCTCTGGGCCTGTGAGGCTGAGGGTCCTTGAGTCCCATTCCAGGTCATTCTTCCATTGTTGTGGACAAGATTTCTGATGAGATGGCTGACTCCTGACGAGACTTATCATACAGTGACCTGGCCACACTTAGTGTTCCCACTTTCTGAGATCTAGATGGGCTAAGAGTTCCCCAAATCTTTAAGTTGATGTTTCTTTTTTGCTTGAACGATTCCACCTGTAAGTCCTATCACTCTTGCATGTTGCACCAGACACTGGAGAGGAGCAAAACCAGCAGCACTCTGCAATACTCAGAGGTTTGCTGAGCTAAACACCCAACTTCATCATCCCCGAGCTCCAGAACGTTAGCACACAGAGCCAAGTCCTTGGCGACTTCATTGCAGGGATCACCCTGTCTCCAGTTTCCAATAAACATTCCCCATCTCTGCCACCAGAAAGGCCTTTCCTCACCATATTTCTTTCTTTCTTTTTTTTTTTTTTAAGGTTTATTTATTTATGCATACAGGAGCTTGGGGTACAGGCCAGAGGTGCAAGGGCTTGGGGTGGGGTTGGGGAGGGGTGAAAGGATTCATCAGAGACAGAATGGGCAATAGAAGAGGCAGATGGACTGAAATACACTGCAGTGGCTGAGACAGAACAGGTCTGCAGCACCATGTCATCAGCTTCTGAACTCAGTGCTGCTTTAACCTGCTGCACCACCCCGGAGGGTCCAGCCACCGTATTTCTACCCACGTTCTGCTCAGAATTCCTCAGGTCTTCCCTGAGACCAGGCAGCTTTCTCTCCAGCTCTCCTCTTTTCCTTCTGAGCTCTCCCTAGAATCTCCTTTAAAGCTCGGTTCCCAGAAACACGGGGTTTTCTCGAAAACATTTCAAAGCCGCCAGCCTCCCTGCCCCCCACATCTTGGTACCACTTTCTATCTTAGTTCTGGTTGTTATTAAAAAATACCATAAATTGGGTAGCTTATAAACAACAGAAATTGATTTCTCACAGCTCTGGAGCTGAAAAGTGGGTGATCAAGTGCTGGCCCCTTAGTGTCCACTGAGGGTCAGCTTCCTAAGTCGTGGCTGTGTGCTGTCCTCCCAGGGCTGAAGGGATGAGGAACTCCCTGCAGTCTCTTTGTGGGGCACAAACACCATGAGGGTACCACCCTGTGACCTGAGAAGCCCCAAAAGACCCTACCTCTTAATAGCCTCACTGTGAAGTCAGTGTCTCACCATGAATTTTCAGCAGGACACCAATATTTTAGGCTATGGCAGGTCCCACAATCAAGCCCAAACAGTTTATTAATGAGCTCATCTGAGGGGTCTCAGTGACTTTCACCTCGGGGTGCCTATTTGATATTTTGGGGCTGGGTTTCTTCCCCAACACGTTGAATTTACAAATCAACACGCAGATGCTTTAACAACAGCCCTGTGTGTATAATGGGCAGGTAACCAGATTCACCCTTGAAAAGAGCCCCGTCCTTGACTCTGGTCCTGGAACTGATGGTCCAAATCAAGAGGGAAGTTCAAGGAGGGAGGGGACAAGCTGAGAGAGGAGACACCCCCCCAGGCTGAATTCCCTGGGAGGGGGACAGAGCACCTCATCCTGATAACCGCCTCTAGGTCAGCCCGGGATGTGGCCATCACGACTCCTGGACGGCTCTGTCCATCGGGAGGATGGATGGACGGACGGAGGGACGGACGGACTGATCATCAGCTTGCTGATGGACGCCTTTGGGGCTCCAAATTGGAGACAGACTGCCCTCTGCTGGCTGTCGGGCGGACTTCTGGTACCCCGTCACCACACACACACACGGCTCCCGCCCCCCACCTCCCCCAGGGCCACCGGTAGAGCCCCTCCTACAAGAACTGTCAAGTTCGGGGACCACCGGTTTCCAGATCAGCTGTATGTTGGGGAGAAGGCCCAAGAAGCTCCTGGGAATGAAACCGGAGTCAAGGCAGAGAGGAGAGTAAGGCAGACGTCGCAGGCAGGCTGAGGAACACTGTCCGGTGGTGAAGGGTGGGGCGGAAGGTCTCAGAGAAGAGGGGAGGCTCCCCAGAGGCGGAGCTGCCTAGAGGAGGAGGGGGAGGGTGGGGGTGTGGGAGCTTACGTGCTAGCCGCCCCCGCAACGCTTGATCAGAACCAGGAGACACCAGGTGGCACTGTGGAGACGGGGCAGAAGGCTCCCTCCGCTGGCGATGGGCCTTGGGCCTCTCTTTCCTGTGGGCGTGGTGCTTTTTAATCCCTAGCTAATAGTTTTCCCTTGCTGGGTTTGCGTGCTAATAGGGGCGTGCTAATAGGGGCCTGCAGTATAACAAAGGTGGAACTGACCACAAGAAGACAGGAGCAAGGATCTTTGTGTCCATTATGTCCATTCAGGTATTTCTTCTCTGGTTTCTGTGGTGTCTGAGTTCTGGTCCAGGGGTAGGGGGCAGCAGCAGTGCCCAGCTTGGGGGGGATCTCTGGGCAGATAGGGTGTGATGGGAAAGAGCTGCCCTTCCTGAGGGAGGGGCCCTGGGCACCTGGACCTTTCTCTTCCCAGGGCCTTGCAATCATTTGGCTGACATGAGAATAGAGAGAAGGAACCAGATGGAAGGATGAGATCAGGGGTGAGTGAAAGTGGGGGTTAGAGGTGCTGTTAACAGTGGGAATAACTGCTGATCCCCTTTGGGAGGGGGCAGCAACTCAGCAGGGCCACCTTCCCCAGACCTGAATGAGGCAGGGGTTGTAGTGATTGGAACAGGATGAAGAATCCACCAAGTCAGCTACTGGATGAGTTCCCCTCAAAGACAACCATTGGGGAGACCTTTTAAAATAGACTTCTCCCCTAGAGATTCTGATTCCGTGTTCTGGCAGGGGCCTCGGCCATTCTGATGCTCAGTTCAGCCAACTTGAGGACCTGCCAGCTGGCCCCACCTCCTACCAGTGCCCACTGCACCCCCAGCCTGCCCTGGGGTGGGAGAGCTGCCTGGGTGCCGTGAGGTCGGCGCCCCGCCTGGCAACTGGCGCTCGGTTCTAAAGATTAGCAGGACTTCCTGGAACTTCCTATTTCTGTCCCCTAGAGTCATTCAGAACAGGTCTAATCCCTCTCTTGCGTGACAGGGCTTCAGAAATTTGAAGACAGCTGCCTGGCTGGCCTGAGTCTGTGCCTCGCCAGGCCAAATACCCCCTTGCCTTTCAGCAGGTCCTGATTGGGGTGCTTGGGAGTCCAGCGAGGCTGAAAAAGAAAACACAGCAGGGCTGTGGGCTGTCCAGGGGCCAGAAGAGCAGATCGGGGGCTGGCCATAGGTCACGGGGGCAAAGCAGAGCTGCTCCCCCTGAGAAAGACCCTGGGGGCCTGGCTGTGTCCACCTCCTTTCTTCTTGGACATTCTGGAAATAACATGCATCCATCTCTGGAGCTTCTACGTGTTGTAGCCTATTTGAAGACCGTAACTCAATGAACTGATTTAATCCTCAGACACTGTGAGCCAGACACTGTTGCTTTATCCATTTACAGGTGAAGTCAAGAACCAAAGACCTTACCTCAAGGTCAAATGGCGGAGCAGGCCAGAGATACAGGCAGCTGGACCAGGTGCCACTCCCTGTATCACTGCTCCCAACACGCTTCCTTAGGAGAAGCTGCTGTGTGCCAGGAGCTACGTGGAGAGGTGCTAGGACCATAGCAGTCGCTCATATCTGCTGAGTACCTGTGAACCTGGCACTGGCTTGGGCCTCTGCGTCAGCACTGTGAAGTGGCTGTGTTATCCCTTTATCATAGAGGAGGAAACTGAGATTCAGTGAATTTTGAGTGACTTATTCAAAGTCACTGGCCAAGTGGTAGAGCCAAGCAAGACTGGAACTAGCTATGTGACTTTGGTCCCGCCTTCTCCCCGCTGGGTGTCAACCTCTCATTTGTGAAATGAAGATGTTGGCCTAAATTAATTCCAGAGAAGTGCTTCTCAGGCTTTAATGTGCACACAAATCTCTTTCAGATCTTGTTAAAATGCAGATTCTAATTCAGTAGTTGTGGGTGCGGCCTGGGATCTGGCATTGCTCACAAGCTCCCAGGTGCTGATGCTGCCCATCCGGGGACCACACTCAAGCAGCCGGGCTCTAGGGGGCCTGCCCTGCTCTGATGTTGGGAGTTTATGGGCCTTGAAGACTCGCCCTGAAGGCCATGAAAATTGAGTTGGCAGGCCCTTTGTGGGCACTTGCTGTCTCCCAAGCCCTTGGTGCCTTGGTTTTTAAAACAGTTTTATTTATTTATGCATATAAGAGGTAGGGTGCAGGCCAGACATGCGGGGGTGAGAGGATTCACCAGCGACAGAGTGGGGAGCAGAACAGGCAGACTGATGAAGTACACTGCTGAGGGCACCAGCAGGCGGGTCAGGAGAGGTCTGCTGCACCATGTGGATCAGCTCCCTGGTTGGGGAGTGAACTCGTGCTGCAATGGCTGTGGAGAGCTTCATAGTGCTGAGACTTAATTAATCCCTTGCACCACCAGGGAGGCCTCCTTAGTGCCTAGCCTTGAGGGGGACATTTCCATGCTATTGACCTCTGCCTGACTCCCCCAGAGTTCAAGGGCTGGCAGCTGGGCCAAGGGGGGTTGTTATCTTGAAGGACTGAATGGAAGTCCCTGCATCCTGGTCCCATGACAGCCACATGGAGGCACCTTTAGGGTTCCTCACAGATGTTCCCCCTCGCCTGGGCATGTGGTATGTAAAGGGGGTACAATTCTCCTCCCCCCCACCCCATGAAGTTAGAGTGGGCCATGTGGCATACTCAGGCCTCTAGAGTGGGATGAAAGGTGACTCCTGTCGCTTGTGGACAAAGAGCTTTAGGAGCGCCCATGTACATCACGGTCCCCTTCCCGGCCACAGGCAGCTGTCACCCTCACCTGCACTTTGACGTGAAGACCTGAATGTGTGAGCTCACCTACCTGCCCGCTGTTGTGATCTCATTTATAAAGATCAGATGCATCAGGGTGAGCCTCTGGGGGCCTCCCTGGTGGCCTGGGGTCAGTCCCAGCACTGTCACCGCTCCAGCCTGAGTTCCCTGAGTTCGATCCCCAGCCAGGGAGCTGACCCACATGGCGCTGCAAATCTCTCCTGTCACCCTGTTGCTCCCCTTAGCAGTGGATTTCTGCCTGTTCTGCCTGTTCTGCTCCCTTCTCTGTCAATGTTGAACCTTCTCACCCTTACAACTTTGGCCCACACCCCAGTTCTTGTATGCAAAAATAAATAAATAGATCTAAAAAAAAAGAAGAGCTTCTGTCAACCTGGACCCACGAGCCCACGGTGCCAGACCAGTCCCTGCCAGCCTGGGTGGGATGTAGGGTGTGGCCTTGCTGGATTGGCCTTTGGGGTCTGGTGGGGGCTTGTTAGTGCCGGGTAGCCTGGCCTAGCCTGATAATAAGCGTGCCGGGCAGCGCAGTGGTATGCATTCCCTGGGTAGGCTCGGACCAGCGCTGGAGCCTGCAAAGTCGGGGTTGCGGCCTGTCAAAGAACCCAGGTCCTTTTCTTCATGAGGAGGAACATCTCCTTGCTGAACATAGGAGGAGCGCCCCTTGGGAGCAAACTCCACTGTTTTGCCAGTTCCCAGTAACCCTGGCCCCATGCCCTGAGCCTGCAGCCCCCCTCCCCGGCCCCCATGCCCTGAGCCTGCAGCCCCCCTCCCCGGCCCCCATGCCCTGTGCCTGCAGCCCCCCTC
>NW_004567119.1:37780574-37787714 GCF_000260355.1 Condylura cristata | reverse complement strand
GGCCCCCATGCCCTGAGCCTGCAGCCCCCCTCCCCTGGCCCCCATGCCTTGAGCCTGCAGCCCCCCTCCCCTGGCCCCCATGTCCTGTGCCTGCAGCCCCCCTCCCCGGCCCCCATGCCTTGAGCCTAGAGCCATCTGTTGATCTCTTCTTGGCCCCAGTGCGTGGGCATCTCCATTCTCCCTTGATCTTGACAACGGCTCTGTGTAGGTCTCCAGTACCCGGGTTACATGCATGAACATTCACAGTCCTCACTGTGGGACATGCAGGAGCAACCATCATCCACCATCCCTTCACCAAGAAGGACATAGCTTGACTGTCACCTTCCCCCTTTCTTTTTCCTCTCTGCAGTCCAAGCCCCCCCCCCTCAGCCCCCAACACCATTGGTGATCTCCTCCGAGTGGTTGCTATTGCAGTGATTGCTATTGTGATGGAGGAGAAGGCAGAATCCCCCAGGAATGCGGAAGGGTCACCCAGTGCTGGAAGGGGACTTCTGAATGGGCCCTACCAGCCCCCACAGTACCATGGGGAGAGCTGCTTTATACTCTCCTGGGGGCACATACATGCAAAATGCAGACGGGGGTTTGGCCAGACCCACCCCAGCTAAGTGGCTGTGGTGGCTGGGGCTGGGTAGTGAAAAGACACTTTCATGTTTTCGATTTTTTTGCAACAAAAATGCATTCAAGTATTAGCTGCACTTTAAGCAGGTTTTTATTGTCAGAGGAAAAGGAGGAGCAAGCAGTGGGCCAGAAAGGAGCGCAAGTGCAAGTTGACCCCGCTGCTGCCGCTGCTGCAGGTTGGGGACAGCACCAGCCAGTGTCCTGAGGCCCTTGCCCCTCCACCTGGTGACAGTGACGATGATGCCCTCATGACATGGCAGCCCGTTGGACCCGCCACATGGGCACCCAGATGCATGAGCGACACGGGAAACGGGCGTCTGTGCAGGCCCCGACCTGAACCCTGGGCCCACGAGTCCGACCTGTGCCAGGCCAAGCTGGGATCAAATACCTTCAAGCCCAGACTCAGCCCCTCAGAGGGGGCAGTGGGCGCTCACAAGACGAAAGGGCTCCCTGGTGAATCAGGAAAGTTATTGGGCTGGAAAGTGATTAAAGGGCTGAGCGTGGGAGGGGATTTCCACCGAGAGCGCCAGGCCCAAGAGCAAGCCTGGGCGGGCCGCTGTGCATGGTGGCCGCCCACTTGAGGTCTGTCGCAATGGTGCCATAAAACTCAAGTCATTAGAGACTTGAAACCTTCCTCAGCTTTTTCTTCTGTTTCCCTTTAGAAAAAGAGATCCTAGGAAACCCCAAAGTCCTAGTGCAGAAGACTGCTTCAAAGAGGAGGGGCCTGTCAGGAGAAGCCCACGGGAGAGGCCTGCTGAGGGGGTGGTCTCCCCATCCTGGAGAGGTGGGTGGGGAGGGATGAAAGGGGGGCAGTGGGGGCTGGAGGGTGGGGGCAGCAGGGCTGGGGGAGCCCCACTTTCCTTTTCCACCTAGGTGAGAAGGAGCCAGGTGACCTGCTGACTGGTAGAGAAGGTGGTAGAAACAGCAACCCCCTAGTCTTGCCTCAGGGGACACAACTAAGATAGACTTTCTTTAGCTCCCCTCAACTAACCAGGATTTCTTGCAAATCTAATAACAGGCTTAGTCTTATGAACAAGGAAACTGAAGTCTTAGAGGGGAAGTGACTTGGCCCAGGTATCTCTGAGCTGGGGCTCTCACCCTGGCCGAGCGCCCCTACCTCTGCAGTGCTGGCCCCTGGGCATTGACTCCCCAGGAGGCTTGTGAAGACTCAGACCACGGGGCCCCAAATCTGGACTTTCTGACTCTACATTTCTAATGAGTTCCCAGGAGAGGCTGCAGCTGCAACCACATTTCAAGAACCACTGCTCTAGACCCCAGTTATCTCAAGCATGTCCCATGGACTGACAGCACTGGAATTATGTGGAAGCTTCTAGAAAGGGAGAACCTCAGGTCTCACCCTGGACTTACTGAATCAAAGCCTGTATTTACAAGAGTACCAGGGGCACTTTATAGTCTGAGACGCGCTGGTCAAATCACACAGCCTCCTGTGCTGGGAGGCTAGGAGGCCTAGGTGGCCTTCCCATCTGGTTGCCAGGGAATAATGGGACAGGTGCCAGGGCCTTAGGGGAACAGGCTACTTCCCAGGTGGTGAGGAATGGGCAGAGGGGACAGGGAATGGGTGGTGGCCCTGCTGTGGTATCTGCACCCCACTCCAGGAAGCGCTGTAAGCCCACTCTGGGGATGTGCACGGCCAGCAACGGCCAGATAAGTCTCCATTCAACCCTTCCCTCAAGGCAGCTCTTATGTTTCCAAATATCTGCAAATCGCATGTGGTTATTTTTAAAATAGACAAACACATACACTCTATGCGATGCGTGCCCCTGACATTTAAACTCTGCGGAAGAGACTTAGTGCAGGACAACATGCTCAGCCTGAAGGCTGCAGAGCTGTCACTGATGTGAACCCTTCCAGGTACACCTCTGCCAGAGAGAAAGCTGGACTTTTGGGGTCACATGTGGCCCCACATCACACTCACTGCATTGAACTGTGTCCCTCATGAAAGAGCCTCTTAGCCACCTGCCCCTATGCAGACCTGTAAGTGTGGCCTCTGAGTCTGCTCACACTCACTCCCAACCTTGCGCTATCACCTGCAATAAAGTTTCATGGCTAACTCATCTAAAAAAAAGACCTGTAAATCTGTCTCATTATTTTAACACTTCCACTGTAGAGCATTTGTGTATTGTGCATTTAACCAGATTTTCAAGGGAAGGAATGCATGCACCTGGCAAGAAAAATACAGGTCAAGCAGGCCAGACTAGGGAGCCATGAAAAAGTCAGTCTCGGTCTTCTGCCTGCTTCTTTCCCAGAGGAATGATTATTAACTTTTTTTTTTTTTTGGTTTTTAGAAAAGCTTTTACATTTACAGAAAAATGGAGCCAGTGGAACAGAGCTCCCCCACGCTCGGTTCCTCCTATTGTTAGCACCTTGGATTGGGAACCGATAGTGACAGGTTTACTATTCGCGAGTGCCTATGGTTTACAGTAAGTTCATTTTATTTAGCTCTGTGGTCTTTGACAGATACCAAGTGTCATCCCTTCTTACAGTGTCATGTGGAATAGTTTCCTCCTCCTAAAAAGTTGCCCGTGGTTATTATTTTAAATAATACACCTAGACTTCTTTTTATTAGTTCACCATTTATTAGTTCATTAACTCTAAGTAGCATTACTGACTTGTAAAGACGGGGGAGCCACTGCTTGATCCTTTTCCCATCTCCCTGTTTTTGTCAGTTACATTATCATTTCACTCTTCAACAACTATTTACCAACGGCCTGAAGCTATCAGCAGCCACTGCAGTGTGAGTTTGATCCCCGGCCAGGGAGTGACCTGCGTGGCGTAACAGACCTGTCCTGTCTCACCGGCTACTCCCCTCAGCAGTGTATTTCAGTGGATCTGCCTGTCCTGCTCCCCACTCTGTCTCTGATGCATCCTCCCACCTACTGCACCTCTGGCCTGGACCCCAGTTCTTGTATGCATAAATAAATAAATAAATATTAAAAAAAAAAGACTCTGTCTCTGTCAGTAGAGTCTACATTCTTGAAGAGGAGGTAATAAGTAAGAAAAACAAGGAATTTTAGACTGCGATCTGTGCAGTAGAGAAAAGTCTAGAAAGAAAGGGGAGACAGGGCACATGCGTGTGAATGTGCGAATGTGAGTATAGGGGGTTTTCTAATAGGAGGGGCAACCTCAATGAGAAGGTGATATGTGAAGTGCTGACATGAGTTGGGTTATGATCTGTGGGAGAGAAGAGCAAGTGCAAAGGTCCTGGGGCAGGAAAGCTTGCCTTGTTGGAGGGGTGGGGGGGTGAAGAGTGTGACTGCAGTGGGGGGGACAGGTGGAGGGGATACAGAAGGGTGGAAGAGGAACTGCAGATCTTGTAAAGTTGATCTGAGCCTTTTGTCAGAGAAAGAAAAGAAGGCTCTGGTGAATTGTAAGCCAAGAGTGACATTCCCATACTTCAGTTTTAATTTTTTTTATGGTGTTAATATGCAGTTGATTTTGTAAATAGAATGATCTTCCATACTTTTTCTAGAGATGGGTATAGCAATTAATGACCACAAAACAAGATTTCTAATAAGGTTAAAGTCACTATCGTAGAAAATAGAAGCCCTATTACTTTTTGTGGCTCTCTGGGTCCGATTCTTGCCTCTGCTCTCCTGTTCTTGCTATCCACCCTGTCCTGGGTGGCTACCCAGCGTGGAACCAGGGCTCACGAGGAGGGACACCCAGTTGGAGACTTTCCTGCACTTGAGTCTCTGGTGCCATTTTGTAGTCCAGCCTGTTCCAGTTGGAGATCAGTTTCCCTTGGGGAGGGCAGAGGGAGAAGCCAGCCAGTGCTGGGCCATCACCAGGGGACATTCTGTCCAGTAGTTGCACGCAGAGTCAACAAGTCAATAAGAATTGAGTGAGTAATTCTGGGACCCAGCATTGTCCCAGAGGAGTGCCCCAAGTGGGGTAAGTTAGAGCTCGCCTCCAGGGTATAAGGTACCCCTGGCAAGGAGGGAACCTGAGCACCAGCCTTCCTGCCTCTCAAATGCTTCTTCATCCTCCTGATAGCCCAAGTAACCCAAGCTGGGCCGAAGCCTCTTCTGGATGGGGTTCCAGGAGAGATGCCAGTTCTGGTAGGAGAGGTTTAGAATGATCATCTCCCTTCATCCTAGGTCATGAGACAGGGGGACAGGACTGGGTTTCAAGGACCTACACAGGCCACTGGGGAGATTGATTTGGGAACTGGATGTTTGGTTGATAAAGACCTTTCTAAATTGAGTATGTCCTGATAATAATACAGGCTCCTCTTTACACACGCATCCTGCTATTCAAATTTTCTGTCTCTTGCTGTTTCTCCTACATCTAAAAGCCTGGCACCCTTCTATCCCGGAAGCTGAAAAAGGAAGTGTGGGTGGCTAGGGCATGATCAGTAGGAGCTATGGGAGCTCAGATGCTTACATTGGTATGGCATCATCAAAAGATGCTGGGTCCCCTTAGTCACCCCACATTTTCATCCCAGCTTTGCCATTTACAAAGCTGTGCGACCTTATCTAGTTTACTTGACCTCTCTGATCCACCATTTCATCAGCAAAATGAGTACCATAAAAAAAAAAAAAAAACCCAACCAACCTAGCATTAATATCAAAAACAAGTAAGAGGGTTCTGCAAACTTCAAAAGCCCGTATGACTATGAACTAAGCTGGGCCTGGAGATGGAGAGAGCATCAGAGTGCCCCAGGCCCAGTAAGGCAGAGGAGGAAGTGCCAGAGGTAAAGCAGACTTAAGTCCTGAGCCCTGTTGCCTCAATGTCAGAAATTTGGATGTGTCCAAAATCCAGACTGACACTTAAGGAGGAGCGGCTGTGGGTGGGAGGGCTAGAGGGGGACATGGCTGGCCGACAGGCAGTCCTTTGGGGTCTCTAGGGCAGGGGTATGGGGACCTGCATTTTTCTCCACTGCTGTCTCTGGGCTTCCAGAGAAACCTTTGTAGTGTCTCTTCCCTCTTGGTGCTGAGGAAACTGTGGAGTGCCCTCCTCCTCCCAAAAATGTGGCTTTCTCCCAGATAACTGAGCCTCAGGAGGTGGGGAGGGAGACCGCTCCCCTCTCTTCTGCCTAAAGAATACAGTGAATAGACACAAGCTTAGCAGTGTTGCCCCCAACACTGCTAAGGGACTCCCCACTCCCACCAGGGACAGTTGAGAATGAGGAATCAGCTGTTCCAGCTATGAGGGTTACTAAGTCTGGACACGGGGTGGAAAACTGTGGAGGGAAAACTGGCAGCTAGCTTCCTTTCCCTGCCTTCTGATTGGGGTGCTGTGGGGAAGGACACCCCTTTCCTCCACGCTGCCCCCACCCCATGTCCGTTAGGCTCTGCATCTTTGGGCAGGAGTATGGAAGCTCAGAGTGTGGGAACAATGAGGCCTTATTACTGGTATTGTTACATACCATTATTCCATAATAATCTGTTATTAACATGTCAATGAATAGGCTCTTAAGAAAAGGGGCATGGAGAAACTGACTGCATGTGACTGCCCAGCCACCTTCCCCAGCCTGGCCTCCTCTTGGGGCCCCCCTTCTTCCCTAAGGCAGCAAACCTGGGGGGAGGGGAGGAATAATATTTATTGAGACTGAGAGTTGCCAGGCCCTGTCCTGGGCAGGTCTTATGAATGTAATCTTATTCATCATAACAGCTCCATGAATAAGAATAAATCAGTGTCCCAGTGGACAGAGGAGTAAATCAAAGGGGATAATGAAATTGCCCAAGAGGACAGGACACAGTCACCAAGAGGGGAGAATGGAGGTTTGGGGGCAACACTGCTAAGCTTGTGCCTTTTCACTGTATTCTTTAGCCAGAAGAGAGGGGAGCGGTCTCCCTCCCCACACCCTGCATCTCAGTATCTGGGAGAAGGCCATTTTTTTAGGAGGGGGAGGGGAGCAGCTGGGCAGGGCCTGCGCTCATGCCTGGGGCCCGGGGACTGCAGGTTTGGCCAGCACGTGGGGGTGAGGTCCCTCCAAGAGTGCAGGGATACCCTCAAGGCTCTCGTTGGGTGAACTTCTCTTTTCTGGTCTCCCGTTCGGTCTGGAGTGGGGATAGGGGAGGAAGAGGTAAGAGACCTGAGCAGAGACAGTTGTGAACAGCTTCTTTTGTGCCCCGTGGGGGAGGAATCCAACATGGGCTTGAGCCCCGGAGCCCCTCGCCCAGGTTCTCCCTCATTTTCCAGATTGCAGAGTGCCCATGGGGAGCAGGCCAAGCCAGGAAAGGGGGCAGGGGCTGGGGGCCCGGGACTGCCACGGCCTGGGAAGCATCCAGAAGTTATCGGACGCCCACTTTGCAGTCCTGGCCGGTGCTTCTGCAGGACAACTTCACCCCTCACCAAACACGACCCCTCCCAGCTGGGAGCCGCTTTTCCCGGCCTCCCCTTTTCCCCCAGTGTCCCAGGCTAGGGGTGGGGGGAGGCATTGGTCCCCGGAAGCGGCAGACCTCTGGCCCGAAGGCTGGGGCTGTGGGTGAGCGGCCCCCTCCCGGCACCAGCCCTGCCGGCCCGGTGCCCAGCGCCTGGGGAGAGCGACGGCGACTC
>NW_004567119.1:37749706-37780099 GCF_000260355.1 Condylura cristata | reverse complement strand
GCGCCCGCCGCAGCCGCCTGCTCGCCCGGGACCTCGGGGCGCCCATGACGGCGGCCGCCACGGTGCTCAAGGAGGGCGTGCTGGAGAAGCGCAGCGGCGGGCTGCTGCAGCTGTGGAAGCGCAAGCGCTGTGTGCTCACCGAGCGCGGGCTGCAGCTCTTTGAGGCCAAGGGCTCCGGCGGCCGGCCCAAGGAGCTCAGCTTCGCTCGCATCAAGGCCGTGGAATGCGTGGAGAGCACCGGACGCCACATCTACTTCACGCTGGTGACAGAGGGCGGTGGCGAGATCGACTTCCGCTGTCCCCTCGAGGACCCTGGCTGGAACGCCCAGATCACTCTGGGCCTGGTCAAGTTCAAGAACCAGCAGGCCATCCAGACCGTGCGGGCCCGGCAGAGCCTCGGGACCGGGACCCTCGTGTCCTAAAGGGCCTGGCCTCCCATCTTACCTTCAGGCTGCCCACCCACGAGGTGCACAGAGCCCACTCCAGGTAAGCTCCCCAGGGGTCTGAGCCCACTCTCTCCCTCCCTTTTGTGCTTCTACAGAGAGAATGGGGCTCCCACTTGAAAGCTGGGCGGTCCCAGGGCCAACAGAGATGGAGCTCCAGAGTGTGGGCTTATGGGCTCCAGACTTTCCGCAGGGTGTCAGGCATGAGGGTTCTGGGGTGACCCGGGCCTGAGGAGGATGAGTGATGGGACTTCCCCCTGGCTGGTGGTTACATATCCCCAGGCTGCTGGGCCTCTGCCAGGGCCATGGCTTCTGAGAGCTGGGAAGAAGGGGTGGTGGGATGAACCCAAGCTTGTCCCTTGCCTGGAGGACAAACATTTGTCTAGAATGGCTGAGCACAGAGTTAAGAAAGACAGTCTCCCGCGGGCAGTCATCAGAGGTGGGGGAAAGAACCAGAGTCCCACAGTGGGGCCTCCCACAGTGGGGCTTCAGCAGGAGGCTTGGCTGGGCCCTTGGGTGCCACTGTCCATTCTTGACAGGGCATTGGGTCCTGAGCTGTTGAGGGGCCAGGAGAGTCAGAGGGTAGGCAAGCGATGCGAGGCCATGCCAAGGAAGCCAAGGGGGGGTGGGCCTGTCTGCCTTCCCTTGGTGCCAGCCTGTGCCCACTGTGCCAAAGAAGACACTGTGGGAGGCACTGGGACCCTGGAGCCAGGAGGCGAGTGGGGTGCAGGATGGTGCATGATTGGTGCTGTTTTAATCCTCCTTGGGCAGCAGAGTCAGGAGTGGGGGGCGACTTGTTGTCAGGAAGACCCAGGGGAGGGTCCAGGAATAGAACCTAGAAGCCTGGCTCCCAGCCCCGTGCCCTCTTCCCCAGATGCCACTCCCTCCTCATGGGAACTAACAGCAGGTTGGAGGAAGAGGTTATAACCTTGTAGTTTAAATTTCTCTGGTGGAAACCTACACCCAGTCACCCCACTGCCGCCTCCTACGCTCCCTCACCCTCCCTGCCCTGCAGCTTCTCTACCTGAAGAAGTGAGCCACTGAGCCTGAGCGCCCCCACCGGGGTCCTGGAGTCCTGACCCCCCTGCTAGCTGGGCCTCAGGTCCCCTTGAGGCTCCGAGGCCTTGCTGAGAACTGACCCTCTGGTCCTCAGGCCTCGGGGAGGCTGACAGGACCCAGGTCCCTGCATTCACTTGTGTGTTTTACACGTGCTGTTTTCTGTTTGTCCCGATGTGGAGCACACTGGGGAGTAATGCAAGTGCTCGGTACCCTGGTATCTGCCCCTGTCCTAACTGCTGTTCTTCCTTGCCAGCTTCCTTGCCCCTTTTGGCTCATGGGGGCCTGACTGTGCCTGAGGTGGTGAGGCAGAAGCAGTGGACACATGTGGAGGACATGTTGGAGCTGAAGGAGTGGACTGGCCCACAAGGGGCTGAGGATGAAGATTCAGCCCCTGGACACTTTCAGACTCTCAGGACATAGCCAGCTCAGGGCCTCGAAGCCCCTGGCCTGGCCTCGGGCGTCGTGATGGAGAGCCGGCACCAGAGCCCCGCCCCGTGCCAGCCCTGCCATCTGTTACACGCAGACTGCTGTTAGGCCCCGGCTTGGTGCCTGCCAGGAGGAGCGTCATCCCCATGGGGTTTAAGCCAGCGCCTCAGGATTTGGGTGGGGGGCAACTTGGTACTCAGAGGAGGAACCACCCTGGACTCATCATGGCCAGGGGAGCTGATGGGCCTGATGCCCGCACTTGGGGGTCTCCTGCTGCTTAGGTCCTTCTGGGACCCCCACCCATCCAGGCCCTCTCTTTGCACACTTGTTCCTCCACCTCCTGCCCATCTTCCCTCCACTGTGGTGCCAGGCCTGGAGGTGGTGGGGTCTGGTGGGGGTTTGGCCATTACCATTTCATACCTATCCCAAAATGAAGTTTCCTTGCCAAGGGCAGTGACCACACTGTTTGTTGAGTGAAATTTTTTACCCACACCCACCCAGTTCTTGGACTGCCTCTCCCTGCCCCTGTTTCCCCAGCCCAAAGCTCATTCTGAAACCTCTAGCCTGGGTTGGGAGGGGACAGGCTGGAGAGACATGGTCTCAGTGGTCCCAGGAAGGATGGACATTGGCCTGGGGGGAGGGGTGGGAGCCTCTTCAGCAGGATGCCATCCTGGGAGGTAGCAAGGCTTTTTGGGCAGCTCTTACCTCCCCGTCCTTTACACACTCAGACTTTATGCATTTAGAAAGCAAGGCTTCTGCCCTAGACGGTGTTTGAGGCATTGAAAGGAGTAATTTTAGCATCAGGGAAACTGAGGTACAGGGAAGTGGCTGCCCTGGGTTTTGCAGAAACCGAATCAGTCAGCCAGAAGATCTTTCCAGGTAGTAGTTCATTCCACCTGCTTTTGTGTGTCATCCACCCACCTCTGCCCTTCCTGGTTGCAAACCAGTGGCCTACTTCGGAATCTCTGGAAAGAGCAAGGAGGCTGAGTGGCCTCCCATAATTTTTCAGTTGCAATTTACAAGCCTCTTTGTTCTTCCAACCGGTTGGGCTCCCTGTCAAGACTCCTACCGCCCTCTTAAAACCTCATGTCCCATGTCTCACTCCCTCAGCCACCTCAGGAGCGTCTTGTTCATCTGATAAATGAACTGCACTTCACAGTTGGCTAAGAATTTGCCGATTAGAGATCTTTCCAATTACCTGTTAACTAGGTTGCACACCTACCCCCAGGGCAGCTCAGTGCCAGCGTGGAGGAGCAGTGCCCTCTGCTGAGAAAGAGCTGGGGGCTGTCGGTCTGCCGTGGACTCTGGAAGGAAAGTGGGGAGGCTGGCAGTGCTCGTTTATATGGGGGTAAGGGGAGGGGGGTCGGTGTTTGCCACTCCTTGACTCCAGCTCTGCCCGTGGGAGAGAGCATCCCGGCCTGTAAAACAGCAGCCTCGTTCTCCCAATCCAACCCAAAGGTGACTTGATGAAGGGGACATGGGCATAAAGAAAGATCTCCTGGCCATCAGATGTAGGAGCTCGATGGAGTCGGGGCCCCCGGCTGGCTCATGCAGCAGAACTGCTAAGTGCCTCTGCTGGGTTGGGCCCTGCACTCAGCCCTGGAGATGAGACATAACAGAGACTCCACCTGACCCTGCCCTGGGAGCCCAGAGGAAAGTGGGGAGATCTAAGGCCAACCTGTGTCAGCAGGACTGGCTGGGAACAGCGGAGGGAGCTCTGGGCCACATAGCAGGCCTGGGAGGGATGGTCTGAGAGCTTGACAGCAAAGGTCAGAGGGGTAGAGGGAGGTGGTGTGGAGGGGGGAGCTAGAACTTGCAGCTTTCCGAATCTGCGAGGGACTCAGCGATCTGGGCTCACATGCCAAGTCTTATTTTTATTTGCAAGGAGCTGTGACCTCTCTGGGGAGTCTGCCCTGCTGGTCAAGGGGCACCCTATATCCTGAGTCCATGGGTGTCCCCAGTACTCTGACAGTTCTGAATTCCAAAGGAGCACAAACCATCACCCACTTGGCTGGACCACAAGTAGGGTCAAGGCCTCCTTGGGGGCACGAACAGGCAGCAGACACGCGCACGAATGGCAGAATTGTGCTCGGCTGGCCTGTGGACGCAGAGAGGCCGCTGCCACCGCCTCTCCCCCTGCCCTAGCAGCCCTGGCCTCACCCCGCCCGCTACATGAGTCATCAATGGGAAAATGAGACAGGGCAAGTCCCTGCTGAGCAACAGAGTCCGCTGAGGAGAGGGGTGGGGAGGCTGAGAGCAGAAGGGATGGGCTGGCCTGGTCATGGTGAGCTGGGGCTGGGGCTGGGAGCTGAGGTTTTTGGCAAGAGTGAGGCAGGCTGTTGCCGGGGCAAGAAGGTGCTAGAATTAAGAGTCCCTGAGCTGAAAGTACTGCAGGAGGGGCGCTGGCGGATCCATCCACAGGGCGCCATGGAAGGAGCGTCTGGCCCTGCCACCTGGCCTTTCCCCAAGGACCCCAGGGTGGGAAGCGGCAGTGAGAACTCTGGGTGACGTGCTCTTCCAGCTCAGACTCTGGTCCTGCGTTGACCCAAATGCTATTGTCTCGTGGAATATGGGGTTGCCCCATCCTTCAGGGACAAGGGCTGGGGGCTCTGTAGATCTGACCTCACGTGGCAGTAGGGATACGTAGGTGTGTGTGCAGCTGTCCCCCGGGGCAGGGACCCTGGCGAGACTCTTGCTGTGAGCTTGCTGAGCAACCCCAAAGCTCTGGCCTGCCCCAGACTGCATCTCTGTCTGGAATGCCATTCATTCTGCTCAGAACCTCCTGAGGTTTCCCTGCAACTGTGGGAGGAAGGCCAAAGTCCTTGGAAGTGACATTTTCTACAATCAGGGCTCTTTCTAGTGTCTATTTCCACTACTCCCATGCCCAGGGGTCCCCTATGCCTTAGGCCCCCCTAAGTCCTGCATTGCATGCTCAGCCTCATCTGGCAGCAGAAGCTGCCTCTGACCGCCGAGACTTTGCACCCGCACTCCGACACAAGTTCGCCTTCTTGGCTAACCGCCCTGCCAGCCTCTGCTGCTCCCTTTGCAGGCGAAACAGCTCTCCTCTGCTCTGCGCGGCCACCCCTTCTCCATTCCACACGCTGTGCTGCACTGGCAGACTGAATGCTGTCAGTTCCTGTCATTTTTGTATTCCCATTCGAAGTGTTTGGCACACAGTAACTTCTTCCTAGCAAGAATGGCACGTGGCATATAGTGCTCGGACCTGAGAGCTGTATGATTATTGAATCGCCTCATGCTCCAACTCTACGCCAAGGGTCAGTGCCATTGGTAAAGTGTTTTGCTTTAAGAAACTGGGGCTCAGAGAGGTTAAGTGACTTGTTTGGAGTCACACAGCAGTTAACAAGTAGTGGAACCAAGGTTCAACCCCTGGGGTTCTAGGCAGATACTCGCAGCCCAGTACCAAACGTGTTAATTCTTATGGCATGACTGAATGCATGAGTGGATGAACCCACGATTTTGCTGGGAGAAAGTTCAGCTGTAGACAGCGAGAATGAAACACTGAGGAGTGGGGACCAGACAAAGGAATGTTCTGAAGGCTCGGGAGTGAGGAAGTTTCATGGAGAGGTGGCTAGATCAGGTGAGTCCAACTTCAGGAGAAGACACAGGAAGGTGTCCTTGGGCTGGGAGGATGGAGAGACTCCAGGGTGGGAAGCAGCAGTGACAACTCTGGTCAGTGAGAACTCAGGGAGAACTCAGACTCTGGTCCTGTGTTGACCCCAAATGCTACTTGTCTCATGGAGTATGGGGTTGCCCCATCCTTCAGGGACAAGAGCCGGGGGCTCAGTAGATCTGACTTCATGTGGCATTAGCTTTGGCCTAAGCACCCAGGTAGAGCTCACCCCCACTTAGCTGGCCAACCGCCTCAGTTGTCCTCAGATTCTCCTGAGAAAACTGTGTGTCCAGAGGAAGCCCCCAGAAGTCCTGGACAATCTGGGACAGGTGGTCACCCCACTCCCAGAACAGGAAGGACAGGAAGTCTTGCTTCTCCTACCCTCACGGTCTCTGCCCACAGCACTCCAGCCCCTGCAGACCCAGGCAGAGTCCAAGGCTGGGGCCATGTCACCATGGCCAGGGCCACATGGCCCTGGCTCAGGTCATCCCAGGGGAGCCACCAGGACGCCAGCTGCAGGGGCTCTTCGGTCAGTTCTGCCTCTCCTGGACCCCAACACAAAGCAATTCTCCTCATGCCAGTGCTTTGTAACACCTAGTGTCATCTGCACAGGGCCGAGCCCCGGCCAGCTTCCAAGGTAATGGAGACGGGGTTGGGGGGCCGGCAGAGGATGGGGGGCTGCAAGGTGGGGACTGCGCTGTGAGAGGTGGGACAGGGAACATCTGAGGTGGGCCCTGAAGGCAGGAGAGGATTCTGATTGTAGGAGGGGAGGCAGGGTGGGGGGCAGGGCGTTCCAAAGAGAAGGGGCAAGGCCTGGACAGGTGAGGTGGCATAGGCAGCACCATGGGCCTGCACAGGTCATGGCAGTGTGACAGCTGAGTGCCGTGGAGGGTTGGCTCGAGCCACTGAGCACTGGCCACAGGGTCAGGGCGTCTCTCATAGCCAATGGGAGCAGACTGCAAAGCTTGTGTTGCTAAAACACACACACACACATTTATTTTTTCTTATAAAAATATGTTCACTAAAGACAAATATGAAAGTTATAAAGTAGAAAATGACAATTACATTTCCATCTCGCAGAGGCAGCCTTTGTTAACAGTTTGCTGTGTTTCCTCCTACATGTATTTCTATGCAGCCACACATGTCATGGACAATGATTATATATGACAGAATATGTAACTTCTCCCACCTGGGGTCAGACTGTGCAGATCCTACTATCTTCTGGTTTTCAATGTATCAATATATTATGTGGTGTCAGGCCAGTAAAATGTTTTCCTTAAAAAAAAGAAAAAGGCTTATTTATTTATGCATACAAGAACTGGGGTACAGGCCAGAGGGGGGGGTGTTGAGAGGATTCACCAGAGACAGGGTGGGGAGCAGAACAGACAGACTGAAACACACTGCTGAGGGGAGCAGCGGATGAGACAGCAGAAGCCTGCTGCACCATGTGGGTCAGCTCCAGGGTGGGGACTGAACTCGGGCTGCAGTGGCTACAGATAGCTTCATAGTGCTGTGCTTAACCCCTTGTGACACCAGGGAGGGCCCAAGGCATTTAATGTCTGTATGTCATTCTATTCTATTTATTATTCTTTCTTTGAATTTATTTGAGAAACCAACCCCTTATATTTCTTTAATTTTTTTCTGTTATAAATAAGCTGCAGTGAGCACCTGCTGGTTGAACTCTGTCCCTGTCTCTGGTGGTTTCCTTAGAAGAATTCTTAAAGTGGAGTGGCTGGGTCCCTTGGGGACCAGGGAAAAGATGTGGTGGGTTCCTGACTTTGGAGTGGGCGTTGGGGGGTGGTGGTCAGGAGCCAGGGGAGCAGGGAAATGAGTCGGAGCTAATGAGACCTTGGAGGGCTCTGCTGGGAATGGCAAGGAGCAGGTAGGAGACAATTACGGGATCGTAACCAGCTGGGGTGGGGACAGATAAGCAAGTTCCTGGTGCCACCCACATGGAAACTTCCAGGTAGCAAGTAAAGTTTAGCAAACCTGATCACAGGCTTGAGTATGAATCTCTGCCATGTCTCCTACTAGCTGTGTTACTGGGGTAGGTTTTGGCACCCCATTAAAACAGGGATGATAACAGCTACTTCCTAAGATCGTTGTGAGGTTAATTGACAGAACACCAGTGAAGTAGATAAGGCGCAGAGATAGTGTACAATAAATGTTTGTTATTATAGTAATGTAGTAATTCTCCTGGCCACCTTTCTTTGCCTAATACCTGTCTAGAAAGCGGGATGTAATTAACAACTTAAATTAGCAATGCTTACTAGAGCTTTGACCTGACCTGAGCTAGATCACAGCCTTGCAGTAAGTGTTCTCCTCTGACAGAGGAAGAAAGTGGTGCTTAGGGAAGGGAGCGGTGCTGAGTGGGGTCAGGCCCCGACTCCCGCGCTGTCTAACCCCTGGTGCTGCCTGGTTAGCAGTGAAGCTGGAGGACACAGGCAGGCTCCGTGGGGAAGCCTCTGTCATCAGATTGTACTCACTGCCATTATCTGCACTGGCACCGCTAACCGGGCTCCATGCCAGTGTCAGTGCCCTTCACACGCAGAGAAGCCCTGTGCCCCTGCCAGCAAGCAAGGGCCAGTTGCACAACCATCTGATTTCAGACAGCATGTGGCTAACCAAGCTGGGAGGAAAAGGTGGGAGTCTGGCCTGGCCAGCCGGGAGCCCTTGGCAGGTGCACTGTTGTGAGGGCCGTGGGCCTCCAGGCTGAGCATGATGGCGCCGCTCCCCAGCTCAGCTTGACAGCCACCGCAGGGAGCCTGCAGTCAACCTCTGCTCAGGGTGCTGGTCTGGCTGCCATCGGAGCTTTCGATAGTCATGCAAAAGGAGACTTGGGGGCCCTCCCTGGTGGCACAATGAGTTAAAGCACAGCACTATGAAGCTCTCCGCAGCCACTGCAGCACAAGTTCGATCCCTGGCCAAGGAGCTGACCCTCATGGCGCAGCAGACCTCTCCTGACCCTCCCGCTGCTCCCCTCAGCAGTGTGCATCAGTTTGTCAGCCTGTTCTGCTCCCCACTCTGTCTCTCGTGAAGCCTCTCACTTCCCTCTGGCCTGTACCCCAGTTCTGCTTGCATAAATAAATAAATCTTACACACAAAAAAAAAAAAAAAAAGAGAGAGAGAGAGACTTGGACTCTGCTTATCCCGCCTCTGAAACAGACGATCAAGGATTTTTCTCAGTCTGGGTGGTCTCTCCACAGTCCAGGTCAGAATGGGCTGTTCCTTCACAGGGCAACAGCTAGCCCCTCCTGGCCAGACTCCCGCACACATGGACTGCAGGCGTTGGCTCATCCACCAGGCCTCAGGTGCTGCCCTGGGAGGCCATCTATAAACACCATCTCGTTCCTTCACTTCCTATTGTCCCCAGACTATAGCTTTGTGATTCTCTTTTCCAAATCGACTGTTGTCAAAATATTCCTTGAAGATGGAAAGCCACATAGGGCAAGTGGCCTAGGTTTTCACAAATGTAGACTGAAAACAATAACCTCTCTTCCTCCTCCAGAACACAAAGGAATGAACTCACAAAGACAGCAGGGGGGTCACGCTTGGGACCAGACACCCGGCTGCGAGCAACCCCTTCTGCTCCGGCTTTTCCAGGAGAGTCCTGCACTGAGCTCCCCTCAGACTCAGTATGAGTATCCTGGGGGCAGGTAGACCCCAAGAAGTCCCCAAAGATCTCTGCCTCCGATATTTCCTTCTCAACCTCTGGCCTTAAGAGCATATTGACCTGGTGATTTGCTTCTAACCAATGGGGCGGGAGGGGTGCGACTTCTGTGATCTGGCAACAGAAGATTGGGGTCCCTGTCTGGCTCACATTGACATAGTGACTGCCAGTTTGAAAAGGCCCCCATGTGAGGCTCCCATGTGGCTTCCTCTGGCCAGCACCCCAAGGAACATAATCGTGCCAATAACCAGTTGGGTTTGGAAACACGTTCTTCCTCAGTTGAGCCTTCGAGTGAGACCCCACTCCTTGCTGCCTCTTTGATCACTGCTTTGAAAGAGACGGGGACCCTGGGGCAGGGGATTCGAGTTCCTGACTCAGACTGGGAGACAATGAGCGTGTGTGGTTCTGAACCACTCAGGGTGTAGCGTGGCAGTGGCTGACTCATCCGCACAACTTCCCAGGATTCCCTCACACAGGGCAGGCGGCCTCCTCGCTCACATTCACCACACTCTTGCTGGTGTAATTTAGGATTACTTGTTTGTCACCCTAAGTAGGGGCTGCTTTCTCTGTGCCTTTGATCTCTAGTGCCTGGCCTTGTGCCGGGAGCACAGGAATATTCAGTGTTTGCAGAGTGATTGAGATTCTGGCATCTTGCCCTCATTACCTCCCCTCCTCGCCCCCAGATATTAGACTGTGAGTGAGGTCACCCTGAGGTCACTAACTAGAAGGTAGCAGAGTGCCTGGATTGGAGAGAGCCACAGAAGAGGACCAGGGCTCAATCTAGTGGTCTTGGAAGACTTGTGAGTCACCAGGAAGCTGGGGCTAGGAGCAGCAGAGCGGGTTCCATCCCACGTGGCACTGTCCCTGTTCCAGCCGACCTGACCAGCCCAGGGTACCTCCCTGCCTATGGGAGACCCTGGGAAGTTTCACACTGACTTCCCTTGGCCAGTTAAGAAAGCCCCCCCTGGCAGGGGAGACAGACTCCTTAAAATAACAATAATTTGGCCTTCCCTGGTGGCACAGCGGGTTAAAGTGCAGCACTACTGAGAGTTCAAGCCCCTGCCCCAGAGGTGACCCACATGGCCCAGCAGACCTCTCCTGACCCTCCCGCTGCTCCCTTCAGCAGTGTCCTTTGTCAATCTGCCAGTTCTGCTCCCCACTCTGTCTCTAGTGAATCCTCTCACCGCCCCTGCGCCTCTGGCCTGTGCCCCAGTTCTGTATGAATAAATAAATCCTTAAAAACAACAGCAACCTTGAAAAGGACTTACCAGGAGTCAGGACAGCACGAGCTCTCCCAACCCCACCAGGCAGGAGAATGAAAACAGTAGTTTCCGGTGGCTGCTGTAACAAACCGCCATAGACTTGAAGGCCTAAAACCAGAGACGTGTATTCTCTCCCGCTCTGGAGGCTCAGAGTCTCAAATCAGTACGGGGCTGATATTGGGCTCAAACCCAGGGGCCTGTCTCCCTGGAGGCTTGCCCCCCCTGGCTCTTCCAGCTTCTGGTGGCCCCACAGAGTCCTTGGCTTGTGGCCCCATGGTGCTACAATGCCTTCCACCACCTCCTTCTGCCTCCCTCTTATAAAGATACTCCTGATAACATTTACTGCCGACCTGGATAATCCAGGATAATCTCCCCACCTCAAGATCCTTAGCATAATTACATTTGCAGAGTCTGCCATTCACAGGTTTCAGGGGTTGGAACACAGCTATTTCGGAGGGACTTTATGAGGCTTGCCCCAGAGGGTGTGCCGGGAAGGAGAGAAACTGAGACACAGGGCCCCACAACATCCTATTTTCTTCTGCAAATGGAAGCCTAGATCTGCCGACTGGCCCAATTTCCCTGCCACTAACTGCTGCCCCCAAGTAAGTATTAGAGGGAGGCGCAGGGCAGACAGGCCCCCCCACCCCCAACCCTGCCTTTGCCTTCGCTGGCTCAGCCTCTCCCTATCCCCTGCTCCTGGCTCTGCCCCCTGCTGGCGTCTGCGTGGGAGGCCTGGCAGCCTGACAGGGGAGCCGGACCACAGAGCAGGGAAGCTCCCTTCCCTCTCTCTCCCTCCCCTCTCCAGAGAGAAACGTTTCTCCCAGCTCTGCCCCATGGAGGGGGAGGCTGCAAATCCCCCCACCCGCCCACTGGAAGCAGCTGGGGCCCAGGCACATCCTGTAAACTTAACTCTTTCCAGGCCTACTGACCACTCCTTGGGCCTGTGATGAGAAGGGCAGGGCCTGTTGTTAACGGGCCTAACCAGAGGGGCTGCTCAGATGTGTGACCTTGGCAAGTGGCCCCAGTGCTATTGATTGGGGTACTTAGAACTACACATCCGGCCAGAAGTCAGGAAGGGGTGGGTCTGGTGAACCCCTGATGTGGCCAGAGGGGGGTACTAGGCAGGAAGGGTGTTGCCTGGGGCCCAGCGGCCTTCTCTTGGGTCATCACTAGCATCCAAAAGCCCTTTGTTCAGAACTGATTACACCAGCTCTGGGACAAACCGTGGACTGGCTGGAAATAGCCACACCGGGGAGGGGCTGCTGGCATGAGCTGTTTACTTAGCTCTCCTCACCAGCCTGCGTGGGACCAGGGGAGGGGCCTGTTTACTTTCGGAAAATGGTAAATTCTGTATTAACGACCCAACTGACACCAAGTCTCCCGCTGTTCCAAATGACGCCCCAGGCCTCTTCTGACATGGGGGCTTCTTCTGACATGGGGGCAATAGTGGTGGTTTGAAGAGTGTGGAAATGTTTCGTGAAGACAGGACATCACATACAGGTAGCAAGGAGCAGAGCATGCGTTTGGAGAGGATGCCTGGCCTGCAGCATGCAGGCTCGGCATGAACCGACCTGTGTGATGCTGGAGATGGCTGGGGTCAGAACCAGGTCTGGTGGGCCGAGGACTGGCCGGGGTGCCACAAGAAGATGCCAAATGCTGCAGAAGAGGCTGGGCCAGCAGGACCAGGCTCGAACACTTCGTTGTGAGGCCTTGAGGAAAGGCCCCACCTCCTTGGCAAGCATAGCATTTCACCCAGTGGTGGCTGCGGGCATTTTGCTGCCATGTGCAACTGACACGGATCCAGATATCATTGACTTGTACACCTGGGAGGATTATGATGTTAATGTCAATTACAGCTCAACTAAAAGAATAAAGCAAACATTTCATAAGGACAGCAAAGGGTGAGATGGAGGCTGTGAAGAGGGCTTTTCAGAGGGGAAGGGAGGAGTGGGCATCCTGGGTACCAATCTCCTTGGCCCAGAGGCTGCAGAAAGAACCAGGAATATCAGGACCACTGTGGGGTGGGAGGGAGGTATCAACACCCAGAGTCATTGCCCTGTGGGAGCTGGAGTGCAGTGTGAGAGAGGTTGGCCCTGATGGGTTCTGGGCTGTCTGCCCCTCCCCCAAGCCATAACAGAGACAATAGTCCCGAGAGAGACTGCTCCGGACAGGACAACGGGTGCCAGCCTGCCCACTGGACAAGGAGCCCTTGTGCATGCCTCGGCCCAGATCCTGCTCCTCCCTCCCTGGCTGTGGGAGGTGGTCGGAAGTTCAAATCCTGGGTGGGAAGAGGCTGGGAGCTCATACGATGGGGGCATTGCTGGGGCTGGGGTGACCTGGAGGTTTCCACCAAAGAACCAGGGTAGGGCTGGGTAGCAAGTTTTTGGGAGCAAGGGTTGGCTGTCCAAGGCAGCTTCTGCTGAAGCACGAGGCGTGGCCTCCTTTAACAGAAGTGAGCAGAGATGCTGAGTTTCCAGAGCGTTCTCATTTGATCCTCACACAACCCTGGAGGGTTTGAATGGAGGGGGTGATTACTCCCATTTTACAGATGAGAAGACAGAGGTTCAAAGAGTTTTACCCGAGGCCACTGAGTAAGAGGAAGCTCCAGAATCTACCAGCTGAGACAGTGGGGCAGGTGGTGGGGGGTGAGAAGTTTATTCCAGGCTAAGTGGATGCAGGAGACCCGAGGGCCATGGAAGAGTCCTGTCAGCCAGTTCTGTAGCTGAACCCTCCTCCTATCTCTCCAGCTTTTCCATCCACTTCCACTGCTCCCCCAGTGCCTGCACCCCCACCCAGCCCCTGGTAGCACAGGCCAAGCCTGCAGCATTCCAGGGAAAGGAGGTCCAAATCTATTCAGCTTTTCCTTGAAATTCCATACACCCTGGGCGTTTGGCAGGAGCCTGGAATGCACTTCATGTGAACAATTTGTCTTTCATGGTGCATTTGCATCAATTACCCCATTGTTCCTTTTGCCTTTTCCTGGACCACTCTGGCTGGGGAGGCTTGTGGGTGTGGGAATGTAGGTTGTGGGGGGAACGGGCGCCCCCTGGTGGCCCAGCCTGCAATACCCATCTGGACCCTTTTCCCAGGCTGTCGCTCCCTGTACCAGCTCCCGCGTTCCCAGGGACCCTGGCAGGTGGCAAAAAGAAAGATTATGGGAGGTGAGAAGGCAGAGGTGGGGGGCACACTTCTTAAAAGAGGGGTACTGTTGTGAAAGAAGGCACCGTCCATGTCCAGGAGCAGGGCTCAGTCCCTGAATTGTCCCCAATGCTTGCGTGACCTTAGGCGAATAGGCTTCCCTGCTGGCCTCAGGGCCTTAGCAATGGAACGAGAGCTGTGGCCTGGAGAACCGTGTCCCAAAGAGCTAACTCCTGGTTCTGGACCTGGCACTGCCATTTGCTGAGTGGGTGCCAGGTACTTGCCGGTGAGCTTCAACCGCTCGCTCTGGGAAGTGTGATGACCTGACAGTTCTCATGTTCTGTAGGTTGCCTACCTGCAAAGCAGCGTACCTGCTAGCAGTTATTGGTGGCCCCCCAAACAATACTTGGATGCTGTCACTGGCGGGAATGCGCTGAGCTGTGAGAAATCGGAGCGACGTGCTCCAGCTGAGGGCTGGCCTGCGACCCCACAGTCATCTCAGCTCTCGGGAGCAAACAGACTTCCTTCCACAGCACATTGGTGCTTCTTTTGGTGGTTTCTCTGTGGAAATGAATTTTTTTAACTGCTTTATTTTTTAAAAAAGCTTTATTTATTCATGCTTGGGGCACAAACCAAAGGTAGTGAGAGAATCTACTAGAGACAGAGTGAGGAGCAGAACAGGCAGACTGACACAGGCAGACTGATGAAGTACACTGCTGAGGAGAGCAGCAGGTGGGTCAGGAGAGGTCTGCTGCGCCACGTGGGTCATCTCCAGGCAGGGGATTGAACTCGCACTCAAGCAGGTGCGGCCAGCTTGCAGGGCTGCGTCCTAACTCTTTGCGCCACCAGGGAGGGCCTGTTTTTATTTTTTATTTATTTTTAAAGATTTATTTGTGCATACAGAACTGGGGTACAGGCAGAGGCTCAGGGGCGGCTTCACCAGAGATAGAGTGGGGAACAGAACAGGCAGATCAATGAAGTACACTGCTGAGGGGAGCAGCGGGCGGGTCAGGAGAGGTCTGCCACGCCATGTGGTCACCTCCGGGGCAGGCGGGAATCGAACTCATGCGGAAGTGGTTTTAGCTTCTCAGTGCTGGGCTTTAACCCGCTGCGCCACCAGGGAGGGCCATGTTTTTATTTTTTGAACATGTGAAAGCTACCGGTATTTACTTAACATTGATGAGTTCCTTAAAGAATATATTTTAGACAAATGTATATTATATTTGAATATATTTTAGTAGCAAAGCCTATGGAAATGTAACATGTTGAGATTGAACATGTTTTATTGTATAATTAAATTGTTTTCATTGTGATAAGGTTGGTTTACAACGGTATGTGCTATAGGGATATAACATCACACCTTCAGACATATGTTACCACCCCATACCCACCACCAACGCCCCGTTAACCTCTGTCATAGTTCACTAGGCCCCCTCCACCCATCCTGGCCTTGTTGGCATCCCCACTTTCCCTATTTTGGTAGCCTCGATTGAGCTTACTGTTTATTTATTTATTTATTTATTTGCATAGAAGAGATCGAGAGGATAAGCTAGAGGTGTGTGCATGTATGGGGGAGGGGTGAGAGGATTCACCAGAGACAGAGTCGGGAGCAGAACAGGCAGATCTAATGAAATACACTGCTGAGGGGAGCAGTGGGTGAGACAGGAGAGGTCTGCTGCACCATGTGGGTCGCCTCCCTGGCCAGGATCAAAGTCATTCTGCAGCGGTGACAGCAATACTGTTTTAAATGGCCCCCAAATGTGGCACTGATATGCAGTCAGCTCAGGGGTCCTGTGGGGTGTGCCGGTGTGTCTTGTAGAGACGGTACTGATGGCTGAGTGGCTGTGTCTGTGGCTGTGAGATCAGTGCTACTGAATCAACACCATAGTTTCATACAGTGCTTTTAAACAGAAACCCACAGAACAAGGTCATGGGCTGAATGACTGATGACAGCATGGCCAGAGAGGTCCAGAAGACAACCCTGCATCAGCCTCGCAGCTCTTCCGTGCAGCGTCCGCTAACTGAGCTTGCCTATGACTTTATAGAACCACCTCCAAGAACAGGAAAGACTGGACTTGCCTCATAGCTGTGCTTGGGGCCTCCAGACGGCTTCGAGGGAGGCTTGAAGGTCTTGCTGCCGTTTCCCATGAGGTGGGCGAGTGGGCCAGGATCTTTGCAGGACATGAGCCAGGAGACCTGGAGGTGGTGTCCTGTGTCTCAGGAACACCCCAGCCCAGCTCCTGCTCAGCCTGGACTCCCACCAGTCACTCTTCATTCATCTGGTTTCATGCATTTGCTGACTCAGAGGCTCTTTCTAAATGTTGCATTTGATCCTCAAACAATCCTGTGAGGGCAGCTTCCCTGTCCTCATTTTACAGGTGACCATGGAGTTCAGAAGGGCCAGTAGCTGCCCCGCCCCCACCCCCCAGGGCTATAAGAAAGAGTCAGAAAGCTTTACGATGTGGTCCCGCTGCCACTGCCCTGTAAAACATCAATGTGTAAGCGAGAGTCTGATCTTGGCACTGACACTAGAGTTGAAGGGGTGCAGCAAGGTTCCCAAGGACAGTGGCCAACTCTGAGCATCCCTCCAAAAGCCGCCTCCTCCCTGCCTTTTGCCTGCAGTCCTGTGGCTCTGAGTCACCTGTCTGGGTCACCACGGCGGCTACCTTGCTACCTTCCTACACTTGGGTGGTACACTGTTGCACAAATCTCTCGGTCCCCGTCCCTAGCTCCCCTCCCACAGCCTCTCAATACATCGAGTTTATCTTTGACTGGTTAGAGGAAAACATTTGCATGTTTTTGACTATGCAAATATTTTCACAACCAAGCCACGTTGCATGTTATGATCAACAATCCCCTTTTTATACAAATGTTGATTTTCTCAGAAGGTAAGTTTTGTTTGTTTAATTGTCTATGTGTCCATGTTAAAGCTTGTCAATGTTTTTCTGAAGGCAGGGAGACCCCCCCAAATCCAACCCACAAGGAAATCTAAAAATGCCCCCTCCTGCCCTCCCCCTCCCTCCCCTCCTCTCCCTTCCCTCAATTTTCTTTCTTTTGCCTTACAGGGCCCCTTCCCCCCAGGGCTTTGTTTCCTTCCCATCCGTTTGGGAGTCACTTTTCCTCTTTACCTCTCAGATCTTCAGTTTCTCAGATCTTTTCCTTTTCTGCAGTTGTTTCTTTTATTTTGGTGAAACACCACCTGCAGAACCTTCCTGGGGAAAATGGTGAGAGAACTTTGAAGATTTGCATATCTGAAGCTCTCTTTCTTCCATCTTCACAGTTGATAGTTAGGCTGGAGATCTAGAGCATTCCAGCTGCAAATTATTCCCCCTTACAGATTGTAAAACATTTTCCAATTTTTTTCTAGTTCCCAGTATGGGGTTGAGAGACCTGGAGCTGTCCTGTTTTTCTGTCAAAGCACATGTGACCTGTGCTTTGCTTTCTCTCTGGCTGCTTGAGGTCTCTGTCTCTGAGCCTTGGGCTTTTGCTGTTAGCAGGGCCGGGTGCTTGGTGCACCGGACCCCCTCAGAGGGGTGGACCTCTGAGAGGTACGGGCTTCATTTTTTTGACAACTATCTCCTACGTTGTCTGATCTCTCTGAAACCCCAAATGGTAAAACACTGGACCCTTTGGGCTACCTTTTAATTTTTTCTCTTCCTTCGTGATTTCTTTTCCATCTTTTTGGATACTTTCTGGAAGATTTCTTCAACTTGGTCATCCAGCCCTTCTATTTTTTTTTTTTTAAAGATCTATTTATTCATGCATGCAAGAACTGGGGTACAGGCCAGAGGTGAGACTCACCAGAGACAGAGTGGGGAGCAGAACAGGCAGACTGATGAAGTACACTGCTGAGGGGAGCAGCAGGTGGGTCAGGAGAGGTCTGCCACGCCATATGGGTCACCTCTCTGACTGGGGATTGAACTCATGCTGCAGTGGCTGCGGAGAGTTTCATAGTGTTATGCTTCAACCCATTGTACAATCAGGGAGGGTCCAGCCCTTCCTTCTAATAAATGTTTATTTGCTGCTATCATATTTCTGAATTTCCCAGTGTTCTCTTTATTTTCTTAATGTTCCTTTTTTTTTTTTTTTAATACAGCACTCACTTCTTATTTCAGGGCCAAATAACTTTTATTCCTCATTTTTTAGGCAGTTTGCCCTGTTCCATGATCTGTGTTTTTTGCAGATTGCTTTTTATCCTGTTCTATCTTGAGTTGGAGATTTCCTTCAAAGATCTGGTGACCTTTAAGTGTCCACTTACATGTATAAAATCAAGTCACTAGACAGATGACCCTGAGCTTGGTGTGTAGGGGTGGGGCTGGGGTCTCAGGCTTTAACTCCAGAGTTAACAAGCTGGGACACCCCACCCTCATGGTCTCAGGGTGCCAATTCTTCTTTTGGGCTGGCCACTTTCCCTGGACCAGAATCTTCAGGTTTCCTACCAGGAGTGAGACATGGTGCTGGTGTTTCTGGAGCAGAAGGGATTGGGGAGGGTGGGGCGCGTGGGGGAGGTGGTCTTAGCCTCCAGTTGGTGACTCCCTCTTCCTCTTTAGCTTAATGCTTGTCATCTTCTGTGCCTGCTTCCTTGAATCCCAAAGCTCACTGATGCATCTGAGCTGAGGTTAAAGAGTTAAATTGCTCTCTCGGATCCTAGAATACACAAGAAAATTTATCTAACTTCTCTTTGAGATTTCTTCACAACCACAGCTTTATCTGAACTGAGCAAGCACAAGTGACTCACCCTGAGCTCAGGTCTGAGGCTGGCTGGAGCCAGGAGACTGCAGAGGAGGGACTATAGGAGGTGGGGGCTTTCCATCTGAAGTTAAAAATTTCAGTTGGGCATCCCTGGTAGTGCAGGAGTTAAAGTCTCAGCGCCATGAAGCTGTCTGCAGCCACTGCACAACGAGTTGGATCCCTGGCCAGGGAGCTGACCCACATGGCACAGCAGACTTTCCTGCTTCCCTCAGCAAGTATATTTCAATCGATCTGCCTGTTCTACTCCCCACCTTCTCGCTCCCTCTCCACCCCTCTTATCTTCTGTCTCCTTATCCTCCCTGCCTTACCCATGCCTACAGTTCTAACTGCTCTGCTAAATGGAATAATTTCCTCTACCCTCGCCCCCTTGAGCTATCTCAGTTTAGCCAACTAACCAGCTACTGGATGTTAACTGTCCATTAAGTGTCTCTAGTTCTACCAGCCCCAAATGGGTGCCATCATCATCACCCCAAACCCACTCTTTGTGATACATCCCCATTTTCAGCTTAAGGCATCATATTCATCCTGTTGATTCTTTCAGATTATCAGTCTAGAGTCGTCTCCTTTGTCACCCCACTGCCCCTCAACCCACACAATCCACGGCGCTGCGACTGTCCATCTTGTCTATGCAATCTGTATTCTGTGCTCCACGCTACTGCTGCTGCTCCATTTCAGCCCTCCTGGGCAGCCACCTTTATTATTGTCGTTATACTTACAATTACATTTGCACACTAGCTATGTTATCTTTTAATTTTATTATGTTTATTATTGTTGTTGCTATTGTAATTGCCTCTGAACCGATTCCTTGGCCTCTGACCCTTCCACCCTCTAATTTAGTCTTATTCTGTAGTCTGCATGAACTTCTTAAATTTACATCTCACTGTTACTTACAGACATCAAATGGGTCTCAAAAGATGCATTAGGTCCAGGATCTTTGGCTTCCAGCTTGCGGACTAGGTTTTGTGACTTCTTAACACCCCCAGTCCACAACCAACTCTAACTCCTTTCACTTGTTCCCATCCTAGTCTTTCACACTCTAGTAAGAGTAAACTTCCCATAATGCCCCTCGCCCCCGCGCTTTTTCATGCCACTTGTGGTTGCTCAGTCTGTCCTTGCACCTGTAATGGGCTTTCTCTTTGGTTGCCTGATGAATTCCTATGCTTCCTAACAAGAGCCAGCTCAGAGATTACCCCTATATAAAGCTTCCCTGAGCCCCCTCTCTGAGATTTAATTATAATTTCTCAGTAGGAAAATAAAGTACATACGTTGAGTTTGTAAACGTCTGGGGAGTGTTTTAAATGTTCATGTGGACGATTGGGAGATGAAGGCTTCCCTTCTGCCTATATTTTAGTCTGAATTAGGAAGAATTCACATTTATCAGGCAGAGATGGGGGTAACAGGAAGGGTATATAACAAGTGTACATTTTATCCCAGGCTGCACCCCTTGAGTTACTGTGAGATGACTGCTCATGGCGGTGGAGGTGTGGATGAAAATGAATATCTAGTTGTCACAAGCTGTGAAAAATCGTGGGACTCTCAATACCCTCAATTAGTGGGATGTTCTTCCTAAGTTTGCCTTCAGAGGAGTCAGGAAGCGATCCCCGCATTCCCTGCTCCACAGCGCCCTCTCGTGTCGGAAGCATGTCCTGCTCCTGTCTCTGTTCCTGCTCACTCCTCAAGCTCCACCCATCACGGCACCGCCTTTGGGTCTCCAGGTGCCGCCTCCCGGGAAGGCTGGCCTGGAAGTCCTTTGAGGCTGTTGTACCTCCATGACGGGTCCAGGCACCACCCCTGCCCCCACATCTGTGTCCTTGAGTGGGTTTCAGGGGGTGTCTCAGTCGCCTGGAATTGGTGTATGTAAACTGAACGACTTTCAAAGGAAGTTTCACTCCCCCCTCTCCACACACACACAAGTCAAGAACCACTTAGCCACTTAGATCCTTAGGGAACCTTTCGCTGCAGGGAGAGCACACTGTATGAAAGATAAACATTTTCAAAGCAGTTAAACTGGGGTTGCGGTAACTGCATTGCAAAACACTTCCATCAGATAAGCGGTATCTGTGCACTCCAAGTTTTAGCTGGAATTGACCCAGATTTCCTATGCAAACCAGGGCTGCGTGATCTCTTGGGAGGTGGAAGGGTGGGGAAATGGAGTCCTCTCAAAAGGTGAGCCAACGAGAAGTTTGCACACAAACGATGTCGTATACATGTTCTGTCTCAGTCTATCTTTTAAAAAAGATTTATTTATTTATGCATACAGAACTGGGGGACAGGCCAGAGTACAGGGCAGTGAGAGGATCCACCAGAGACAGAGTGGGGAGCAGAACAGGAAGATCGATGAAGTACACTGCTGAGGGGAGCAGCGGGCGGGTCAGGAGAGGTGTCTGCTGCGCCATGTGGGTCACCTTCGGGGTGGGGATCGAGCTCATGTGGAAGTGGCTTTAGCTTCTTAGTGCTGTGCTTTAACCCGCTGCACCACCAGGGAGGGCCCCTAGTCTCACTCTCTTTTTTATGCACGCGCGCACATGCTCTCACATGCATGCACACACGCCTGCATCCCTGCTCCCTCTGGTGGCAAGGAGGAGCATTTCATCTCCACCGCCCACAAACAGAATTTCAGTTCAGGGCACACATCTGTTTACTCCAGAATTTTCCCATCTGTAGACACATAAGGAGAAAGAGTGAAACACAAACCAAAGTCCCACAATCAAACTGTTTCATGCAGTTCCTTCTGAAAAACATCCTGAGATGTCATTTTAGGGATATTTTATTACAGCACAAAATGACAAAATCCTTAGAGCATCGAGCAAAGGCTACTTAGATAGTAAAAAATCTTCATTGATTTGTTATGGGCTGCCATTTGGCAGTATTGCAAAGCATGTTTAATTTTTTCTTGATTTTTGTCAAGATTTATTGTTACTTATTTATGCAAACAAGAGTGGGGGAGTAGGCCAGAGGTACAGGGGATGAGAGGATACACCAGAGACAGAGAGGGGAGCAGAACAGGAAGACTACTGAATTCCCTGGCAAGTTGTGTGTGTGTGTGGGGGAGTTACTCATCCTGGCTGGGGTCTTGAAGGACTTTCATCAGAACCTCTCATTGAGAAGTAATGACCCTCCCTGGGCCATTCCCCCCAAGACTGCTGCGGGCAGGAGTGAAAAAGTGGTGTTGGAGAGGAATGGGGGTGGGGGGCAGACAGGAAGCAGGGGGTCTTCACCAGACACCAAGTTCTGCCCCTGGTGCTCTGACTGAAGCACAGCCGTGGCTGCCGCCTGCCACCTTTGGCCCCAGCCTGGACACAGGGTGGAGGGTCAGGGGCAAGGTGATCCCGGAAGAGCCATGTGTAATATCAACAAAGGCCTGGCTGCCCAGTGATTGTTTCTGGGTATGTCTGAACACATTGGTGGGGGTTCAGCAGTTCATCTATGTGTGTGTTGGGTGGTTAGTGGGTCTACTCCTTGGCCACTTAGGGTGCCAAGAACTTGAGCAAGATGGCTTTCCAGCCAGGCCTTTCCCTGGCCCCTGAGCCTTGAGACTCCCCTCTCCCCAGCCTTATTTTAGGGGCCCCAGAGGCCATTTCCTGCATGGTGTTCTGTGCCTCCTCTCCAGTCTGCTTCTCCATTCTTTTATTCAATGAAGATTCTTTTCAAGGAGCATGAATTGAGCACCTTCTATGTGCCAGGGCCCCAGGACACGCAAGGACATCGGCTCTTGGATTTGTTCAGACCAGTGGAAGGATGAATCAACACTGAGGGTGATGTGCAGGGAAAGAGGGACACTAGGGACTTTGTAGCTGCAGGGGGGCTTCTGGTACAGTCAGAGACTATCAGGGCAGACTTCCTGGAGGAGTTGATGCTCTCTGAGACTTGAGGAGGGTAGAAGGCAGCCCCTCTGAGGGTGGCAGGGAGGGATGGACCCCGTGAGAAGCCTGGGAGCTTCTAGCACAGCTAGGAGGCTGGAGCTGAGGGAGTGTGGGGACTGGGGAGCTGGGAGGATCGAGGTCACAAAGGAGGAGTCCTCCTTGTCCATGGGGGAGGGGCTGCATTTCATCCAGAGGGAAGTCACGTGAGCATGTCCTCATGACCGTCAAAGATGGCTTAGGCAACAGTGGACAATGGAAGGGGCTGGGGCCTGAGCAGACAAGACATTTTAGGTCAGGAGACCCCCTCGCTGCATGCAGGGCAGAGCTTGTGGCTCAGCGAGGCTTGGGGGCGAGGGGCATGATGCACCTTGATTTCTGGTCTGCCTCAGGGTGGTGGCTGTGCCATATTGTTCGACACAGAGAACAAAGGGCGCAGCAGATGGGGCAGATCGGGGGCTGCCAACTGGAAAAAAGACTCACTGAGAGTTTATCCAAATGAGATTTGAACCCTGGAAGCAGTTGCATGAATTTTGCTCTGGGAGAACTGTTTCAACAAACCCAAGATTGAATTTAATTTATTTCGGGAGTGATGTCATTGACATGGAAATGTTAATTATTCTTGACCGGGAGGCCTCTGGTTTTAAGTTGTTTTGACCTGAAGCTGTGTTGCTGCTGTTATGTGCAGAGGAGAGCATTGCAGGGACTCAGTGAAGATGCCCAGGCGGGTGCCCACTGTTAAGCTAATCTTGGCATCAGTGGGGGTGAAAAGGCTGGCTCTCCCCATAGGCAGCAGATTTTGCAGAGCTGTTCCACAGACTTCAGCCCTATGCAGATGGTGTTACTCTCTTGTCTGCTGGAGCAGCGAGGGGCAGATTCCAGAACCTTCTACTGCAGCTCACAGGGGCAGGGTGGACCCACAAAGGAGGCCTGCCCTTGTCTGAGCACAATGAATAGGCACCTTGGGCTGACCCTGGGGCTGGCCGGGGCACCTGGGAAAGAAGGCTGGGGTTCTGGCCCCACTGTTTCCCCTGCTCTTGTAACACCGGAACAAAGTGCAACCCTCTAACAAAGACCCTAATTTCCCCCTTGTTGTTGGCAGAATGGGAAGAAGGAATAGTGGGAGGGATCAGTGTGTGCAGGATCCCAAGACTGCCCACTGGGCCCAGGCCCCAAGGGGCGGGGACACAGGGATCCCCATTGAGGGCAGCTGAATGAATGGTAGGGTGGTTGGTAGGGTGTGGGGCTTCCAGGCTTCTCAGGGTGGGGAGCATGGCAGGGTGGCGTGGGGAAGGTGATGGCTCATTCCCGGTGGGCTGTTTGTCCCCAGCTCAGGGACCCTTGGGATAACCCAAGCTGAAGCCAAACCAGGCTGAAGTCTGCTAGAGAGGGGTGCCTGTCCAAACTGGATAAATTGTAGTGGCTTTAAAGAAGGGGCCCTGCATCAACAACATGGACATCCCCGGAGAACTTGCAGAAATGCACATTTCTGTCCTCGCCCTCCCCTCCTCAGGAATTCTGCTGGTACAGCAGCATTTTCCAGGCCCCGCAGGGGATTTGAAGCAAGGGGTAAAGCTGAGAGCCAGCTGAGTAGCTGCTGGCCCCAAGTTTTGAGGGACAGAGGCCGAGTATAAGTCCATCACTTTCTCCTGAGGGGAGGGGAAACTATACCTGGGGAGAGGAGAAACAAGGCCCGGAAGCCAGTGAGCAGCTCAGACAGAAGTCCTGGCACTGCAGAGACACCGAGGAGTCTGGGAAGACTTCCAGGAGGAGGTGGCTTCCCTCATGGCCTGGAAGGAGGAGCAGCATAGTGGGGAGAACAGAGGGGTAGTGTTTCTGCTTTGGAAAGCTGCACGCTCCATGGTGCAAAAGTGGGAAACCTGGACAGCGGTGAGGCAGCAGTGTGCTCTTGTGGCGGGGTAGAGGTGCGAACCCCACAGGACACGCTCAGCAGCAGTGCTGGGGTACATGGGGGTACAGACGGGTGGCAGGGTGAGAGAGCAAGCTGGCTTCCCAGTTCTCAACCTTGCCCCCTGCTCCTGAGCCAGTTTGAAAAGATCTAGTTTGTAAGGTGGGGTCCACACCCAACTTGCTGATTCATTCTTCCCCTCTGTCCCCCACCGCCCCCACGGCCCCCACCCAGCCCCCAAGAATCAGCTCCAACCCCCACCCGCTTATTATGGGATGTCTGGGGAGGCCCCCCCTTTTGCAGGGGGCTGCCAAGGCCCAGCAAAGTCCTGGGTTCTCTGGTGTGAATGAACCAGCTGGCAGCAGAGAGGCACTGGGGTGGATGGGGTGGGGGTTGGCCCCCCTCCTATACCACAGGACAGGGCTGTGTGGCACAGAGGTGGATGGGCCTAGTGGGGTTTGGCCAGCCAATGCTCGCCTGGTGGAAAAGGTGGCTGGGGGAGGTGGGGCGGTGAGGTGTGGGGAGGTGGTAGCCTTTGGGGCTGCGGGTCGCAGGGCTTACTCCCCAGTGCAGAGCCTGCTGGGGCTCACGGGGCGGGGCCTCTCCCTGTCTCCCTGCTATGTCTCTCTCTTGCTTCCAGCTGGCCTGACATTACTCACACTCCATCACTGTCCCACCCAGGCCTCCCTTGGAGGAACAGAGGGCAGGACGATTGCTGCTATCTCAGCCTTGATAATCATGGTTAATAGGTTAATACCATGTGTTGCTGTGCAGCTAAATCCTTACAATTAGGTAGATAATATGTGATTTAAAGCATCACTTACAGTTTTAACGCTGGCTGGCGTGGATTACACAGACTTTGGAGGTCCAAGGCCGCTCCGTTACAAGGCCTCTGAAGGCCGCTACACTGACTGAAGATGAGGGTCTTCAAGTGCCCCCCTGGAGCTGACCTTGTAAAGCTGGGTGAGGGAAGCGGGGGGCCCCCCTGTGTCAGGCTCCCCCACACCAGGTGGCAGAGGAGGGCTGGTGAAGGAGACAGAGGCCTGGGTGTGGGTTCAGTTGCCTCTTCTTCGCTGGGGCACCTTGGGTGAGTTGTTAACCTGTTTTCTCATGGATAAAGTGGGATCAACAATAGTACCGAGCTCAGAATGTTACCTCACGGCATCAGTGAGAATAAACCGAGGGTTAGTGTTGTCAAGCACCTGCATGGGCCAGGCCCACGCAAAACCCTTTCTACGTGGGACTTCAGGTGCCTCCACTGCAGCCTGCATGCTGGTGCTGCCAGTTTGCCAGTTCTCACCTTGCTCCATGGAGGAGGGGTGGAGGCGGGAAGAGCCAGAGCACTTTGTTACCGTGGTGAGGGTGGTGTGGTCAGGATGTCTACCTCCAGGGCCCTGTGTCACTCACTGTGTATCCCTCGTCTAACTGCCACAGTGGCTGGTGAGACTGATTTGTGACAGAAAATTGAGGGTTGCTACTTTTCAGTCCTTTGTTTCTTCTGTCCTAGTCTCCTCAGACTGCAGTTTTCTGCCTCCTCTCTCAGGAGCAGGAAACCCGGCCCTGGAACACTGGTGGGTTTAAGAGGGGCCGGAGCAGATGGCAGGGGGCGGCCTGTGTGGTTGTCACGTGGCGGGGCCCTGAGCGATGGGGAGGGCCACATGGCAGCGAGGGAGGCAGAAGCACAGGCCCCATCACTTGCTAATCTGGGCTCTGTGGCTTCCAGACAATGACAGGTGTCAGCCATGGGGTTGGGGCCTTGACGGGCTATAAAACTGGGCACTAGGGAGACCCGAGACTGGAAACCCCTCCAGGCCTCTTTTCACCATATCACTCCTAGCCCATCCTCCCCCTACCTCTGGCAAGCCAGGTTTTTATTGCTGGTACTGACAGTTGTTCTCCTTCTGGAACTTTCGGTTTAGTTGAGAGGTCCCAGGAGATCCAAGAGGGCCTGGTCCACATGGCCCATTCCCTTGGGGTTGGGCTTGGGCTGCCTCAGACCCCCCCCTGGAATTTTAGAGAGGCTAAGGTAGGCACGAATGCCATCAGTCTTGTTCCGGGATTGGGTGCCACCATGGGAGCCAGGCTTGCCTGCAGGTTACCATGCATTTTTTTTAAAGATTTTATTTATTTATGCATACAGAACTGGGCCAGAGGTGCAGGGGCAGTGAGAGGATTCACCAGAGACAGAGTGGGGAGCAGAATAGGCAGAGTGACAAAGTACACTGCTGAGGTGGCAGTGGCCGAGTCAGGAGAGGTCTGCTGTGCCATGAAGATCACCTTCAGGGCAGGGATCGAACTCATGCTGAAGTGGCTTTGGCTTCTTAGTGCTGTGCTTTAACCCGCTGCGCCACCAGGGAGGGCCCCTACCATGCATTTTTAACCCGGTTTATAACTGGGTAAGCCAAGCCTGGGAGAGGACCATGTGTAGCTGGGTCAATTCTGCAGTGCCCCTACATCTGGGCGAGAATCTGGAAAGCCTGCAATAGGTAAGGGCTCATGCTGGGAGGGTGAGCTAAGACTGTTCGATGGAGAGCCAGGGGTGGAGGGAAGGCTGAGAACAAGACCAGTGTTCACATTTCACAGAAAACCATGCACATGTGGGTTACAGGAGGGCCAGAGACCCTATTTCTGGCTCTGTGTCAGGAAACCAAGCGAGAGGGCAGAGTAAGGTGTAAGCTGTAATGTTTAGAACAGCCACTTGGGAGCAGGCAGGGAGCAGGTGGGGGGCAGGTGGGAGTGACAGGTGGAAATGCAGTGGAGATCAGGAGCCACATGGACCAGAAGGACTGAATCCCTGGATCCACCAGGAGGGGGCGCTGTTTTCCAATTCACATAAGGAGCCCTATGGACCTTCCTCGCCTGGTAGGTTCTAGCTCTGTGACTGGGTTCCAGTGGGGTGAAAGGAGGGAGAGTGCAGGGGTTAGAATCAGGCTAGAGCCAGAAAGTGAGGTCTCTGGGGGGCGGCTTGATGGACCCCGGCGTAGGTTAGGAGACCTGGACCACTCGCCTGCTCTCAGGGTTTCCTGGAGGGCACAATGACCCCACTGGCCGGTCCTCCTGCTCTGCCGTCCTGTGGGCAAGTTCGACCCTCAACCATGATGTGCAGGGCCCAGCCAGGCCTTGCAGAATATATTAGTTTGTTCCTGATGTAAGAAATCAACATAAACGGAATGATTGAAAATAGCACAAATTCATTAGCTAAGAGCTCTTCGGGCCTGGAGGCCCTGAGGGGAGAGGGGGCTTCCTCATCTTTTTCAACATTTTTGAAAAGGTTTATTTATTTATTCATACAGAACTGGGGTACAGGCCAGAGGCACAGGGGCGGGGAGAGGATTCACCAGAGACAGAGTGGGGAGCAGAACAGGCAGATTGACGAAATACACTGCTGAGGGGAGCAGCGGGGAGACAGGGGAGGTTTGCTGCTCTGGGGCTGGGGATGGAACCTGTGAAGTGGCTGTGGCCAGCTCCGGGTGCTGCGCTTTAACTCCTTGTGCTGCCAGGGAGGGTCCTCATCTTTTTCGACTCCCACGCCTTCCTCAGCTCACAATTCCTTCCTCCAGCTTCAGCACTTCCCCTCATCTGCCCCTGCTGGTCCTCATGCCTGTGCCTGGGGCTCCATGGCCTGTGGCACTATCTCTGGCTCGGTGTCTGGAGAGGGTCCCCTCTGCGGGTTGCCAGAGCATCAGCGCTCTGGGCAGAGCTCCGGGCAGAAGGGAGGTGGGCAGGTTGGCCCCTGCTCCCATGTGCATTCAGCAGGGAGACCTTTTTGTGAGGACAACGGTAGGATGGTGGAGGTTGCAGCAACTTGACCAGGACAGATAGTGGGAGCTCTGCGCTGGGCGTGGGCAACCTCCTGGCAGAGAGTCCAGGCCTTTGGGGCCTGTGGGGCTCAGGGACCTCTGTCCCCACTCCACACACAAGGGAGACTGGGGCAGGCGCAGGGGGCGCCTGGTCATTGAAGTCCAGTGGGCACAGAAGAGAGACCTGGAGAAGCTGTGGGTCTGGAGACAAATCCACTCCTCTCCATGCCTGAGCTGGGGGCACACTATGGGGACTGAGGGTGGAGAGGTGGATCTGTTATAGGGCAGGGAAAGGGGCACCCCAGAACCCCCAAACCTGCCTACTCTAAATAGGTTCTGCCATCTGCTGCATCAAGACAAAACATAAGACCTTCAGTGGAAAGGAACTTTAATACAGTTAATGTGTAGAAAAGGGGAAGAGTAAAGTTTCCATGTCAAACACCCGAAGTTACCTAATCCCTCATGGGTAAAAGTTCAGCCAAACAAGATTGGCCCAAACCAGGGCTTCTGAGGCTGGAAAGCCTGCCACAAGTCTAAAGCAGCTTCCAGTGGTGACCCATAGAAAGGGGACAGAAGATGCCCAGAATGTCTGGAAGGAAAAGAGCAAAGTCAGTCAAATTAGGGCCCTCCCACCCCCCGATGCCACAACCGGTTAAAGCACAGCACTATGAAGCTCTCCGCAGCCACTGCAGCACGAGTTTGACCCTGGGCCAGGGAGCTGACCCACATGGCACAGCTGACCTCTCCTGACCTGCCTGCTGCTCTCCTCAGCAGTGTATTTCAGTAAATCTGCCTGTTGTGCTCCCCACTCTGTCTCTGGTGAATCCTCTGGCCTGCACTTCAATTCTGCATGCATAAATAAATAAATCTTTTTTTGAACAAATAGCAAAAAAAAAAAAAAAAAAATCAGCACTGCCACTGCTAACCTCCCCACTGGTCTCACACATCTGTTTCAACCAGTCTGAGGCTGAGAAGCAAGCACAGCTTCTTTACAGGTCTCTGTGCCATGTACCCCCTCGGCCTCCTCCTGGCTCTCCTTCTTCCTTCCTTCCTTCTCCAATCTCCTTTCCAGCTTCTCTTCCTCCCTGCTCAGTTCCTCCCTCCCTCCCCTGGGGACCACCCTGCTACAGATTCAGGACACTATGTACTTTTGTGGACACTGGGACCTGGGGCGGGGTCCCCTCCACTCTCTGCCCCAACAGTTTGAGGATGAATAGCAACCAAACCTCAGAAGCCCCAAAAAGAGGGACTTCGCCGCATTGCCAGGTCTTGCTGAGAGCAACTGACTGCAGGGGCATCTCAGCCTCCTGGACGGGCTGTTAACCAGGGTTGTGCTCACAGCGCCGTGGCTGCGGGCGGTTCCTTAGGTTGTTTGACCCCCTTTTGCTCTTTGATTTGTAATCTGTGCTTGCTCTTTCCAAAAGTCATGCAGATGATTCATTTTTGGGGGGTGCATATTAAGATCTTATGAGATTTACAAACAAAATAAACCCACCTGATAAACTCGAGTAGACACATCCTCCAGCCCTCCACTTCTTTCTCTGATCCTCAGCTGTTTCTTAACTGGTGCTTGTCTTTATTTTCTATATTAGCTCCTCCTCATGGAACTCTGTACCCCAATTCCCAAAATATCCCAGGCCTTGATCTCTTTCCCTCATGCCTCTAGCATGGAGGTTCCCCAAAGCTGAGCTGACCAGGGTTGAGTTAGAACAAGCTCAGTTGGGCACCAGGACAGCACAGAGGGCAGGGCTTTACCCATCTCTGCCTCACTCCCCGTGGGCACTGTGCTCGTCTCCCCACCTGCATGTGAGGCTTCTCCCTGGCCTCCACGGGGGTCAGTATCCTGCTTGTCCTTCCCCAACCTGGCTCCTGACCTATGAGATGACCGACGATAATAGCCACGGGATTAACATAGCGCGCATTGTCCTCCACCGACAGGGTGGGAATTATGTGTTCGTCACCCATCCTAAAAATACCCAACGAACAGGTGCAGCCCCTTGGGCACCAGCTCCCTGGATTCTTCAGGCATCTAACTGGAGACAAAGGGTAGGGAGAGGAGAAGGGGAGTTCGACTTCCCAAGTTCCAGGCGTGGGATGGATGCAAGGGTGGGGGGCAAGGGTGTCATTTGGAACCAGGGAAATTAGAGTCCTGGAAACCCACCTGGAAAGGGTGTGGAGCATCTTCGGGTTGCAGAATCCATGAGCACCAAGGTGGGCCCCTGGCTGAGGCTTCAACTCCACCTGGGGCACCCCCAGAGTCCAAGTGCAGCCTGCTTCCTTCACTCCCCCAAATCCCACATCTTGGTGCTCATGTCGCAGGGTCAGCAAGGATGCCTAAAAGTGGATCATCCAGTCTCTGGCTCCTAGACCTTTATTTGTTTATTTATTTTTAAAAAGATGTATTTATTTATGCATACAAGAGCTGGGGTGCAGGACAGAGGTG
>NW_004567119.1:37748758-37749236 GCF_000260355.1 Condylura cristata | reverse complement strand
ATCTCATCACTCTCCCTTCCTTTGGCTGGTGACTGCCTAGGTGGGGTGCTGGGTGTATCTGGCGGCAGCCTCTGGTGTGCAGATACATGTGTACTCCAGATGCCTGTCCACTGGTGTCTCCGCGCCGTGCGTCCTAGTGTGTCTGTGTGTGTCTGCTCTGAGAGGCATGAGTATCTGTGTCTGGGTTGGGGGGAGGAGGGGCGGTGGGTCATTTCTATTTTTACTGGCCAGTTGTTGCTGGTCCCGTTTTCATAGCCTCCCCTGAGCTCTGCCCCCACACTCTGCAGTCTGCTGGAGACACAGGCCAGCCCAGCTCACCGACAGGACAGGACGAGGTGAGTGTCACAGCCCAGGAGATTGGATGGAGGAGGACCTGGAGTTTCAGGGGGGGTTGGAGGGGAGGAAGGCACTTCTCCCTGAACATTTGGGTTTGTTCACTTCGCCCCATAGAAGTTCTGTCCTTCTGCAGAACTGTTGT
>NW_004567119.1:37744803-37748637 GCF_000260355.1 Condylura cristata | reverse complement strand
AGAGCCTGGGGTTGTCTTCACTGCGGCCCCGGCCCCCCGCTGTCAGGAGGGAAGGGCCCCCAGGGGAAGGGGTGGCACTGGGATCCTGAGGGGCCGCATCTGGAAGCTCAGCAATTGCCTGGTGAGCAGTGAGGGATGCTGGGGCAGGAGAGGAAAAGGCTCCCTGGCGCTCCGCCCTCCAGAGAGTCCAGACACAATGGAGCCTGCCCACCCAGGAAACCATCTTGCCCCTTTGTTCTCTGTCCTTGAGGGACATGCTGAGCTCCTTTGTCCATCCACCCAGTGAAAGCAGACTGCCAGCCCTTCTCCCCCATTTTAAAGAGGTGGGGGGCTCTGGGGAAGGCACATGATGACACCATTTTGGGCGGGGACAGGAGAGTCTGTGAATGTGTCATTGAGGGCAATTTCCAGGGTGGGCTGCACCACTGGGGCTGGGTGGGCGTCTCTAACTGGGGAGGGGCTGCTGAACATAGCACTTGCAGTAGGTTGGGGAGACAGTCCCCCACAGTCCTCAGATCTGGCTTTCCTATTTGAGACGAAGAAGGGGGTGTAGTGTGTGGCAGACACTCCCAGCCACAGGGTGGGGATCACACCCCATGTTTATGGTCTGTCAAGGAGGACAGAGATGCCCTTGGATTGGGGAACAAGGTCAGGGAGGAGGAGTGGAGGGAAGAACCCAAACCTAACTAGGGTTGTGCCCCTGGCTGTTAGGTGTGGAAAGAGCTCACACACGATCCCTCCACTCTCTCACTTGGGCACGCTCAGATAGACATGGACTCTCACCCTTGACGTGGAGTGGAGATTTCACGCCATCTCTTGGCGCCTCGGGTGGGAAAGCGGAGACCAACCCCCACTGTTCCCTGCTCCCGACTGTGGGTTTCTGAATTATCTCCTAGCTTGCTACTTGTGGGGGTGGGGTGCTGCTCCCCCTCCCATTCGCTATCTGCATCCTGGCTTCTTATCAAGTCCCTGCTTGCCATCCACGGGACCTGTCAAAGGGTCTTGTCTGGCAGGTGTCAAAGCACAGGCTGGGGACCCCTTGTCCTCGAGTTTGACAGAGGGGTGGGGGGGCTGGTCCCGGAGCTTGGCAGAAGGCCCAGCTGGGTGTCTGCAGGTGGACTGCAGTACGGGGGACATGGTCACGTACCTACCCAGAGTGAGAGTGAGGCGCAGCATGGTCACTGAGGCCCGGTGCCCTCTGGGGGCTGGCGGCACGGGAGGGGGAACCGGTGGATGAATGGATGGGCCCGGGGGTGTCTCCCCAGCTCCTGTTTCTGTTTGGACTTTGTCAGTGTCTTCAGAGGCGCAAAGCCCTCAGAATAAACAGCTGGTGATAAAATCTACTTTCAGCCAAGTATCTCAGGAATTTATGCATTGGCTCCTACCCCTCCCTCTGCGCTCCAGGGTGACAGCTGAGACTCTGGGGTCACACTCCCTGTCCCCCTCCTATGCCTCCTCCTCACTCTCCCATTGTAGTAGAAGCAGAGGGGAAGGTTCAGGAGAGGTGGCCAGGCCGGACTCATGGGGTAGAGAGGATGCTCTGAGGGCACACAGGGAAAGGAGAGAATTAAGGCAGAAGAGGGTGACTCTGGAATGAAATTTTGGGTCAAGTGACCTTTTGATTTGGCCTCCCCGAGTCTAGCCAGATTCTTGAACCAAATCCTGCCTTCTGGCCCCTGCACCATGTCCCTTTCTCCAGGACACACTGGTCTCTCCCACCCTTCCCCACACATAGCTCGGGGTCCTGTCCTGCCTTGCACACCTGTCCCACCCCAGCTGTCCCCTCCTGCTGGTCTTTTGCACAGTCCTCTCCCCCTCTCCCCTGGAGTGTTCTTTGTCCAGGCAAGATGTCTCTTCAGGCTTGAGAACACGCCCCTCTTCCCTCTGCAGACTCAAGGACCCCAGCTGTTGGGCCAAAAGGGGGCCCCAGGGCCACTGGGTCAGGGACCTTCAAACTGCTCCGTGGCCAGGGATCCAGAGGGCCACGGGTTCCTCGATACCAATGCAGCCTGTTCCTATAGATTGACTTTGCTCCCTTCCGAGTGAAATTTGGTTTGAACAAAGGGTTTAAGAGCTGCATATTAAGTGGAAGCAATTTATCTAAACTCTAGTTTTGTAGAGAAGTCACAGGAAAGCCCTGTCAGTGCTAAGAGTTCAACATGGTTTGTCCTGCTCCCCGTGAACCTCCTCTAGTAGGGTCAGCCACCTTGTGTGTGTACGCAGAGGGCCCACCCTACAGTTACCCCCCAGACGCCCCCCATCAGGTGTGAATGGCACGTCCTGGAGTTGTACCTTACAGTGGCCACCTGTATCCCATCTTCATTCTGCACCATTCATCTTCCAGATCCTTCTCTTTGAGGCCTCCAGTGCCCGCGCATTATCCAGAGGACAAAGTTTAGACTTGGTCTGTTGCTCAAGGCCCAGCAAGTGAGGCCCATGCTTACTTTCCATGCTCTGTGGATTCCACTCTGTTGCCCTCAGGGGCTGGCAGGCTTTCTCTGGAAGGGCCAGCAAATACAGACTGAGGTCCTGTGGGTCACACAAGGTCCTGTTGTGCTTTGCCTCATAACCTCTAAGCAAAAACCGGCTGGGGCCAGAGTTGACCTGTGGGCTGGACACACTTGTCCAGCAGAAGCACTTTTGGTTCTTACATCGTTCTGTGGCCTTATAAGACGTCTCTGTCTAGTGAGTGGATGAGTCAGTTAGTGATGAGGAAAAAGAGCAAGAAAAAAACAAATGTGCAAGAATCTATTCCGTCTGGACGTGCGTGAACCCACTGAGTCTGCTTTTTTCTTGCCGCCTGACTCTGCCGCTCGGGGCTGAGCTGTGTGGAGGGCAGCAGTGTGGACCTTACCCCACTAAATCTTCTGTGCCCCCAGGTACCATCGCGCCTGAACGCTGTCACCATGCCTGAAGTGTAAGTCGTCCCACCCCCCACCTGGGGCTCCAAGAAGGCCAGGCCCTTTGCCAGGGATTTCAGCGCCATAGTTGAGGCTGCCTCTGTCCAACCCTGGTGCAGTTCCCGAGACAGGAGCAGCCTGTGTCCTGCTGTGGCCAGGAGTCTGCCTGTGAACAGAGCTCGCGCTCCTGGCTGCGGGACACCTTTGGCCGAGTTTCCGCCTGTCTCTCCCGATTAAGTGAATCACATGTTTCGGGCCATGAGCTAATGTGGCTCCAATAGATGAGCGAAATTTCCAAGCCCAGGGGTGGGCACTTTCTTGCTGGAACCCTGCACCCACTCTTCCTTGAGTTTCCACCATGTCTCCCCGAATTATCCTGGCGGTTTCCCCGAAAAGAGCCTCCTGTAGCCTGAAGGGTCATTGGGCTTTGATTTGTTCTGCTGGAACCCTTGACCTCGTCCCCCTCCCTGGTGCCTGGTTTCCTTCTGGTGTACCCCTATCTTCCCCCCAAGCTTGCCCACCCGACTCTGCTGCAAATGAAATACACCATTGCTCATCCTCACTCTGTGTTCTGCTCTCCCCCCTAACCGCTGTTTCCTGTGGTGGATGCCTGAAGAGAGGTAAGTGATCTCTGGGGAACCTCTTGTTCTGGCTAAGTCTTCAGACTGGTGAGGGTGGTCTGGGCATCTGAGGAGAGGAGAGAACTTAGGTCAAGGCTGGGAGTGGGGTGCCCCAGTGGCGGAGCAAATGTCTAGGAAAGCAGGATCTTTGGGTGAGGATTCTGAATGTGGGGCTCCCCAGGATCCAGGGAGTGGGTGGCCCCTCAGTACAGTGTCACTGGAAGGCGGTTCTGGAGCTGGGTAGTAGGGCTGGGTGAACCCCACTGCACCCCACTTTGCTCATCCAGGCCTTCCAAGCCCAGTCCCACACAAAG